>NW_026542596.1:12822664-13206023 GCF_028750875.1 Macrosteles quadrilineatus | reverse complement strand
ATTCGAGGATGAAATAGATCTTCTACTTCATGAAATAGTCGATCATCCTACAAATGAAGAGGAATTGGAAGGATATCAAGACTTGATTGAAGAATTGAATAAAATAGGACAAGGAGAAGAAGAAGAACCGACACCATCTACTTCAAGAGATCGAGGAGAAGAAGAACCAAAACCATCTACTTCCATGCTACGCTGTGCCATTTGTCAAGCCACGTTTGAGGATGAAATAGATCTTCTACTTCATGAAATAGTCGATCATCCTACAAATTATGAGGAATTGGAAGGATATCAAGACTTAATTGAAGAATTGTATAAAATAGGACAAGAAGAAGAAGAAGAACCCAAACCATCTACCTCAAGAAATACAGAAGAAAAAGAACCAAGACCATCGACTTCAAGAGGCCAAGAAGAAAAAGACCCGAAATCATCCACTTCAAGACCAAGTGTTATCCATTACGCACCTAAACTTTCAACTTCACCTTCAACTGCTATATCTTCAACAAATGTGGAACTACACGCTCATGCTCTACCAGGTAAAGTGGTAACACATTTCAAAATTGACAATGCCGCATTAAAACTGGAAGAATTTATGTTTAGTGCAAAAAGACTAGTTATTAAAACGTTGCAAAGTGAATTACAAAGATTAAATTTTATAAAGTTTGGACTATTGCTGGATGTTATGTTTACCAACATACAAAATGAAACATCACCTAGAGGATTTTTAACAAAAAACAGAACCATTATGTTTGCCTCAGATATTGAATCAATAGTAGATGAATGTTTTGAAGAACTTTTGACGAAATTGCAAGAACATGAAGGCAGAGGATCAGGATGGACTGTATTGAACATATCGGGCTTGGATGTAAGAGTGCATAAACACGGATATGGAATGAGAGGTAGTAGCTATATTCCTCTACCCAAGAAAATTGCTAATACTAAATCTTGTGTAAATGTACAAAATAATGATACTGAATGTTTTAAATATTCAATGTTGGTAAAATATGTCAAAAATAATAATCCGCAAAGGGTAGGAAGAGAATATGAAGAAGTACAGCATAATTATAATTTTCAAGGAATGAGCTACCCTGTAAAAATCAAAGATATCACCAAGTTTGAAAAAAAGAACCCAACCGCTTCTGTAAATATATATGGTTTAGATTCATCAAACAATGTATATCCTCTACGTATAAGTGCACACGAACTAAATAATCACACAGACTTATTATTAATCACCAAAGGTGAAATATCGCACTATGTATATATTAAGAATTTCAACAGACTGCTATCATTACAAGTGTCAAAGCAAACAGGAGGAAGTAAAACAATTTGTAAAAGATGTTTTTGTCATGTAAATAAACCTTTAAGAAGAGGAGGTTCTGAATGGTTAATGGAGCATAAAAGGTTATGCAACGGACATGATGAAGTTAAGATTAACTTGCCAGCACGTGATAGAGCATTTGTACAGTTTAATAACGTCATTCATCAATATAGAATCCCTATTGTTGTGTATGCTGATTTTGAATCTACACTACTACCATTGGAACATCAAGAGGAGGAAACATCAAGAAGAAACAAGTACCAGTTACATTCACCCAACAGTTTTTGTCTACTCATCAAGTCAACGCTTTCCGAAGAATATTTACAAGATTATGGACTGACAGCTGAACCAAAAGTGTATCGTGGTGAAGATGCAGCTAAACACTTTGTTGACGAGCTTTACAATATAGCTGAAAAAGTAGAGGCAATTTATACACAGGTAAAACCTATGACACCTATGTCACCCGTTGAAGTTCAAGAATACGATTTATCAATATCATGTTATCTATGCAAGAAGACATTTACAGAATATAATCATAAAGTGCATGACCACGACCATCTGACTGGAAGCTACAGAGGTGCTGCGTGTAACGCCTGCAACTTAAACTATAAAATTCCTAACTATATTCCAATTGTAATGCACAACTTGAGCGGTTATGATGGACATTTTATAATACCTGAATTAGGAAGGGACAATGGTAAAATTGATGTATTAGCCGTAACGATGGAAAGGTTTATTAGTTTTTCAAAAAAGGTCGGTAAAATTAAACTCAGATTTCTTGACTCCTACAGATTTATGCCTACTAGTCTTATGAAACTATCAGAAAATTTGACAAAAGAAAATTTAATAGAAACAAGTAAAATAGTGGACAACAACAAATTGGATTTAGTTCTTCGAAAAGGAGTATTTCCTTATGATTACATCGATGGATTGCACAGATTTGACGAGACATCACTTCCTCCGCCAGAAGCCTTTAGCAACAAGCTGAACAATTCAGAAATATCACCAGAAGATTACCAACATGCATGCAGAGTTTGGAACGAACTTGATATGGAAACATTAGGAGATTATTCAGATTTTTATGTTAAACTCGATGTGACCCTGCTTTGTGATGTAATGGAGGAATTCAGAAACACCTGTTTGGAAGCATACGGATTAGACCCTCTTCATTCTTTCACCTCTCCAGGATTAGCTTGGCAGGCGATGTTAAAAGAAACCAATTGCAAACTTCAACTTTTAACAGATATTGATATGGTGCTGATGATTGAGTCCGGTGTCAGAGGAGGATTGACTCAAAGCGTTGTAAGACATGTGAAAGCCAACAATAAAGACCTGCCAAACTACAATCAGCAAGAGCCATCAGTTTATCTAGGGTACTTTGATGCAAACAATTTGTATGGATGGGCAATGTCCAACCCCCTTCCATATGATAACTTTAAATGGATAGACCCAGAGTCAATTGGAGATATTGTTCAAATTCCAAAACATGGTGATACAGGATATATTTTAGACTGCGATTTCGAGTACCCAGAACATCTACACGACCTTCACTACGATCTTCCTCTTTTACCAAAAACTGAAATTTCACCAACTGGAAAACATCCTAAATTAATGATGAATTTAAATAACAAACAAAGATATGTTGCGCACTTTTGGATTGTACAACAAGCACTTGAATTAGGACTTCGTCTAACCAAAGTACACAGAGTTTTAGAATTTACTCAATCTTGCTGGCTGAAACCTTACATCGATTCCAACACTACAAGAAGAGCAGCAGCAACGTCAGCCTTCCAAAAGGACTTTTTTAAATTAATGAACAATGCGATATTTGGTAAAACTCTGGAAAATAAAAGGAAACACAAAAATGTTAAACTTATAACAGATGCCAGGAAATTGGAGAAACTTGTACAGAAGCCCAACTTTGGATCATCAGTAATCATTAATGAAAACCTTGTTGCCGTATCTATGAAGAAAACTAGTATAAAAATGGATCGACCTTTGTATATAGGAATGTCAATATTAGATATATCAAAAACGCACATGTATGATTTTCACTACAACAAGATGGTTGCACATTATGGAAGAGAGAACATAGTTATAACTTACATGGATACAGATGCTTTTATTTACAAGATAATTACTCAAGATATGTATAGAGATCTTCGCACATTTGTATATAAAGATGAATTTGATTTTTCTGACTATCCTAAAGATCATCCGAACTACGATCAGGACAGAAACAAGAAAGTATTAGGGAAATTTAAAGATGAGGCTAACGGAGTGTTACTTGAAGAAATCGTAGCACTTATATCAAAATTGTATGCTGTGAAACTACATGATGACAACATTATAAAAAAGGCAAAAGGCGTAAAGAATTTGTATTTGAAGAAAAATGTACTTTTTGAAGACTACAAGCAAGTGTTGTATGAAGATAAAGTTATAACTGCACACTTCAACACAATCAGGAGTTATAATCATCAACTGTACAGCGTGACAGAAGTTAAGAAGGCGCTCTCCTGCAACGATGACAAACGACACATCCTACCAGACCGGATCCACACACTTCCATTTGGTCACTATTCCCTTAACCCTATCGACTAATTACCTTTTCATCGTCCTACACCACTTATCCTTTCTCCTTTCCGTAAAATTGGGGGAACACAGCATTGTCCGCTGTGTTCCCCCTTTTTTACACAAGGTTAAAATGACCTTGACCTATATAAGGAGATGCAAGAAAAAATGAAAATCATTACTTTGCCAACATTGACAGTGAAAACAACATAATGGCTTTTAAAGAAAACATTGTAAATGAGCTACACAAACCTGCAAGAGTAAACTTTCCAAGAAGAAATACAACTGTTAAAGGAATAAATGATTTGTATCAAGCAGATTTGATTGAAATGCGACCATATAGTAAAATAAATAAAGGACATCATTATATACTTACAGTGATTAACTGTTTTACCAAAGTTGCAGATGCATTACCATTAAAGGATAAAACTGGTAAAAGCGTAACACAAGCCATGGAAATCGCTATAAAGAGAGATAAAAACAAAATGAAACATTTACAAACTGATGATGGCAAAGAATACTTTAATAAAAGTTTTTCAAAGTTAATGGAAAAATACAACATAAACCACTACTCAACCAAATCTGAAAAAAAAGCGGCTATAATTGAAAGATTTAATAGAACGTTAAAAGGAGCGATGTATAAAATGTTTTCAAACAGAGGAACCTACTTATGGATTGATATTTTACCAAAGTTAATAAGTGATTACAACAACAGGTTTCACAGAACTATTGGGATGACACCAAATGAAGTAAACAGTAAAAATGCTAAACTTGTATTAAAAAGAATAAAGCACAATACAAAACCTAAGGTTGAAATAAAGAAGCCTAGAAAATTCAATGTAAATGATAAAGTTCGAATAAGTAAGTATAAAACGATATTTACTAAAAAATATCTACCTAATTGGACAAATGAAGTATTTACCATATACAAAGTGCAACCAACTATACCAGAAACATACATATTAAAGGATAATAAAGGCAATTTGTTACAAGGTGCGTTCTACGGACATGAACTATTAAAATCTACAGTAGGTGATGTATATCTTGTTGAAAAAGTGTTACAAAGGAAAAAAGACCAAGTTAAAGTACGATGGTTAGGTTTTAACAAAACAGAAGATTCTTGGATACCTATAAAAGACCTAATTTAACGGGAACAGCTCATTGTACTATTGGATTTCGAATAAGATGGAGATTGTTTGTCATAAAGATCAATTCAACATTAGTAATATTGATGATTACACTGTTGATAACGACACAATCAACACTGGCAAACATGGAAGTTTACTTCCAAACACAGTCAGATGTATTATAAGTGGTCCTTCAAACTGTGGAAAAACTAATGTCGTATTTAATTTGATTACAAATCCTAAAGGATTGAGGTTTAATAACTTATATATTTTTTCAAAGTCACTACATCAGCCAAAGTATCAATTGTTGGAGAAAATCATATCGAAGGTGTCAGGTGTTAACCTTTATAAATTTAACGCCAGTGATAAAGTTTTGCAACCAAACCAAGCTAAACCATATTCAGTATTTCTATTTGATGACGTTTCGTGTGAAAATCATGATACTATTAGGAACTATTTCGCCATGGGAAGACATAATAATATCGACAGCATATATATAGGACAAACATACAGTAAAATTCCAAAGCAGCTTATCAGAGATAATGCAAATGTTATAATTTTGTTCAAACAAGATGAAACCAACCTGAAACACGTATATAACGATCATGTAAATGCTGATATGTCATTTGATAAGTTTAAACAAATTTGTGGAAAAGCATGGGCAGAAAAGTATGGATTTTTGGTCATTATGAAAGAACAAGCCATAAAAGACGGACGATATAGAATAGGGTTTGATAAATACGTTCTGCTTCACTAAATATCACTATTTCAAATCAACACTTCGTACTGTAAACATGGCAAGTCAAGAAAAGCTCTTAAAAGAAATAAAATCACTTAGTGATTCTATTAGACATAAAAACAGAGCTCTGAAGTTAGGTATAAGTGAAAGAGAAAAGTTTATAGAATCAACGTTTAAACCCGTTACTGATCCTTTAAACAGATTAGTTAAAAATATTGAAAAACCTTTCGAAGGAGATGCTATTCTACCGATTTCTAAGTATGAAAAAGAATCAAGAGATTATGAACAATACAAACAATTTCAATCAACTGAAGAAAGTGGTGAAAGTGAAGAAAGTGAAGAAACAGAAGAAACAGAAGAAACTGAAGATTCAAGAGAAAAAGAAGGATTTTCCGCAGGTCAAGAAGAAGGATCTACTAATCCTACAAATCTAAGTACATTAAGCACAAACATAGCATTCAAAGGGAATTTGGGCAGAAAATATTTATTAAAGATGTTACATTCAACACAGGCTAATCGAAGATATCATATTTATGGAGCTAGACTAGAAGACAATGGTATTATGATTGGAGACAGTAATTTGGATATTGATGAAAACGATAACATCCTTATTGGTAACCAAAAATATAAAGGTACAACAGGACTGTTTGAACTTATTTTTAAAAACAAACCTGGTAAATATACCAAAAAAGACCTATCAGTGTTTAAAAATATACTAAATGATACAAATGCACATAAAAAGCAGTATTCCAAAGATTTGCCCATTTATCGAAATCGATCAATAAAATACACAAGTGTCATAGCTGATCTTTTTCCAACACAAGTGAAAAAATCTCAACTTAAAAGAAGAGCTATATCTACAGCTGAATTAAATGTGTTACACAAAAGACCAAGAACCAACGAACCTACATCTTCAGGGAAAGGATTATTAAAAAGTCTATACAATACCAACATAATATATTATAATGATGTCAATAAGCTGGTTGATCGAATGAGATTATTACATGAAGCCATGGAAGCCGGTCATACCGGATTGGACAATGAATGGGTAGCTTTAATCGATGAACTACGAAATCGAAGGATTATTGCTTAATCATCGCATATAAAAGGAGGACAAGAATCGAGGGAACTCAGTTGAATCATGAGCGTGGACAAGTTTGGAAGGTATTCCAATTTTGGAGAAAAACCAAAACCCAATGGTAAAAGATATAGTTTACCATTAACAGCTGAAGGAGATTATAACATAAGCAGCAAACGATTGAAGTTTGTAAAAGATCCAGAAGATGATAATGATGCAATAAATTTGAAAACTTTAAAAAGTGAAAAATTGTTGAGCTTACAACTTCAAAACGACTCTTATAATGCCAAGTCTCATAGAATAACAAATGTTGGTGAACCAATAGAAAACTCCGATTCCGTCACCAAAGATTATTTACTTTCAAAACTGTCAAATACTTTACAAGTTAATAATGAAGTTTACGATGTTAAAAACAGAAGAGTTACAAACTTAGCTGATCCTGTCGATAGTCAAGATTCAGTCAATAAAGGATATTTACATTCTATAATCCCTGAAAGAAAAGAAGATAGATTCTCTTTTTATAACTTTGTTATAAATGATATAGGATACCCTAAAGAAGATTCGGATGCAGTTAACCTCAAATATGTTAAAGATAATTGTATTATTCACGATAGTGAACAAATTGATTGCAAAGGTAAAATATTACATAAGGTTAAAGAAGGATTAAAACCAACAGATGCTGCCACTGTAAGTCAAATCATGTTACAAAAGAATGGAAATTGGCATGCTGAGAACAAAAAGATAACTAATGTAAAAGGTGGAGTAAATCCTGAAGATGTGGTAGTTTTTAAACAAGTTCCTGTAATAACCGATGAATATAAACATAATAATATAAAGACCACCACTTTTGATTGTAAAAACTTACCATTAGCAAATGTTCATAATGCAGTTTTACCTCACGAAGCGGTAACTTTGGATCAGATGAAAGATCATATAAAAAGCCAGTGTATAATAAAAGATGAACAAAATGAAGAAATATACACATGTAATAATAAAAGAATTACAAATCTTGAAGATCCACAACAAATGGATAATGCTGTCAATGTAAACTATCTTGCTAGACTTTTGGGTACTGTAATGTTTGATTTTCACAATATGATACCAGCATATCCAGGACATAACAAAGTGCATCCAGATCAAAGAGATCAATGGATTGATAGGGTTATTATGAAGCAATATTTTATGTCTAGCAGAACAAAGATGCTTAGAACTAAACCTGTAGAAAGATTTCACCATTAGAAAAATGTTTACAATGCAGTTTTACCTCACGAAGCGGTGACTTTGGATTAGATGAAAGATAATATAAAAAAGCAAGTGTTAATAAAAGATGAACAAAATGAAGAAGTACACACATGACGTAATGATACAACATATTCAAAATATAACAAAGAAGATGAAAATACAAAAAAGTATAATATGGATTGATAAAGGTACATAATAAGAAATCAATTCGTAAATGAAACATTCATTGTCAAACACTTGAGGAGTGAAGCCGATGTGGGTACATTCCCCTATAAATAGAGATGTTAAAGGTTAAGCACATCAGTCGTGATATAGAGAGCTTGAAGAGAGGAAGAGGATTGACATCATCAGCAGTTTCTCTATTATCTAAACCAATTGGAGCAATTGTTAACAAAACAATAGGTTTACTACCAGTAGAACTGCATTTGCCTGGAGGATATCAATACTGTGGACCTGGAACAAAATTGAAAAAACGTCTGGAAAGAGGAGATTCTGGAATAAATAAACTAGATCAAGCTTGCAAACAGCACGATATAGCATATTCAAAGTTTGCAGATACAAAAAATAGATCCATAGCGGATAGAGCGCTTGCTGAAAAGGCTTGGCAAAGAGTAAAATCTAGTGACGCAAGTTTTGGTGAAAAAGCAGCAGCTTTGGCAGTAACAGCAGCAATGAAGACAAAAACTACGTTTGGAGGAGGAAAGAGGAGGAAAGGCCGAAAACGAACGGTTAAAAAGCAAGGAGGTAGTATTAAAAGGAAAAGAAGGAATAATCAAAATAAAAAAAACAAGAAACCAACAATATGGTCAATGATAAAAAAAGGAGGAGGATTATACTTAAGACCATACCGTGTGTATTAAACAAGAAAAAACAAATACTAATTCCAAACAAAGAGTTGACAAATAAAGAATTAATTATATACGCTTCTTGTATGAAAATACCATTTTTTAGAGGAGTGTTTATGAAAGATGCATTGCCCGGTAAAATATGGAAAAATGAGACTGGAATAGTTAATTTAGAAAACAGTGAAGGTCCTGGCACTCATTGGATATGTTATAAAAAACTTGATCGAATTATTTATTATTTCGATAGTTACGGTAATATGCCACCACCTAAAGAGCTTCAACGTTACTTTCGCACAGCAAAACAAGTATTTTACAACTATAACAGAGAACAACCTGACAATACAACAATTTGCGGTCACTTATGTTTAGATTTTTTAGCTAGAAGCGTTAGTCAACTTTAAGATGTCTTCCTATACGGTCTCATTGACCGGCACTTCATCAACTCTGCGCAGTATTCTATTTCCAGCTCTACGATTGCAAAAAGGAAGATTATGGGAAGCTGCATTATTGGATTTAACAACATACAATTCTATTCCAAATATTTCTGAAGGAGTCAATAACAAATTACACTATTTCAAAAGCAAAAATAATTTGGGAGAATTAACACCAATGAAAGAAATTAGTTTACCGACAGGATCTTACGAAATAGACCATATTAACGAATTTATACAAAAACAAATGAAAAACGAAGAACTTAACGAACTTGTTCAAAAGGAATCAGAAAAAGAATATATAACAATAAGAGGAAATAACAATACCATGAAAGCTGAAATAACTTCTTCCTATTATATTGATTTTACTCAAAAACATTCAATTGGAGGATTATTGGGATTTTCTGAAACAACTCCAATACTAGAACCTAAAAAGACCTATTCTGGTGATAAAACTGTAACAATACTGAAAGTTAATACGATAGACATTACATGTAACATTATACAAGGATCATACAGAGATGGAGAGAATAGTCATATATTGCACACATTCTATCCGACAGTCGCCCCAGGTTTTAAGATTGTGGAAAAGCCACAAAACTTGGTGTACCTTCCCTTAAACACCAGTGTGGTTTCAGACATCGTGTTGAACATACTAGATCAAGACGGAAACCTCATAGACTTCAGAGAAGAACGTATTACGATCAGGATTCACATAAAAGCATCAACCTAAACCATGGGATTGTCATTCAAGAAGAGAGAGTTGTCGGGTAAACACCTAACTAGCTCATCATCTGCAAAAGGATTAACTACTGAAAACATTCGGTTTTTACAGGATATTGGATTAAAACTCATTGAAAATGGAAATACTGGATATAGCACAAGGACCGACATTCGACGAGACTTTATGGGAAAAGGAGTATCACACGCACAACCCCTACGCTTCGTCAAAATTGAATAATAATGATGAAATTAGAATTCCTATACAACAACAGGATATTTACACTCTTCCATGCGAAAGTTATCTATATATTGAAGGAAGAGTAACAAAAAAAGATGGAACAGCTGGAACCACCGTTCCTTTTATCAATAATCCAATGGGATTTTTATTTGATGAAATTAGATATGAAATATCTGGAGTAACTGTGGATTCTACAAAGAAAGTAGGTTTAACAAGCACATTAAAAGGATTAGCATCTTTGACACAAAACGAGAAGAATTTGTTAAGAATTGGAGGATGGGTTGCACCCGATAACGACACAATCACCCCTGATTCTGCAGGGAACTTTGATTTCTACATACCATTGAAATTATTTCTAGGCTTTGCTGAAGATTACAGAAGAGTAATAATAAATGTGAAACAGGAATTAGTGTTATTAAGATCATCAAATGATAAGGATACTATTTGCGCAGCAACTGGAACCACTGATGCAAATTTAGACTGGAATTTAACTTTGGACAAAATCGTTTGGAGAGTACCACATGTGCGATTAAATGACGAACATAGAATAACACTGTTGAGACAACTGAAATCAGATAGAGATATTGTAATACCATTCAGAAGTTGGGAATTTCATGAATATCCAGTTTTACCTAAAACACAAAGACATACATGGACTGTAAAAACATCTACTCATTTGGAAAAAGCAAGATATGTAATATTTGCACTACAAACAAAAAAAAGGAATAATATACTAGCTAATGCCGGTCATTTCGATCATTGCAAACTAACAAATTGTAAAGTGTTTCTTAATTCACAATTTTTCCCTTACGACAACTTTAATATTTCTTTCACTAAGAAGAGGTACACTGTTTTGTATGATATGTACGCTAGATTCCAAAGTTCATACTACGGGAAAACAAACACCCCGATACTGTCTCCCGAGCAGTACGAATCAAAAGCTCCAATAATTGTAATAGATTGTTCAAAACAAAACGAATCTGTAAAGTCATCAAGTGTGGATATAAAAATAGAAATGGAGTTTGAAGAGAACGTTCCTGATGCAACATCTGCATATTGTTTAATTTTGCATGATAAAATTGTAACGTACACACCATTGACGGGATTAGTCAAAACAGTGTTGTAAATGAGTTTCACCACAACCACCAGTCGGCTATAAAAGGAGGAGCTTCGCACACCACCAATCAGTCTTTGCTCGTTCGTTGAATGGGTAACATCCTACACTACATCATGAGTAAAATGAGTTCTCCATCAGTCGTACAAAAGGATGCAGAGGAAGCAGCATTATTGGATCAAGAAAACCATCAAGAAATCGTCAATGAAATAGAAGAGTTTTTAAAGTTTCGAAAACAAGAAGACAAGGAGGACAAGGAAGAAAAAGAAGAAAAAACTAAAAAAAATGGCACTAAAAGGAAGCGGAAAGATGAAGATACAATCCCAATTAATATTTTGAAAGAAGTTTTCCTACGCATTTACTATCCTATCTCACTATGTTTGGGTAAAAGTGTAACAGCTGGACTAATGAAATCTTCGGAATATACACCTACAGTAATCTTGCAGCATGGTACAAAAATGGTTATATTTTCTGAAACGGCATGGGAATCTTTTCTAAAACATTTAAATCTAATTGAATGTTACTTAAATACTAATGTTTGCGGAAGGAAAACTAATATTCGACTTTTGGATTCTGACAATGAAATTGACATAGTAAAGAATCGTGGAACACTACAAGTACGATTTAGAGATTTAACTCAACATGAAAGTAAAATTTTACTCTCACGTGAAGAATTCTACATTTTAATGCATGCAACGTCTCCTATCTCTAGATATATGAAACAACTTGTATTCTCAAGTTCAATCATCAAAGAGTATTTAATTGATACACTGGAAAAACAACCGGAAAGCACCATATTATACGGACACGTGGATACATCTATTTTTAATAGATTGCCTCATGAAGTTGGTATGTGGAGACAGTTAAGGAACTTCGAATCAATTGATGAAGAAGCGATAGAAGCGATAGAAGCTGTTGAAGAATATGAAACTATAAACCAAGAAGAACCAGCAACCCAAGAAGTGTAATTAAAGAAAAACAGTATAAAAGAGTGACCAAGGCGCGGTGTGAATTCAGTTGAACACTATACGTGGTGGTGTGTAGATAGGGTTAAACATTATGGATATAAAACCCTGTGTAATAGAATTTCAAGCATTTCGTGATAACAAAGATGAATTTGTGATAAAAGAATTAGTGATTTTAGATTTGATTACACATGTCGTATACCCGTTTATATTTGAAGCTCCATTTTCAGTAAACCAATTGAATGACAAAGCAAGAAGAACAAACAAATGGATAACCAAACATTTTCACCATATTCAGTGGAACGAAGGATTGATAAGCTATAAGCACTTAAACAATATCATGTATCATTTTTCTAACAAGTTTTCCCATATTTATACAAGAGGATCGGAAAAAAGACAATGGATACAACAATACACATATCACGATGTTTTCGACATAAGAATGGACAAGGATCATCAAATTAATTATGGACCTATTTGTACTTTAACAGATCACTCTTATCGCACAGTAACACAATGTGCACTACAAAACGCATACCGATTAGCTAATTTTCTAGTTCTTCACTATTGGGACAGAAATAAATTCAAACAGCAACAGTGGAAGTATTACGAAGGAAATAGCAGTGGAGGGGGGAACGTGTGCTATAAATACAGTGGACAGTCTCAGGATCCTCATCAGTATTACTCCAGACATCGCAGAGGCAACATCTCACAGGGTAGTCCTAATCAAGAAAATGGCTTCACAACAGTTTCTCCAGTCTTTGGTGGATCAGTTCAACACCCAGTCCAAATCCAGCATTCTAAGTACTAAGAAATGTCACGAATTGAAGGAACACAAACACTACATCGTTCACGAGCTGAAGAAGACAGAAACTTCACATGGAGACGCAATTTTAGCATCACTGAGCGAGGCACCGTTTTCACCAGGTGATGAACCGAAATTTCAAGTTTATCTTCCAAGACGATTTGTACAGCAACTACAAAACGAAGACCTGCGAGGTATTCAACCAGGATCCCTCTATTTGGTATCACACGGAGTTTGCGGAAACAATTCCACTGAACTATCTCTACACATCACCCATCAATGTTAGTTTTAAGTTTTTTTCTGTAAATAACCATCTATGTACATATTTTTGTTAAATGTTTTTGTCATTAAAAAAATAAATAAAAAAATTAAAAGAGGAAACAACATATCAGCATATAATTAATTCTATATGCTGATATGTTGTTTCTTTTTTTAAAATTCAAACAAATGACCTTGAACTTTTTTACTATAAATAACAGGTCTTACACGCAGTTGCTCTCAGTCTTGTTTTAACAATTCACCGAGCATCATGTCACAGCGTAAATACAATTTACCTTTTGTTTACAAATCCAAATACGATTTGGATAACTATTGTTGTACTTTAAAATGTTTTAGAAAGCCTGAAAGTAAAGTTGATGGAAAAGCTTGTAAAAAATGTGAGTCTGTTGGCTATTGCAAATGTAGGTGTAAAACATATCAAGACAAGCATCAAAATTACATACACGATCTAACACAAATGGTTAACCTACTATGGAAAAATGTAGACTAACTTGTGACAGATGCATGAGAGCTGCTGACTCTTGCACTATAAATAGCAGCTCACAACACATTGCTTTTCATTCTTGTTTTAGAATTCAGTCGAGCAACATGTCACAGTGTAATTCCAATTCATCTTTTGATCCCAAATCGGAATACGATTTAAAATACTATTGTTGTAATCTAAAGTGTTTCAAAACACCTGAATGTCAAGTAGATGGAATGGCTTGTAAAAAATGTGAATCGTTCTCCTATTGTCAATGTAATTGTAAAACGTATCAAGAAAAACGGAAACATCACTCACAAGACAAGGGACGTAGAATCAAAATACTTTTAAAACGGATGGAATGATGCCCTCATGATGCTCTCCCCCACCTCTACTACTTTCCCCCACCTCTACTGCTTTAGCTCCGCCCACTTCGTCAGGGACCTGCACTTCTTTACACGCAACAGTCACTTCGCATCCAGCTCTTCACCAGTCAACTCAACCTTTCTCGTTTACTTTGCACAAGATGGCCAACCTACAACAACAACAACAACAACAACAACAGTGGACAAGTGATATTGAAGACTCTGACCTACACCAAGCATGCATCGAAGCAGAAGAGCAGGAGCGAAAACGAAAGGAAAAAAAACTACTTCAACTGCTAGAGGAGGAGAAAGAGATTCGACGCAAATTTGATCGTGTTTGGTGCGCTCAGCCTCGAGACAACATCGAATGGGCCGAGCACAATGCAGACATGGCAAGATGGAAAGAGCTCCATAATACAATAGAGGAGTTGAAGAAGTAAACATCCAAGTACACAAGCGTCGCCGAACTACACAAAACGGCCTTTATAAAGGCCACCAATAAACTCATTCGTTTTACACTTTAGCAAACGCTCACTCTAGATACGTACGTTCGCACATGTTTTCCTTATTTATTGTAATAGTATGTAAGTTATTGTCATCCCTCATGTTTTATACAAATAAACAATAAACAAAACAAGGAAGCTATCCTACACTACAACTGTAGGCTAGCTTCCTTTTTTTAAAACACAAACAAATGACCTTGAAAATCATATGATCATCCTAATTATGACGTCAGCTCAAATCCGCTATAAAACACGCCATTTCCACCCCTATCGTACCTAACTGTCAAATCCCCCGTCATTTCCGGCTTTACACGTCATTTCCGCTTAACGGTCAAATCAGCTGGTGTGGCAAAACAGCTTAGGGGCTACTACTCATCGGCATTCGAAATCTCTTCCCCTCTTTTGTAGCGAATATTGTAGTCGTAAGCCGCAAGAGTTAGAGCCCATCGTTGTATCCGTGCTGCAGCCAGAGTCGGTATCCCTTTTGTTGGACCTAAGAGAAAAGTGAGTGGCCTATGGTCAGTCACAAGGGTGAATTTTCTACCATACAAGAAGTTGTGGAATTTCTTCACTGCGAAGATGATAGCCAGTGCTTCCTTCTCAATTTGGCTATACTTAACCTCACACTTGGATAAGGCTCTTGACGCAAATGCGATTGGTCGTTCTGCCCCGTCAGGTAGGTTATGAGCAATCACACATCCAATTCCGTAGCTGGAACTGTCAGAAGTTACAATAATGTCCAATTCAGGGTTGTAAGGCATTAGAACGTTGTCCTTAACGAGTAGATTCTTGCACTGCAAAAATGTAGCTTCGCATTCTTTGCACCAAATCCACGGTACATCCTTATTCAACAGCCTATATAAAGGATGGAGCAAAGTTGACAGGTTCGGCAAAAATTTGCCATAGAAATTGACTAAGCCTAGGAAAGATCGCAGCTGCGTAACATTTTCAGGCTTCGGGGCGTTTGCAATAGCCTTCGTAAGGTCATCCGATTGATGAATTCCCTTTTCATCAATTCGATACCCAAGAAATTTCAGACTTTTCTGAAAGAATTCACTCTTTGACGTGTTAATTTGAACGCCATATTGACTCAAGCGTTTCAACACCGCATCTACCTTAGTACACATGTCTTGTGTATTTATACTGTAAATCAAAATATCGTCCAGATAACATACTGTACCCTCTAACCCAAACAAAATTTTGTCCATTGTAGCTTGGAATAGCGCCCCAGCGCTCGTAATACCATATGGAAGTCGAGCATATCGATAAAGACCCTTATGAGTATTAATAGTTAGAAGTTCCTGTGAGCTTTGGCTAACTTTTAGTTGACTATAAGCAGCCGTCAGATCTAACTTTGAGAAACACTTGGATCCTGATATTTTTGCAAAAATGTCTTCAGGGTTAGGGAGAGGGTAGTGGTCGGTTCTTAACCAGGGGTTGACAGTAGATTTAAAGTCGCCGCATAGGCGCACTCCTCCATTATTTTTCGGAACTACTACTATTGGAGAGCTCCAATCTGACTGAGTGACTGGGAAAATTACACCATTTTTCATTAAATTGTCTAATTCATTTTCAACTGCGTTGCGCAGAGCATACGGGACATTTCGGGCTTTACAGAAAACGGGCCTAGCCCCTTCTTTTAAAACCAAATCCACAGAAATATCTTTAATTTCTCCAATAGTGTTCTCAAAAACAGAAGCATATTTCTTCTTCAATTCATTAACTATGCCTAAGTCAGAAGTTAGAACGGTCTTACCGTTAAGCTGATGCACATTCGTCTCTGCGCTGGCAGCAACCTGATCACTAGGTCCCATTGAACTCCAATCCAGTTTAAGCTTTTCTAGCCAATTACGTCCCAGTAGCGATGGCTGGCGCGCTCCGGCGCTCTCGATGACGACAATCGGCAGATGCTGGCTGTCTCCTGTGTTGGTGCTAATACTAGCCTGAAACTTTCCAAGAACATTTATATCCTCTCCAGTGTAGGTTTTCAACTTAATATGACACTCTTCCAGTTTAGTTTCCTTTTTATAAAAATTTTCAAAATAAATATTATCAGGCATAACTGTAACTACAGCCCCAGTATCCACAACCATCTCAATCGGGACCTTATCAATCATAACAGTTGTCACAAAACTATTTACTTTAGATTGTGACTGGTTAGCGTAGGCTATTGTATGAAGGCCTAATTCATAATCCAAGTCTGGCTGGCCAGCGGGTGATTCATCTTCCTCGCTGCCAGATTCACATATATTTACACGGCCCATAGGCCTACTATGAAATTTATTACTAGGCTTACCATATTTGTTGTTAGGCCTAGAAGGCTTACTTGATTGACACATATTAGAAAGATGACCCTTTCTCTGACAATTGAAACATGTGAATTCAACATAAGGACAGTTTTTGGAGTCATGTGTTTTACCACAACGGTAACATTTTTGCTGAAACATACCCTTAGGCCTAGGCTTAAATGCTCCCTGCCCCTTTCGATTTATGCCCGGGGTAGGCTTAACAAAATTGATTTCACCTACATTTCTTTCAGGGTGGAGAGATCTAACATTACGATCTGCATTTTCAATAACCAATGCAATATCCATTGCCTTAGAGAAGGTTAGGGAATCCCCCTCTGCCAAAAGTTTACTTTGGATAGCTGCCGATTTTAGGCCGCAAAGAAACCTATCTCTGAGTGCCTCATCAAGAAATTTATCAAACTTACAAGAAGCAGCAAGTTTCTTTAACTGCATACAATAGTCTGATATTGACTCTCCCTCCTTTTGTGACCTTTTATTGAACAGAAATCGCTCATAAGTCGTGTTAATCTTAGGCAGGAAATGTGACTCCAAAACATCCATTGCCCCCTTAAACTCTACCTCACCTACCTTCTTTGGATGAAGTAGGTCTTTAAGCGTAGTATAGAGCCTTGGCCCCATGATTGATATGAAATATGACAATTTCTCCTCATCTTTTATTTTATTAATCGTGAAAAAATTGCTTAGCCTTTCAGAATAATTTTCAAAGGTCTCCAGTTCTTCATTAAACTCACTGACTTTACCTATCAGTTGTTTACTCATTGTAGAAACAATTATCTGCACACTTTAAACTGATTTTAAACTCAAAAATCATTTATCTTCACAATTCCCAACTTTCCTTCCGTGACATGAAAATGACAAGATTCTTGCAACTTGCAGGTTAAAAACTGTCTTCATGATGAGTCATCACTTGATGGATGACGAACGAAAGCGGGCGAGCGGTCACTGTTACTAGTAACTGCTACATTTGGAACAGTTGCACTCGGTCTGGAACAGGTTTTGGAACCGTGACTGCCGAAATTGGTGACGCTGTAGAACCTATTATTTCGGAACGGTAACTGTTACTTTGGAACTGTTCCCACACACGCTACGCACTTTTCCTGCACGAAATTGCAACTTCTGGCAAAGTGTAAAAACGCACTTTTAAGCTTCAATATTGATAAAAACGCGAACGGATTTCGAAAAAACACCTCGTCGCCACTTGTTTTACCCCGGAAAACATATATTTAGATACTTGAGTTTACTAATTGATTTAACAAACTAACATAGCCTAGACCGGAACAGATTATAACTCGTCTTGTCATACCTGGATCTCAGCTCGAACTGAAGCCTCGTCTTGCTCTCGTAGGGGAGGGGGCTTATCTCCAAACCCATGTTCCAAAGTTCACTAATTGTCCTTGCTACTCTACATTGTTCAAATATAACTTAGGCTAAATCTCTTCTTATTTACAACATTACCTATGACCGTTTTTAAACTAACCGTTTTACAGTTCATTTCTTAGAACTGAAAAGATTAACTTAAGAGCATTGTTTTACATAACAACATGAGTAAGGGACCAATGAGGTTCAAGGATTTTGAGAAAAGAAGTAAAATTGTAATGCTTCGAACTTCAACTGATCAGTTGTTAAGACCAATTTAATAGATTAATGTGTGGTGCATATAGTGTTAGGTACAATAATTTGTTGCATCACTTTCAGTGACATTGAGAGGTTATAAATGAAAACCTAACCTCTCTTAGAAGTTATGAACAATACATTAATACGTATGAAACATAGTGTACTTTCACGGTTAATAAAAGTAATAAAACATAATGTAAGATTAAACGTAACGTTATTTATAGCCTAAGAATTCTTTGTAATTTTTTTTAGGCCTTCTCTAGAAAAAACTTTGGATCAATTATTAATTATCATATAAATTACACTTTTATTAGCCTAATGGCTTATTTTATATATCGGATAATGTTCACTTTTAGAGCTATACCGGGAGTGTGAACAGTTTAGTTCGTTAGTTTATTTAGTAAAATTATATTTATATATTGCAATTAACTCATCGCGGGGTTTTATATTAAATTGGTGGCCTTTGAAACTGCATCATTTAAAACTTAGCGTAAATGGGATAAAAAGTTAATATTCTTATCGTCGCTATTGAACTGATAATTACACCATTATCTGACTCCACAAAACACCTGTTGTTCTCTTGTAGCTGGAGTAAAAGAGTCATTATGGTTAACTTTATTGTTTTGCAACCAATATTGTTTGTTGTAATTTTTATGTGTTCATTTAAATCGGGTGTATCTGTATTTTAACACTTTACTAGCATTTAGATAATAAAGATCGTAATTAGTAACTGTAAATTTTTATTTAAGCTGTCATAAATGTTTGGTTCTTTTTCCTGGCTAATTCTTTTAGATACTTCATGTATTATTACGAACAAAACTATAAGTGATTCGAAATTAACAGACATCTCATTATTAAGAATTAGTACATCATTGTACGTTTCACAGTTTTTTTCAATAAGGATTAAACTTTGTAAGCATAAATATATTGTATGAAATTCATGATAAGCCACCAAATAATCATACACATTGTCACCACCGTACTTATAAAGTCAAATACTTATAAAGTAAGTAATGTTACAGTCAGTTCGTGGGTAGTATTACATTATGATAAGTTATACATTGGTATGATCCTACCAAGGCGACATTATAGGTAAATAATGTTATTTTGTTTAAATAATTTATTTCCTATTATAACTGTTCTTTTTTCCGGTAAAAGTATTTATCATATAAACGATATTTCGTTGATCATAGATTGCAAGAAAATTACAATAAAGTAAAACAATAATGGGTAAAATAAACCCTCGTGCCTCGATCACTCACATCAGTTTCTGGTGACTAACATTATTGCTCATGATGGAGTTGTAAATATAACTCATGGAGTTGGAAATACTGTTTAGTTCATACTATGATTAAATTATATGTGATTCATAATAGCAAATAATATATGGACAAAAGGACGTTTCTCTTACATTCTCATCAAACCTAATTCAGATACGGGTATTCTCCAACAATTTAGTAATGAACAAAATTTTGGAATATTTTTTTAACCATTGTAATCGTAATTTGAAAATAGTTGTTAATTGATTTGCTTTTTAGTGTGTTTAGTATAGTATACTAGTGTGAACGGTAGTATATTGCATTTGTAGAAATTTATAACATATCTTGTGCGTTTTTAGTTCTTTCAAATATAATAAGATTCGAGGTTGTTTATTTGGTCATTTAAAATTAAATACTGTTACAGACCACGTCAGATAATTAAGTTAGGTTACATGAAAATAATGCATATTAGGTAAATAGTGAATAGACATTTTTAGCTGACTAGATTTAAGTAGAATAATTTAAGCTGCACATACTATACACCAAGAAAAGAGAACATGAAGATTACTAGACACGAACAATAAACATGATAAAAACTTAACTTTTTGTTAGTAAAGGCAAGACATTTTAAAACAGTACGAATATATTGAGATGTGCATACCAGTAAATATTGAGGTATAATATGTATAATGATGATAAGATTTCAATGATAGCTTAATAGGACTACAAGTTCGTTAAAACCCTATTAGAAAATGTTATAATACTAGGGATTGTTCATATTTTATTTTTTCATAATACAATATGGTTATATTTACCACATTGTTAAAATAATCTCCAAAATAAGTGGGTCCAAATAAAATATGTTTTCTGTACCTAACCTAAAATTTTCTATGAATTAGTTTATATTAACTGTATCTATATGTACGTTTTGAAATTAACATGCACCTTAAAATACATCAAGCATACAATTTTTTATTTACCTTGTGAAAATGGCTTTATGAATACAAGAATATACAATTAATCAAAGGTTTGTTGTAAGCTGAATTTAGTGTTGATAATTTAATCCAGACGTTTTAAGTTTCAAAATATTCACCTAAAAATTGCAATACTGTAAATGTAGACTTAAAGAAACTGAACTTTAATTAACCTGTACATAAAAGCGAAAGAAATAATCCGTGATCGAGTATAATGTAATTCGAAGTATCGTAATGTAAATAAACAAACTGATGGAGTAATCTACTAATACAACGTTTACAATTCATACACGATAGAAACAATATTCAGCTTACCTCCCTATCAGAAGAGCCGGCGGAAAACAAAATATGTGATCGAGATTATTAGTTCAATGTTTCATAGAATATCGAGAGAATAGTAACACGTGTTCATCATAAATTATTCTCTTACGCACTCAGGTGTCCAGCATGTCCAACGCACTCCTAGTAAACAAACTACTAGCTAAGAAACCTTCTCGACTCTATTTAACGCATGCCAACACGTGTTTAACTGTATTTCAGGTCAAGTAAACCAGTAAGATAAACCAAAAGTCTTGTAATTCTACAAAACTTACTGTTAAGTCAATTAACGAAATTTTTTAGGTATAATGGTAAATTTGTATTTTACATACTATTTATTTTACGTCTTTAGACCTTGAACAAACATTACAGGTTTATAGACATTTAGTAACATATAGAAGCTAGTACATAACTAGTATGAACAATAAATCTATGTACTCTTAAGTAAGTAACTCTAAGAGGGATAGCAATAATATTCAGGAAACAAGATACTCAAGGTTAATTACAGTGACAGTTTTGTGTTATAAATTAAGGTTAGAGCAGCCACTGCTACAACAATACATTCAGGACCATTTTATTGAGCTTAATTGTTGATTTTAAATTTTTATGAGTTAAGGTAAGCTTTATAGTAACGTTTATAGTTCTATCCCTATGCTGGATTGGTTTTAAACTGAGTTCCATTGAAGTTTCAAAGTAGGTTTACACCACAAGTGAAATAAATTAAAATTAAAACAAACGTCTTCCATACTTTTGCATTAATTAGAGAATACTAACAATAATTAATGAACACTGTGTAAAGGCAACTAGCGAATCAGAATAGCTTTGCATTTAAAAGTAGAATCAGAATCAGAATCAGAATTTTTTATTGCCATAATAATACATAAATGTACAGGGCAAAAGTCACTAAAACTAAAACAAATAAAATCAGACCCATTAAAATAAGATACAAACTTCAAAAGGTACAAACTATTTACAATTTAAAAACGAAGAAACACTGTAAAATTCCTTATCAACTAGATATTCCCTCAGACCACGCTTAAATTTTTTAAAATCATGTTCGCCCTTGATTGAGTTAGGAAGAGAATTAAAAAGACGGATACACATGGAGAATGATTGGTTTTTATGGAAAGTGGTACGAGATAGTGGAATATGTAGGTTAAAGTTCCTCCTGAGATTGTAGCTGTGGTGAGATGACCCTCTAATATGAAATATTGTCGAATTTTTTCTTAAGAAGGTCAAAGATTCAAAAATGAAAATTGATGGGAAGGTCAGCATATTATTTGTACGAAATACAGATCTACAAGACTCTCTATATTTTAGGTTGAAGATTAATCTGATGGCTCTTTTTTGCAGTTTAAATATTTTCTTAGTCTGAAGTTTGTCGTTACCCCAAACGGGCACACAATATGTAAGAAAGGGATAAACAAGACCGTAATAAGCTGTCAGAAGGATGCGTCTTTCTTGATAACAGGAGAGCCAATGAGTAGTTTTACACGTGATATTTAATAAGCGAAAATTCTCTGTATATTAATTTATGTTGTGATTAAACACTATTTATGCAAAAATGACTATGACCCTCATATTACAAACATATAAACTTAATACGAACGTTCAATTTTTATATCCCTCAAAATCTAATTTCCAGATGCAATGCGTACTTTCTACAATAGCCAATTTACGTTCTACACAATAACACAATTTACCAAACAAATTAATATTGTATAATTAACTTTTCAGCATTTCCCTTTTTTGTATTTTATATATGTGATGCATGAACGTAAAACAAATATAAATAACCTATTATTTACAAAACGTATTTATTTATTATATGCCTCTCATAAACAACGTCCGACGTTGCTTCCACATCGCATCATTCTGTTCGTGCTGTTTAGTATTCTGAACAAGTGATTGCATAAGATACGTGAACGTATGCCATTATCTACAGTATTGAAGCACATAGATTTAATTTGTTTGTGTTGTAAGCCATCTTGAATCAAACAACTCACACGATTGGCTTAAACTAGATTACATAAGCATAAACTAATGTTTAAACGAATTCAATAAATATTATGCATTCAACTTGAATATTTCGCTTCCAAAACGTTATTCATACATTCTCCAAAACCTTAATTTGGTAATTGCACCTTTATTTACACAGAAAGTGTTAATAGTTTCTTAAAAACACATAACTAAGCTGGAGTGATCAGTGTAGAAGAAAATTAAGTTTATAGTTACAAAATTTTAATTGACGAGGATCAAAAGATTAGGCAATAGTAAATAATGTTTTAGAAAAAATACAATTGATCGTATATATGTTATGCAGTTGTGCCCTAAATAAGTAAAATAATTTCACGATAGGTTGAAGAAAAAAAGAAAATGAATATTTAAAATATATATATGTGTCCATATATGTGTCGAATTGTTAGCGAGATATATTTGTTACATTTTCAATCTTATTTTTTGTATTATAGTGTGTTATGACAGATCCTAATAATGTAATAATGTTATAACAATTCTGAATCCTTCTGTTTTATGTTGGACTAGACAAAACGGCCTGTTTAAAGTGGTTAGGCTAACAAGGTACATGAGTTCACAAACTCCCGCCAAATATCTTCCGGCAAAAGGCAAGACAAACATCGTCCAGTGTCTCTGTCAAGTTTGTTACACATTCGTCTACCGGACCTTTGTTGTATCAACATGTTCAAATACAATTTTTGTTTAAGTTATAAATGATCATTAACACACGATAGGTACAAAACAGCCAAAAAATACATTTATATTTAAATATGATGATACAAGTGATTATACATTGTTAGTTGTTAATACATTTGGATTGAGCTTCAATGATTTTATTATTCCTGTCTTATTATTATATTATTATCTTAATATTCAATTTTTAATGCTTTCTAGACGAGCCCGCTAAATAAAGTAATTGGTTTTATGCTATTTACTGTCATTATTATCAGTACAATTAAGTATATTTTTGTCGGTGATAGGAGGAGGTGTATAGTCAATGGTGAAAGATATTTAGAGGCATAATAACATCGGAGTCAGATTATTACTGTGAGATTGTAAATTAAATACAAGTATGAAACATAAAATTAAACACAGAATGCATCAATTTAAACTATGCAAAAACAATAGATCAAGAAAAAACATTTTTAATAAAAAAATGTTGCATTGAGTATGTCCATTTTCAAAATATACAGTATAGCTGTTAAGCATTTATCATACCTACACTACACATAAATATAATTCACTTTATATAGTTGTATCATAATATGTGCATAAATAGAATGTACCTAAAATGCACCAGTAAAAAGTGATTAAACAACTCTCAAATACACCTAACCACTTTTTTGGATGATTAAAAAAGTCGACTTTAAAAAAGAATTGATTAAGCACTTAAAATAAAACCTCTTAAATAGGCGATGTCCTGTAACAAGCAAAGCGTGGGTATAAGAACAAACATAATGCATTGAATTAAAGAATTTCATTGTTTTCGTTTTATAAGACTAAACTAGTGGGTTTGTATAAAGAGATCCTAAACCACCTAACTGGAGTAGTATGAAGGTATCTTCAGTATGATGAAACACAATGATGTTACCAAACTGACATAGCGGTGAAGGTGACATTGATAAAGCCCCTTGCGAACCATTTGTCATCTTCCAAGATCGCCCTTAAGGTTTCTTTTCCAAAGATTTTTCCAGAAATGAGTGACACATGAAAGAAATTTCTAAATGTAAATAAAGAATTAACTTCTTTAAAACCACGTTTATTACTTATATTTTAAACATATTTGGTTTGCATTCTAACGATTACTTAGTATTGATACAGCTCTTAGGTTGTTGTAATTCATTTGTTTCAAATATTCGATCTTACAGTGCCTTTTTCCGTTATGTAAATAAGCTATCATTGAATGTAATTTTAATCCAGATATTTATAATACTAGCAGAATACCCGTCCTCCCGTCCGTGTTCTAGGTTAGCATAGAAGTATAAAATGCTTATTGCAGTTATACTCGTGTTTTGTCCATACCTCAATGGAAAGCACAGTGGATATATCTTCATACAAAATGAAAAACATTCACAAGTAAAAAAATATACCTCGAATCAAAATACTTTGATAGAGTATATTTTGCAGTGATTTTGT
Source organism: Macrosteles quadrilineatus (assembly GCF_028750875.1). Lineage (NCBI taxonomy): Eukaryota > Metazoa > Arthropoda > Insecta > Hemiptera > Cicadellidae > Macrosteles > Macrosteles quadrilineatus. Next base: position 13,180,591 of record NW_026542596.1, on the reverse strand, counting down.
ATTATTTTTTTTTAATATTTACATAATCTCAACAATTGTTTCAATTTTAGCGATTAAAAACTACGCTATGAATTATCAAGAGAATTTTAAATAATTGACATTGGCTCATCTGACCGTATGGAAGGCTTTGGTAGACTACCATATCAACGGGCAGTTCGAGCCTTATCCTGGAGGATGCAATATGTTCACTGGAAAGAAGCGTTTTGTAGACTGGCAAGTTGTGAAGGCGTGTACTCAATACTCTTGCTGAACGAAAAAGTAAGCACAGTAATAGTAATAATATGTTTGAATAAAAAAAGAGGACAAAAGATTTTTCTGATTCACTAAATTGGACGATGTAAACAAATACTCATTGACAACATATATTATTACAGTCGATTATTGGTCAAGACTAAAATAAGTAATTGGTACATGTAATTATAATCTTATTCGTACTTACCTTAATATGTAGGCAGTTGTAAATGTACAAAAAACCAAAAATTACAGTTATACGCATTTTCTAAGAATTAAACAGAAGAAAAGAGACAATTATAAGTAAACATGCACATTGATTAATAAATTAATCAATTTTAATTTCATAAATAGCACAGAAAATATACTTAGCTGATATGTGAAATAACTATTTGACGTATTTCAATAAGTAATTATTACTGTACAATGACACAAACTCTGTCAAATCTAATTTACTCAATAATATACCTAATAATATATCTAATATACCCTAACTAGAGTATTCCTTCTACGTTAGTGAAGGTCAACAAGCGGTTCTCGTAATATAATCGTTAACACTTTACATGTCAATCAAGGATATTAACAACTGTTTTTTTTTTTTTTTACTTGCCCAGTGACATATTTTGTTTCTCTCTAAATAGCTACAGCGTTCAAAATATGTAAAACACTATTACATTAGCATTTCCTATATTTTACTATGTTTTCCCTGAGGTCCCTTGTTCAAATTCCGTAAATCACCAATGGAGTTTATCCAAGTTATATTGCCACAACGCTTAGGTCTAGCCTGAAGTAATGTGAAAAACAATCGTTAGCTCATGCCTAGTGTCCTTGGAAAAACAATCTATTTCCCAAACACCGTATTTTTCTAATTGTTTGCTACAAATATGAATGAAGTTTTAGTTTCTGCTAAACGTCACTAAGAGATATCCTCTTTTTGTTGCAGTATAAATTGGAAAATTAATTTATTTTTTTGTTAACAAGACACTCCACATCTTGAAAATGGTTAATTTAGGTAGTCTATTAAATCAGTGCAGTGGTACACCACCTCAATAATACTTAACATACTGCACAGAACAAAACTAACTTAAATATATATATCACTTTCTGTATATTACATAATTAATTGATAGCATTTTAAATGATCAAACGTCTTCATGAAGACACGCCCGACACATGAATGATAGACGTCTATACGAATAAACATTGTTCAAGAAATGTAACAAAAAATTGTTCAAGGAATTACACTTTTAAAAAATGTATCTGTACATACAAAATAGGTTTTGATATTAGCTACATGCTGTAAAGTACATGCGACCAAGATTAAACAGACATAAATGGCATTTTTAATGGCACCATAAAGATTGTTTATTTTCGCACGAATCGGAGTTTGGCATAAGGATTTTTAGTATTTTCTTTAGACGGTGATCATTGAATTTATAACATTCTGTAAAAGGATTACATTAAACACATCTTAGATGAACACAAATTTCTGGAACGTTTAAGATTAGCTCATTTTGTATGTCCTTTTAACTAGGGTATTAAGATTATGCATAATTCTGTTTTTAAGATGACGTTATCTTGCAATGGAAAGTCCGACTAAAAAAGCAATGCATTGCACATATACTATAAATTTACCTCTTAAAACGTAAATATAATGTGGTCCCATAACAAATTATCATAATTTTTACAAAGTTGAAAATTTGAAATAAATATAGGATATCTTTCTAGGCTCTAGCTAATTTCTATTATATGGAGGATATACTCTTGTGGTCATTTTTAAATTATACGAAATACTGAAACATTTTCCATTTCTTCCAAAGACAGACATGTCGAAAGGGAGGGAAATTGATTTAGTCAATAAAAGAGTGAAGTTAATGGGATTTAAACGAAGCCGGCAACTGGACCACTTAGATTAGATTGAAGCTTATAATCCCTTAATTGAACTGCTTGACTTTGAAATGGGTATTTAAGGCTTTAAAGGGACAACCTTTATTTAAATCCCTAAAAACAAGAGGACTATAAATAATAGAGATTATAAATATATTCGACCACTATTATTAATCTAGTTTATCCCACTTGAGTCTACCAGATCTTAAACTTGACAAGAGCTTACTGAATTGAGTTTAGAAAAGCTAGATATGGTTTTCACCAGAAAAAGTAGTTATTATCAAAAAAGTCACAAATATCTCTTTTAATAACAGACTAAAAAAGAAGAAAAGAAAACGAAACGTTTACATTAAAACAGTGGTAATGCAAATTGATTGATTAAATAAGTCTCATTTTGCTTATACAGGAAACCTAGCCGGCACAATCCATTCTAGCCAACCATCCATTCTAGTAAACCATTTTTATAACCACGACCAGAAACAAAAATAAAAAAAAGGTTCCCTTGTTGTAGAAGTCAGTTCTTAGTTTTTCCATCCACCAGCTGGCAAATGTCACCAGAGAATTGTTTCGATTTTTGTGGATTGAGTTCCACTTCCACTTAACGTGTTGTACCAGACAAAAATAATACATAAGGCACAAAACATACCTTTCCTTTATCAAAACTTATCTATCAAATCAACAAGCGTTTATGTATTTTAAGCCAAATTCAAAACAAAATATCCCCACGTTTATCTTGTTTATAAATAACAGACCATTTAATTTCCACTTGACTTGTACTTGAGGTCAATGTTGTGGTCAAGTTCAATGACTCGTTCAGCGAGTTTTTTGTTACCAACCGGAATGTCAAAGATAGGCCCACCTATTCATTATTCTGCCAACCTCACTCTGGCATAACTGGATTGCTTTTAGAAACCAGTTCTTCTCCGATCTTCGTGGTAAGATTACGTCGCCAATCCTGAATCATCTTTAATTTTCCCTACTGGTTGCTATATTGCCGACTGTTTAATTACAATTTCTAATTATCGGCTGAAATTAGTTACAAATAATGATCAACAGACTAAATAGTGTCATCCATTTACAGCCAAACAAATAATGCACAGTAATTTATACGTTGATATGTTTTACCATTTAATACAAAAGTTAGGAGAGCCTCAGTACCTCATTGAGAGGCTTAAGAACAGGGAAGAGATCCGTCACCGTAGTACTCGCACCAACCGCAGGCTCCACTTTCCTAAAGTGAGGCTTGAGTATTTTTATTATGATGGCCTCAGTTGTAAAATGGCCTTCCTCAGTACATAAAGCGCTCCAAATCCTATGGTTCATTCTGAACAGCATTGAATAAAAACAATTGTAAAATGTTTATTGTTAATTATTCTCTCTTAAGAGAAATTTTTTTATCTTCCATGTGTAAATATTAGGCTAGTTAAGTTTTGACTAATTTATTTAGAAAATCACGTATATATAAAACTCGTTTGTAAATAAAGGCCTTTTTATTTATTTAGTTTAAAGTTAGTCACCGGTCTATCAAGTTGGAAAAACCACCAGTTTATACACTTAGCAAACGCTTACCAGATAGAGTAAAAATCCATTTAAAACTAAAATTTATTAATCCAATCACTCGAGTTTAGAATTCTTATTTTCATTGATAATCACTAAGTCAGTTGGGTTTTAAAATATGTAAACAAATCGTCGAGTAAAAAGCTCTAAAAAGAGAGTGTTTTTTTTTTTATATTTGCATAACGTTTTATAACACTTGCAGTGTTTAAATTATCGCCTCGTCCAGTCGAGGCTATGATCACATACTGCAGTCTTACATGACGTAAACGGATAATACAAGATGAAGTGATACTCTGCATTCCAACCGTTAGGTGGGGAACCTGTCATTTATGAATACATTAAATATCGTTCAGGTCTTTGAACGGGTTCGGTGTCAGAGCTAATGACCCGTAGTCAACAAATTTTAGAGGTCTTTGACTCAACCACACCCTGGACTAAGATTCCCACCAACGCAGTTTGTAACAGCTGATCCTCCGCTAACGAACAGCTGATTGTTGACTTAGGTCTGGCGATTGCTTTGTGAATAGTATTCAAGTCGAATAGTTTGGTGTGTTTTAGAAATTGGTAAATTTGGATTTAAGGACATTCGTTGTAACCAAGATGTTAACTTTAACTTTTTAATCAAGGTTTACTTGTTGAAATGTTCAGTTTAATATATAGGTTGAGGTAGAAGTGTGTACTTTAATAAATAAATAACTTCTTGATAAGCATATTTATTAAACTACCTAAAAACCAAAACGAAAATAGAATAATAACTGTAATTATATACAGGGTGTTGAAAATGTCTGGAACCAACATTATATCTGGTGAGTGGTTAAAGAAAAACAACTGATATTTTGTGTACGGATATACTATGGTTTTACCTATCTTTTGGTGCCTTATGCAATTTTTTACCACTTATAGGGAACGTCCTGTGGAGGATGCAGTAAAAAGTTTTAATGGAAGCCTATGGTAAATGATACATCATTTTAAAGGCCATTTTTTTCTGAGTAAGGAGCCACAAGTTTCATCTCAAAAGGACCACCCTAGCAAAAATGGCGACTGTTTGAAATTTAATAAACCCACTTATAGGGAACGTCCTTTGGAGGATGCAGTAACAGGTTTTAATGGAAGCCTATGGTAAATGATACATCATTTTAAAGGCCATTTTTTTCTGAGTAAGGAGCCACAAGTTTCATCTCAAAAGGACCACCCTATCAAAAATGGCGACTGTTTGAAATTTAAACCATTGCTATTTAATTATAGCAACATCTTTCAATTATTTTCAAAAACTTCAAACAGTCGCCATTTTTGCTAGGGTGGTCCTTTTGAGATGAAACTTGTGGCTCCTTACTCAGAAAAAAATGGCCTTTAAAATGATGTATCATTTACCATAGGCTTCCATTAAAACCTTTTACTGCATCCTCCAAAGGACGTTCCCTATAAGTTGGTTTTTTAAATTTCAAACAGTCGCCATTTTTGCTAGGGTGGTCCTTTTCAGATGAAACTTAGGGCTCCTTACTCAGAAAAAAATGGCCTTTAAAATGATGTATCATTTACCATAGGCTTCCATTAAAACTTTTTACTGCATCCTCCACAGGACGTTCCCTATAAGTGGTAAAAAATTGCATAAGGCAACAAAAGATAGGTAAAACTATAGTATATCCGTACACAAAATATCAGTTGTTTTTCTTTAACCACTCACCAGATATAATGTTGGTTCCAGACATTTTCAACACCCTGTATTTAAACTACTACTGTTGACCCACAAGACGGTTAATACATCTAACCAAATGGGCGAATGAATAGTCGATTTACCACTTACTATCTTGTATATGTATTTACAATCTTGTGAGTTAACATTATCATTAAAAAGGTACTAATTCAACATTATTAGTGTAGATATATTACTAAAAGTCTTAATAGATTTTTGTTTTTATCATAATTGATGTAACAGATTCCAGCTAAAAATATATGAATGTATATATATATCATGACAACAAATTCATCTTATAATAGTTAGTTGCCCTCATTCTTCATATTAATGATCCGAAATGCTATTTTATTTTAACTACAGATTTAATTTTGTTTATAGAATATTTTGGTTAAACTAGATTATATTTAAAACAAAATAAATACCCACATGTCAAAACGAACCAATAAATAGTTAAATGAATGAAATCACCCATTTTTCTATATCCAATATCTTTTTATGACATTACCTAATAACGCTATTTGGGGTGTATTATTAATTTAAATTGACATTCACCGTTATTGATAGATTCCATAAACCAGTTGTATAATGATGATCTTGAGTGGTTAAGTGCCCAGATAACGTGATGAGGTGTTACTCCAATGAAGCCATTGAGGCGTAGAGATAATAATGTAGGAAGATAATCCATTCACTTGTGAATTTTCGTAACCAACGCCTTAGAAACTAGTCAAATTTAAACTATACTGCAGAGTAGAAGTATTAAACATTTATAGTTTGATGAACGGTTCAAATTAATATAGAAAGTAATAGGCTACATTTTGAAATTGTTGCTAATAATTACCAAAATAAGAAAGGATATTAAAGTAATTTTTTACGTATCTTTTTGTACATCTTCAGTCCTTAATATAGTCGATGGTGAATATTTTCGGATCAGAAATGACCCATTTCTAAACCCACATCAAGAAGATGGTTAGTCCATAAATCCGACATTAGTCTTCGTTATAACACATAAGTACACGTTGACACATAAAGTTTACAAATTTTCAACATAAATAATATTTATTGATGGTAGGCTGGCCACTTTTATAAGGACACACTGACGCAGGTAGCAAGGAACCAATTTGATGATATGGGCTTGAAAATGGGTCATTTCTGACTCGAACCTGGTCACCCTTGACTATTAAGGACTGAAGACGGACAAAAAGGCACGTAACCTATCATATCGTTCTTCCACTAGTCTTTGAAACATGTTTAAATATAAAAGTAATCGTTGGAAAATGAATACAGTTTAAAAAAAATGTAAGAAATATTTCATTGAATGACTTACCTATAGTTACAGTAGTTTAGTATCGACATGTTATTCTTAGGGAGAGTAAGTCAAAGGTTATTTTTTTTTGTTTAAGGATCAATTAGAAAATAAAATTTGGCTAGTAAATTTATGTTATAATACATTATTATGTCACTGAATAAAAAGACACCTTTTTTCATCGTTATGACAGCAAACTCAAGTCCTCGTCAAAACTAGTTTTATTTAATAAGGGATAAAAGGGAGATGTTGAAAATTATATTTCATATAAAATGCAATTGGGAATTTGCTTATGCTACAGGGTGGATATCATGGGGGATATTTTGAAATATCTTTTCAAGCACCATATCACACGTATTTCTTTGAAATCTATTAGAAGGCAAGGATCACAATGGTGAGATGGGCTTGAGTGGTCATTTCCAACCACGAACTGTTATTGTGGGCGACACTTAGGGTTCCATCTTGACTTGACGTCTTTTGTAATTGCGCTTAATTGCAAGGAAAAATGTTATCAGTATATTTTTTGTTTCTGTGTATACTTTTTATTTCTATGTATTTTATATTACCTATGTTTTGTTTATAAATACTACATAACTAACTAAGAATTGTGAATACATTTTTTTTCCGTAAAATGATTTTCGAAGGATCGACCAATTTTGATCCATATTTAAAAGAGTTTGACGGTATTTTTGTAATAAGGCTATTTAATGTATTTGCAACCAAATACACTTTTCATTTTTGAAGAAGGCCAATTTTATTATATATAAAGTTGTATTAATAATCATTTTATTTGTATACCATGCCACTAAAACGGCAACATTTAGATTGTATACATTTTATCAAATAATGTATTAAATTTAATAGATGGTAATTACAGACCTCTTTTATCAAATCTGTTTCTTAGAGTATCTGTTTTATCATTATAAAGGTCATAGTTTGTATGATTTACTTATACTCTAAGGCATGAGTGTCATATTAACGTTTAGTTTAACTACTATTTTTTGTCCCTGAGTCCTAAGGTTATTATGGTTCCGTTTAAACAAGACAGTTGTAAGTTTCGTATACAATAATTTGTTCCACAGCTGGATAGTAATCGCTTTCAATTTCATTGTGTTGAAAATGTTGTTTTTATATCACTTTCTACAAAGAATACGGATGATAATTAATAGAAAATGTATTACATTTCAAAGTTTTCATTTGCATTTTTATAAAGGTTGAATATGCGGTGATCTTAAGAGGCATTATACATAAAAATAGTGGAACATTTTTTTACATAGAAAATAAACACCTGGTATGATTTGAAAGTAATACAAATAGAGTTTCAAATAATATAAAGTCTCCCATTGTTGTGAGTGAACTATTATAGTGGTCGGTCGATTGTGGTTCCCGCAAAACCCTCTTTGTGTTGGGAAGAATAGTGAGTAAGGCTGGTTATTTGTTGAATTAAGTGTTACAATGGCTTCGACTTCAGGGCTTATTGAATAAGATACGAACCAAAGAGTTGAGAATTCACAACCCTCTAACACTTCGATCAAATACAATTTATTATTTTCATAAATCTCAATTCAGTGTCCTAGCGTGCGAGAACTCGATCCCACGACACCTTGCCTTGCAAAGACTACACATCGTGCTACTTAATTACCAAGCGTGGAATTGAATTATTATATTAGATTAAATATGTCGAAAGTTGTAATCCTAAAAATAGGTAAAAAGGACGGACATATTTTTTTTTTATTTGCGAACTAAAAGTCAAACCGTAATAAATCAACTAACTTATTAGATAAAACTTCCTGGTTTGCATATATCTTTTATTCGTAATATTCATAAGGTCGACGTTTTACCGTAAAACCTGCATTATAAGTGGGTAAATGAAAGAAATGCACTTTTCAAGGCTGACCCACATCCAAATTGACAATGTGAAACACGTCCTTCGGGTCAATCCATATCAAGAGGTCAAACTTTGCCTGCTCGAACATCATAGAACAAAAATCATGTTTGATAGGTAGATAAACTTATATTTACCGGATTCAAATATTATACAAAAAAATATTCTTTCACTTTGGAAATGGTGGTCATTTTTGTTTTGGGCAGGGCACGGTTTTTAACTTTGCCGTAATTTTTCATAGACAATTTAATTTTCACCATATGTTTTTCATTTATATAAATGTCAATCCCTTTTCAAACCATATATAGTGATTAATTTTCCATGCAGACCAATAGGTAATCAATTTAATACAATATAATATAGAAATTTTCAAATAACATAATTTCATGTAAATATATAATATACATGAAATAGCCTATAACTTTTGTAACAAGATTGCTTAAAATTCAATATAATTTTATTTAAATAACTTTTCAAAATTCAAATATAGCTCTATAGCAAATGAAATTTGTTATAATATATATGTGTGAACAGTGGCCTACAATTCTATGTGATTAAGTCAGTATTAACGTGTGTGAGTGCAGAGTGCAACAATGCATCAAACCTTCCTCACTTCCAATGGAGCTGAGCTAGTATGAAGATGTAAATTGGATACTACCTATTTTCTATTTTAATATCAAAATGTATAAAAAAGTGTCTATATTTGAACCTAAATTAGTGAAATTCGATTGAAAAAGAACCGTCCTTATTACAAACAATAATAATTAAGTTACAACATCAAGAAATTGTGCTGCGAAGAAGATATCAATTTGGTGAGATCACTCCAATAAACATTTCCCCTTTGGAAGCCATTAAAAAATTTTTAGGCCTAACCTTTGGACATTTGTACTCAAATTCAAAGTCAAGAAACTAATAGAAGCTTAATATTCAGAATTTTAATTAATTCAACCAATCTATAATTTGAACCTATTTTATATTTCAAACAAAATTTTAATTAGGCTATATAAAATCATAAGATTAAATTCAAATGCCACTTGATAACCCCACCTGAGATAAAGATCCATGTAATAAATTATAACACCTGAATCTTTAGAACTATTGTAATAGGCTTAGCCTAAAGCTTTCCTTATTAAATTCATTCCCCACTAACTTTATTGTGAACCCTTTATTTTCTTTTACTATCAATATTGTATTTTAATTAAATAAATTTAAGTTTCGATATTGTACAAGGAGTTTCCATTGTAAACTTTATTTTGAACCCTTTATTTTCTTTTACTATCAATTTTGTATTTTAATTAAATAAATTTAAGTTTCGATATTGTACATGGAGTTTCCATTGTATTCTTAATTTTAAGGTTGATTACAGTTGAAAATGTTGTTTTTATATAACTTTCTTCTACAAAGAAAACGGATGATAAATAATAGAAAATATATTACATTTCAAAGTTTTCATTTGCATTTTTATAAAGGTTGGATATGCGGTGATCTTAAGAGGTTTTAGTGAAACAATACTTTTTTAAACATAGAAAAGAAACACCTGATTGGAAAGTAATACAAATAGAGTTGGAAATAAAATAAAGTCTCCTATTGTTGTGAGAGAACTATTATAGTGGTCGGTCGATTGTGGTTCCCGCGAAAAACCTTCTTTGTGACGGGAAGAACAGTGAGTAAGGCTTGGTTATTTGTTGAATTAAGTATTACAATGGCTTCGACTTCAGGGCTTATTGAATAAGATACGAACCAAAGAGTTTAAGAAGTTACAAGCCTTGTAACGGTACTGTTTGTTTTGTAAACTATCCTGACAACTCTCTAACACTTCAATCAAATTCAATTTATTATTTTCATAAATCTCAACTCAGTGTCCTAGCATACGACACCTTGCCTTGCAAAGACTATACAGTCCATCGTGCTACTTAATTACCAACACGTGGAATTTAATTATTAAATTAGATTAAATATGTCAAAAGTTGTAATCCTAAAAATAGGTAAAAAGGACGGATATTTTTTTTTATTTGCGAACTAAAAGTCAAACCGTAATAAATCAACTAACTTATTAGATATAACTTCCTGGTTTGCATATATCTTTTATTCGTAATATTCATAAGGTCGACGTTTTACGGTAAAACCTGCATTATAAGTGAGTAAATGAAAGAAATATACTTTTCAAGGCTGACCCATATCCAAATTGACAATGTGACACTGCGCCCTTCGGGTCAATCCATATCAAGAGGTCAAACTTTGCCTGCTCGAACATCATAGAACAAAAATCATGTTTCATAGGTAGATAAACTTATATTTACCGGATTCAAAAATTATGAAAAATATTCTTTTACTTTGAAAATGACGGTCATTTTTGTTTTGGGCAGGGCACAGTTTTTAACTTTGCCGTAATTTACAGGTTTTTGAAATACTAGGAATTATTTTACTTTAGGACTGCATTAAATTCAAATAAGCTGCATTAAATTCAATAGACCATGACCAACAAATATAGCTTAATTTAATCGACTAATGATTATATGCCAAAAATAACATATTTAATTTTTCCAAATGCAATGAAATATTTTTTTAGCCTAAAATTTATGTGCTGCTTTACTACACAAAATAGTTATTAATTAGAATATTTATAGAAAACTATAATACAAATATATAAAATTTTGAAAACTTTTGAAATTTTTGGGTTTTCACCAAATTCTTAAACAGAGGTTTAGCAATATCTGTTTTATTCACAAATGGATTATGCGTAAAATCGTTATTGTAATCTGGCTAGCCCACATAACGAAACAACCCACACACATAACGGAGTGTTTATGGAATGCAGGACAACAATACATCGTTGAGCCTTCGTAACAACGGGTCATATGGGGTCAATGTCATACTTGTTTACTCTTTGGGTATAAACAAACCCGTACCAAAGTAACAGAGAATATTGCAGCCATTATTCCCTTAAATGTTAAAAGTTCGATCAGTGAAACCCTATTTAAAAAAGGTCAGGAAAATATTGAAGAGAAAGAGAAGTTTAAAGTCAAAGCACGTTTAACAACGGCGGATGGAGGTTGCCAGTATTATTTCTTTAATGTCACGGTTATAGTAAGACTATTCACTTCATATTGAATATCGAAAATGTTCTCATAGATTATGAACTATGGTTATTAACTATGATATGTAACTCATAGTATCTCATAATAACTATGGTTATTAACTATGATAATATGTAACTCATAGTAACTTATAATAACTGTGGTTATTAACTTCAGTAAACTGTAAGAGAAACTAAGGAAAAACTATTTTGTACACCGTATTTTTATTTTTATTTTACCAACTTATAAAAAGGTTCTGGTAAGGATAATCCTATACTCATAAACGACTTATGTTTGTCTGTCTGTCTGTATGTATATATATATCTTCAGACAAGTCCAGACAATTCTAAAAGACACTTTACGAGGCTTATTACATTTTGCAATACAATCATTATATTATTTTCTATTTTCTATTTTCTATTTCTATTTTCTATTTTCTATTTTTTATTTTCTACAATTCTAAAAGACACTTTACGAGGCTTATTACATTTTGCAATACAATCATTATATTATTTTCAAACGCTGGACATAAGTTTCCGAATGCTTACAATAAAATGATTACAATGAATATTGTCATGTATTATTCAATATAGAATCAATTATAAACGATAACATGATAATACTTTTATCAATTTTAGGTGTGCTATTTCTCCTTAAAAGTGTTATCAAACCTAATACTTGTTGTAACAATAAATAAATATGATAATCACAAACTGAGTTAGCTTTAAATATAGTTTTGTCACTTTATTCTCACCGCTTTGCCAATCGGGTAAAGCGTGCATCCATGTTTTGGCCAGAGGTCTGTTTACAAACACGTTTCACCAGTTCAACCTACCACGAGAACATGACCTGGGCGTCGACCTGTCAATGTCTTCATCGACACTCGCTACATTGGGGTTGAATGAATCTTATGCGTACCGCTATGTTTAACAAGTAATATATTGGATATGCACATCAGTAAATAGAGCCATTGAGAGAAAATGTGTATATTGTAATTCATTTAGGCCTACTACGTTATTCAGAAATAATTTTGTCCGTAAGTGTGTATTTTTTTCGAATTCCGAACTTCCTCATTGTTAAGACCTCCCACATTAATACTTTAACCAGTAAACTACTCAAAAAATTGTTTTCAAAACTTACACGTGGAGATTGTTTAAGATACACACACCACACACAACAACAATCACCACACATTTTCACCTTAATAAATACATCAAGTGCGACAAGTTACACAAAGTTTTGATTTGTTGACATCTCAAACAAGCCATCATCTCTGTTCAGTGGAGCTTGAGTTATAATGAGACCGAGTAAGATGCGAGAAGTATAACAAGATGCCAATAGTAATATCCTATGTTTTAGAAAAACCTTCACTTTGATTTGGGTGATTTGGGGCATTTAAGGATATATGCTAGTTTATAAGTTAACTAAAATAGATTACAATAATTTGTCAGTCAAAAATTACAAGTAATATTATAAAACACCGTTATAAACACCTATTTTCTGACTATTCACATAATATACCATTATTGTTTTAGCCTTTAAGTATAAAGCTTTAATAAAAAGTTTTAGTATATATCTGCATTATTTACAAGTTCGGACAGTTTAAAGCTTATAAAGTATAGTTTATCTTGGAATAATTGACCATCACTGCTTTGATACTTATTATGTCACTTACCACACTTGTGTATCTTTCATATGACCTTAGTTTTTGTTTTGGAAAAATTCAAAGACGGGAAAAACTAGTAAAGAATTAGTGGTGTTTGGTATGTTAGCTTTGGATATTTATCGTTCAAAATTAGTTGGCCACGCTTTTTCAATAGTTCATGACCGGTTTTAAACATACATAAAATATTGTCCCACATAGCCTTCTTATAACTATACGGTTATAATTACGGTTTAGCATTGCCGTTGGGTACTATAGTAAATAAATTTCATCGTATCTATATGTATAGACCAGAAATTTCCTATTTAAATATGATATAGTCAAATTAGCCACTCATAGCCTGCACTACAGTCCAGAATTTAATTTAATCATCCTTACAGTACATTATTCGTGTTAATAAGATAGTTTAAGTTGCATAAAGGATGCAATATACTATAGCCTAAACTAGTTCTTCCTACTAGTTTGACTTGCCTACATATTTGGCTTCATCGTCGGAAATCGGTAACTTACATCAGGGCAATGGTGGTGCAATTAAACAAAGTTGTTTTCTTATGAAACTGGGTAAAACTTAAACAATTATCAGGATGGAAAATATAGTTGTAAAAATAGTCAAATATTTTGGTCAGTGTAGGTGGTAAATATTTATAATTAGTGTAATGTGAAACTGACATAGTTAATTTTTTTAGTTAGTGAATTTATAAAAAAATCATACAACGTGTAATAAAAAATTAAAATAATTCATATTTATTGAAATTTTATAAGGTATTTACTGAACGCCATATATGATCCTATTGAGAAGAGTCTAGTGTGATAAGAGCGAAGCAGTGTACGAATAACAACTAATTCAGCAGAAAAATTTATTCAGCAGGAACAGTTAATGTAGGAGTTTGTTAAAGCATGAAAGCTGTTGCTATATGACGCATGGAATATCTCTTGGTCTCATTATAATATACACTCCACTGAGCACAGAGGATGGTTTGTTTGAAATGTCAACAAATCAAAACGTTGGTTCCTCAACCCTGCAGCTTGTTCTACACTGTTAATTTAATCTTTAAACAAAACTTTTTTCCATTATTATAAAGGAAACCAAAGAAAGAGCGTGAAACTCAATACAAACGTATCTTCAGATCTCTGTATTTTTTTGTGTTAAAAACGTTAATTTGTATCTACTCTGCTTGTTTATGGTTAAGAAAATTATGTGAAACTGATAAACTTTAAGTTTTGGTTCATTTGATATTAAAAATTAAATGTTTGAAATGAATCAAAGAATATTCCAAATACGCCATGTTTCAATTAAACTAATGTAGGTTAGGACGTAAAAAATTTCACTGAAAGGCCCGAAATAAACTTGACATTTTTGTCATTAGAATAGACTTAAATATTTTTTTTTCATTCTAGTAGGTTAGTAAAGTTGGAATACGAGATATGCATTCTGATGTATTCAATGTATTCGAAGCTTCGGCTAATCTTGTTATCTATTGTTAATATCGAATCACATTAGTTACTGAAATTTGCTTTATAAACACAAGGCAAAGCGAATTCCAATAAATACCTACATTTATGACCAAGTAAAATCAAATGTAACACATAAAACAATTGCAAATAATATGTAGGTAGTAAAGATAAGAACAACACTTAATATTCTATATATTCATATATTTTAATACATATAAAAGCCGACTGTAAGTCTTATAGGACCACGAGCATACTTTATTATTAAATGGGCTGATTTTATTATAAATGTGAATAGCAGCTTACATTACGTTGGTATAGTATCAAGATAAGCAATTAAAATTAAGCATGGGCTAATATAAAAGGACAAAAAAGATAACAGTTATTCAATAGTACAACTTCCAAATAACAATTTTGGTGAAGGCTTCATTATTATAACTATTTGCTTATAGACATAATACAAAAATAACCTTTACAAGAATAACACATTTAATCAACGAAAGATCTGGCTTTCCTGGTAGCAAATATTATAAATAATAAACTAACACCATTTTTCCGTAAGAGTATTGCATAATCTAAAAGTTTTGCTGTCGATTGTAGTATAAAGAAGTTGAACTTGGGAGTGATTGAGAAAATTAATTTACATTCTTCACAAATAAGAAAATTATTAGCATGGATTAAAGGAGTATATGCCTTTAACCTATGGGTTTAGAAACAACACTTTTTGAAAGGTATTACAAATGGTATCAATAGAACCACAGGCTTATGTCATTATTAGAGGATCCAATAAGCCAATAGTCCCGCCCTTACTGTGTAGACACTAGACATGTTGACAGATTAGCCGAGTTTGTTTACATGTCACGAGAAAATTAGTTTTAATTAGAGCTATGTGCTTTCAATGCCATTTTAAACTTAAAAGTGCAAACACGATATCATTAGGGTACTACACTTATCTTCAATTATTGTAGCAAATACTGGGACAAATACTTTTGGGAGTTAAAACAATATTAAAATATGAAGTAAATAATCGTTTTAACTTTCCAACCTCTTTTAAAATCAAATAAGTCAAATTTATTAATCTTAAATTATATTCGTTTATGTTTCAGCTTTCAGAAATTAAATAAAAGAAATGTATACAGCTGTGAATGAAGGACCTCAAATTTTGTAAATAGATTAAAATAGAAATGTAATAGAATTTTGTTTGTATGTATACTTTCTGATTAGATTATACTTTCTGTTATTAGTTTCATCTAGTATTAGTAAATTGACAAGAGTTATCCTGTAAATCAGTATGTACTGAGGAACGCTTGCTAAATAAAGGCATTTTTGATTTGATTTATCTTACAATATTTTAATATTTTTTTATGCAAGTGTCTACAAATGGCGAAACAATCTGTATGTTTTGAAAGCCAATTAGGATCCACCATTTACGATTTCATTTGCCCTTTAACTTTAACACACACATATAGCTTAAGAGGATATAGGTAGAAATTACCCAAATTCGATCAAAAGTATTTTAATTTGTGTCAAAAGAACGATTATTAATCAAAATATAATGTTCAAGAATACAATGTTCCATTTACGTTTAAAAGATATCGTTGTATGTTTTCTATGGAAAACGCTGAAGCTTACGTTTTCAGATTCCTAGTAAGCAAATTAGGTAAGACTTATCATTGTGAAGGCTAAATAAATGTTTAAACTCCCTAAGGTAAGTCACCATTGTAATTCTGTAAATTAAAAAGCCTTACAAAAGCAAACCACGTCGTCGCGGGTAATGTTTCTACTACCTGATTGAGAATTCATGCTGATATTATTTTAATTTCAATTTACCCAGAGACGAGGTCTCAATGTGTGTCAGGATGTCAGTGTCAGCGCAAGCAGCTGTGTGGTTCTGGTTGCGCACATCTAGAGATGCGCCACCGTATGATTGCGCAAAGCACCTCGTCTCCCGCGAAATGCTTTAATTCTCTCTTACCACAGCTCATTCTTACTTGAACCAAATGATGCATTTCGTGCTGTCTGAGTGACTGAGTTAAGTTTCTGATAAGGAAGAATGTAACTGGTCTCCTGGTATATGGGAACAGTACAGAATTTCAACAGCTACAGTTTAAAATAACGGTACAGTGCATTTCGATTATTATAGAATTCCCTATATGGGCAACCTGTTTTTGATAGTAATTTTAGTTTATGATTTGTTGCTCAAGACCCTTGCACATTTCGCCACGGCATTTGCAGAGTCTTATACTTACAATATATACTGGAACTGTAATAATATGTACGTATACACATTTAGAGTTTAGTATTTAGAATTAGTGTTTTAATATAGTACGAGTGCCTATAGTTTATTCTTTACAACGTTGTAAATTGTTATAAAGATGTTGGTAAATGTTGTTAATGTTGGTCAAATGTTTTACTTATTTATATTACGAGTTTGAAGTCAGCTTGACCTTGCCTTGTTTTGCACTATTCAAAGTTTGCATTAAGGGTACGTCTAGTTCACATAAATCGAAAGTCTACTTGCGGTATCCACACTCAATGTTAGGCCTATATTTGGTTCACAAAAATACAATGGCTATTTGGAGTATCTAAAGTCAATAGTGCATCAGTCTCATTCCGTTGACCCTAATAATTGGATATTCATTTTGTCGTAAATTAAGCTCAATGATATTAATCCGATCGTCCTTCCCCTTTTCTCTGTACGATATTTTAATGTGCTATTTCAGACAACTCGTTGACTATCATATGTTGCGACTCTTGTTTACCTTTGTATTGTTATCTCGCAAATAATGTCATGGATTCCAATTAACCCATAAGGTCCATGTTAAATTTCTAAAAGTTTAAATTCAAAAGCCCCATGGTTCGATTCATACCATTTCAGATTTATACCTTCCCATGGTTGATTACTACGACTTTGCTAAATTTCGTGCAGATCGCTTCAGCTGTTCAGGAGGAGTATTTGAAAAACAAAAGCAGGAGTGTCGTATAAGAGCTTAGCTCGCTTCGATCGCTACGCTCAAAAATAGTATACCATTTAGTATTTAGTATAAAGTAGCATTTAGTATAGCAAATAGTATGGTACCTTTATGCATCACTGGAGAAATGATAAGTAACAGAATTCATGGTTATGTCTATTTATTTTTTTGTTATGATACATAACAGTTGTCCTCTTAAGATATGAGAGGGGAACTTCAAGCAGCAACCTGAACAGAAAGTAAGTGACCGCCTGCAATTTGAGCTGCTGTAGTTATAGATTGATAGCAGACCGTGCTTTATAGCCCTGCCTTAATATCAGTGATTTTACAGTTTTATTCAGTGGTTCCTTTATATATTTTAAATTGTATACCAATAAAATGTAATCTGCTACATTATTTTGTAAAAAGTTAAATTTATATATAATGTTTACTAATATTTCAGATTTTTGGATTTGTATTAGTTATTTTTATCAAAATTAGCACTCATAAACTAACCAACAGCGATGAAAAGCTTTTGTTAGAGCTGATCAGTCGCTGATGGGAGCTCGTCCAGGTGATTAAATTATGTCACCGTAACGCTTTTGTTGAAACTGTTGATTGGAAATTGGTAATCTAGGGATGGATTTTCAATTTGCAGTGACCTTCTTTAGAGATTTTTCGCACAAAGTTGGATTTAAATATACATGTAAAATGTACTAAAGTGAATCGGAAGTACGGAACAAGTATTTTACTTACTTTATGCAATATTACCATTTCAAATATAAGTTTAAATTAGCCAGAACAAAAAAAATAGGTAAACTATCTTATTACTCTTATTACGTATTACTTGCCATCCTTCACAATCTTATTACATGGCTTATTACAAACAAAAACAAACTAATATTTAAATGCAATCGTATTAGGAATTTACAAAACAGTAATATCGCAGAATGTTTCACCATCAAAACTGATTTCCAGAAAATGTTTCCTACATCATTTCCTTCAATATTAATTTTGCAAGTATTATTACAGGTTACTGTAATATATTGTGGAGCAATTGCAATTGGAATGAACAAGTTATATTTATAATTTGATAGATTTGTAAAATATATATAAATAAGATCCATCATTGTCCTAAACTATTTTTCCACTGTATAATCCTTAGACTTATAGGTTTTTGGCTTAACAAATAAACATAAATTTTACATTTTATGTAGTTCAATGTGGTGAATGTTTTCATGTTTAGGTTGCAAAAATGACGCCGAGTGAAAAAAGCCTGTCATGGCAATGAAAACTTTTTACTGTAAGCTACATGCATCCATTTTGTTGATCGGATTGAATAAAAACTACAAGTCATTAGAAACTGTGATTTTGCTTAAATTATTAATTATTTTAGCATTATTCCCTTAAAACGTCAATTTAAAACTGTGTTTTTATTTATATATAGGGGATTTTCTTATGTATAAGCATGAGAATCACCTATTACTACATTGTAATACTGAACAGATTTTTTTTCGTTGATGATCTAATTTTGATTAAATTTGGTACAAGTAGATATCACATGACGTTTAATAACCTTGCATCCAAGTTATTAACAAATTAAGTTTAATCTTCATCGATCTTCACTTTATATAATTAATTAATATCTTAGTAGTTATTGATTCAGGTACTTTATGATATTCGTACTTTGTAATACTACGTTGGAGTTTTTTTTATTCAACTCCTTTTAGTTTAAGAATATTTTAGTCTTATGTTATGTTTGCATAATATGTTATATTGCAGTAAAAATACTGCATATGTTATACACAAACCCCCAGCTCATTTACCAATACTCTTAATATTCTAATATTGATATTGATATATTGATGTTTTAATATATTTAGAAGATATGCTGTACATTATTAGGATTCTTCTCCGTCGCTATGTTTACAAGTACGTAAATTATTAATGCCGAAATGTGAGCAGTCTTGAAAGTATTTAATTTACAAAATAAAACTGTAAGCTTCAAACTTAAATAAAAACATCAGCCCTCTCAATAGTGGAAAAACTTCAAAGCTCTGCTCTGAAACTCTACGTGTTTTCAGGTTATTGGACCATGAGCGTATATACACGTCGGTGAACCAAGTCTGTGACCCGTCATGCAGGGCTCATTCTCTTTATTGGCATTACAGTGCATTTTAAATCACTGTTTTCTCCTTGGGTGTCATTTTCTACGGATCGTCATAATAAGGCTTTCGTAAGTTTGTTAAATTTTTGCTATACTACTGTGTATTTTATTCAACTGTCATCGGATATGGATTAGAAGCTTTAAAATTAAAAGCAATGTTACATATTTATGTACCTGTAAAGTCAGTGATTTTCTTGTATCTTTGGACTATTGAAAACCGCCAAAGTCAATATGGTAAAATACTCGTAATTCATGTTCAAACAACTTTAACTTTCAACTTTATCAATATTAAACAAGGCTTCTTCTTACTTATTTTTTTATTTTTACCAAGTAAAACTTTTCCATTTCCTTTTTGACTAATTTTAGTACATAATTGCGACATAAATTCGTCAATACTATTTCTGTGGTTCAAAAACGTTTCATTTTTTTATGAGGTATATTAAATTAAATTTGATTTACTATGGTGAAGTAGTTCTAAGCCTCTAGGTAAATTTTAACTTACCTAATTAATTATTTTTTTAGAACCTAATCACGATGTTTTGGGACTATATCCCTGAACCACAACATAATGCCATTGCATGAGTTTGCATGAGTATGCATTCATTGAATGAGAGTTTTAATAGGTTTTTCCTAAATAAAATATCTTTACTGAAGTACAGTACGTTTGACGTTTAGCTGTAGACTATTGCATTTGTCAAATTGTTTTTAATGCTGCGATAGAAAAGCACTTAGGTTTCGTAAAATAACATTAAAGGCCACATATTTAGACTGCAAAAAGCCCCACTATTTTATTAGCCAAGACCATTCAAAAGTTGCACTGTGGTAGTCTGCGTGTTTGCTGATTATCGGACATAAGTTTACCCGCGCTGTAGCGAATGTGATTCTTGTACCGATTACGGACAAGAATGTTAATTAGTACAAGAGTTTAACAGATTAGAATTTACAGCTCTATACTCAGATTAGACAGTTTTTCTACAAATAAACCTGGCTAGACTACATATAATTGATAATTTCGAGAAACAAGTATATTGAAAGTATTTATTCGTAAATGGAAGCTTATAAAGCTTAGCATGTATTATTATTATAGTAGGCCTACTTATAAAGATTAAATAAAATTATTTTAGATTAAACATAAATGTGGATTCGTAAATGAGATATGATGTCAAAAGGAAATACAAACTCATTAAGAGCAGAATACTAGTAAACTCTAAATTAAGCTATGAACCTATTGTAAGGTAAGAAACAATGCCGGCTGAAACTAAATTTGTTAAAATCTTAAATTAACTTCTTCCATAGAAATGCGATATTGCAAATGTTTGACAACATACATAAAAACATAAAAATATACAAACAACCATGGATTGTATAATAAAATATTACATAGCTTAGGCCTATGTAAACATTTTGTTATTTATAAATTTGTGTCAGTAAACTACAACATGAGTTCGGACGATTTTTATCTGATGTGAATGCCATATGTTAGATGATGTAAAATAATGTCTTATGAATGCATTGTAAATACAATAATTAAAGCTCGCAGTTTCCTAAAACCATGAATAAACAGTCATGTTAAAAGTTTAAACGAAAAATTGAAGTACATAAATAATCACATTGGGTTGAATATCTGAGCGGATAAGGAGAGTTTTATAACGAGTTCGTAATGTAGTTTGCATTTGAATGTTTGTTTGAAGCGTTATACTTTGGCAATTATTCCAAGATTTCTCGGGATTGTGTTCTAGACTTCTCCTCAAAAACGTTGATTATTTCTTCCATTTGTTACGTGTTAAAATGAAAATAAGCTGTCGATATTATTCCGTTGTAAGTTAAATGTTTGTCTTGCCTCATAAATGGAATCTGCATACATGCATTTTTTAGAGTGAAATTTAATTAATTTATGTATATTTTCGAATAAGATATATTTTTGCTTGTTTGTGAGTAATGTTTCGATTTAATCAATAGAGTCTCAGATGTCAGTATTATATATTTCAATCTGGGTATAGAATCCTATTTCATTTTCCTAGATAAAAGACTTTGTATCTTTAAACGTGTTTTTCATTTGTGCTGATCCCATTGTCAACTAAAAGAGTGTGTTTAGACCACGCATCTAAATATCTTTCTTACCAAAATCTATTATGGAGAAAGTATCTATTAGTCAACGAATAGTTATTATACATTTCAATAAAAACTATATCATATCATACCATGATTCTAATAAAAATAATATTTAATAAAATGTTACACTATTTTATAAGATTTTGTTAGAAAACATTACCATCCATTTGGATTACTACAGGTTAAAGAATGTAACGATTCATTGTTACCAGAAATTAAATCAAGGAATTATGGAAACAGCAATCTATGTTTGATGGTACATTGTGCTGCATAAAATACGTATTAAAGCTGTCCAATGACATCAATCAGCTGTAGATTACAATGATTGAATTGTTAGCAAGATAAGTGGATCATTCTGCCACTTTGGTTATATTCTAATTCGAGGCGGAATCGCTGTAATCGAAGTAATCACGTTTCTCTTTGAGCTTCCGACTCTCAATACTCTAATTTACTGGCAAAACTATTACTTTTTCTACAATTTAACGTTTCTCTGTCATTTTGGAAGAATTGGGTTGAATAATTTTTTATAATAGGGACTAGGATTGTTAAGTAGCTAAAGCATGGGGCTTATCACTATTGGTTTTGAGCAATGAGTAGTGCAATGGTCAAATGGTTTTGACCCACATAATTCAACATTTCCAGGAAAAAAACGATACATTTTGTTTACAACTACTATACGTAAATGTAATTTTGTTCACATTAATTGGTTAGAAAATCTAGTAATTTCTGAACATTTGACTTTGCTCACTACATTTTTCACTACTTTTCCTCATTCAGGATAGTAACTGAACAAATCAAAGTTTACACTAAGTTTTTTTTATGATGATTAATCAACAGAAAACATGCCTTATGATCAAACTAGTGCTCAGATAAACAAAGTTATAAATAATCGTGACTAACAACTTTTGGTTTACCAACATAATAGTTAACAGTTTACAAAGTTGGAGTTGGGAGTGACATTGTTTATTAAATGCCTAAATATTGTTCAATGACCAAACATCCTAACCTCAATCACAGATTAGAGAGTAGACAGTTGCCTAATCCTTATTCTGTGTTCCATTGTTATTAGTTAATTGTTAAACACTATTAGTTTTAATTGTCTCATAAAAAACTGTAGACGAAATATAATTTGCGATTTGTAGCCTACGTGTATTTAAAACATGATAAATAGTTTTATGTATGAAAAAAATAATATTTTTTCCCACTACTTACACAAATAAAAAAGTTTGTTCCCTTATGCAAGTACAACCATCTTTGTTGCCAATACAACTTTTTAGGATATATGTTTATTAGATTTTTTATTTATCACAGATGTATCGATTAAAATATATTATTTGCGTCATTTAAGTGGCACTGTGCAAACATTTAACACACAAATAGATGTAACAAAGCTACTAAATAACAACTCTACATAAGAGATCACAAATTAAAATACCTCTCTATTAAGGTAGGCAAGTTTGTTATACACGATGCAGGTTGGACACAAAGGTTTGGCAAAATATATATTTGAGCGAAATTTTAAATTCAGAAATCCAAAATCGCTGCGGTGAGAGCGGAAGTGATTGCAACGCGTTGATTGGTTGACGTTTCCTCTCAAAGCAGCGGATATTGATACCGGATATGGTTCTTTCGACTTATCGCTCCACTTGCCAAATACACAGAGATTTCATTTCATTTACATTCAACAAACGTTTCCCTATATTACGGAGATTATTTATTTGTGTATTTTAAAAAGTAGTGTCCATACAGCGCATGAAATTACACAATTTAAATCTTTACAACAACACTAAGATAACAATTTTTTTAAAGCAAGGACAACATTAATTTTACAATTATTAAAAAAAATGTATTTCTCATAAAATTGAAATTATTTTTGAAACTACTTTAAACTGTATGACCGTAGGTAACATAAAGGTTTGTAATGTAGTTGACAGTACTATTGCGCTATCCATCGAGCAATTTTCGTCCATTAAAATCAGAAAAAAATCCCCTATGGTCTTAAAATATGTCTCGAAATCACACAGGTATTTAAGTCAAATATAAGATGTAGGCCAACCAGTTCAAAACAAATAAGTGGTTGATTTCACACAGTAAAAAATTGTAAGAAATAGACTTGTTTTAGAGAAAATATGAATAGTTTTCTAATGATGAATTATTTTTCTAAAATTTATTAATGCCTGCAGTGCATCTAACCAAGATTATTACACCACAAGGGTGATCCCTGGGTATCCAGTAGTGGCGCTACATAATTAAACGTACTTGGTTTAATACTGGGCGTATTAATTTACCGTCATTTTAATAGGGTTTAAGACCCGGAGCCTGATATTATTAAATTAAGTTATTCTGGTATACAAGGAAGCAGATCTTATACTGTGTGTAAATTAAGTCTTGAAACATATCTGTATTTTTAAAACCGAAATAGATAAAAATATTCTGTTTGTGGCAATAATTTTTAACTAAGTCTCCGCAATTTTTTACATCAAAAATATTTTTTTACCCTCCTAACAAATTAAGGGGTAAGAGTAAGGGGGTGACTTATTTTTTTCCAAAAAGCAACCCCTATTGAGTGACCCCTGTTTTTGTGGGGCTTGTCAAAAGAAACACAATGACGTAAATCCGAGGTGAAAATCTAACCCCTAAATGGTGGGTTTATTGAAAAACAATACGATTAATTAATCAACGGAGACCAAGTGATGAGAGAGGACAGTTATAGATCCACTCATTTATACTTAAACTGTAATTAATTCGTCTAATTACTGCAAAAAAATTGAATGATAATTTTATATTAATACATTCAACAAAAATATAACACATGTCCTTTAAGGCACTCTAGCAGGCACGTGACAGCTGTCAGTTGCCGCCGGCGGGAGACGAGCCGCCCACGGAGGGGATATTCAGGCCAAGGTGCAAGTCTGTCTCCTGGTCCGACCTAGACCAATCTTTGCTCCATTTGGCCAATAATATCACAAGGCTCAGGTCACATAAAGTGATACGTACTCATGATCTAGTCTGCAATAGCTTCTGATTGACACTTACTTTCGGCGTCCTTGTACTCGAATGCGGTCTTGGACTTGTATTGGAGTATGCGGAAATGACAACACTGATTTTCACTACTTTGCTGAAATATAAGTAGTAAAATAACACTGTAATTCAATTTTGAATTATTTAAGCATTTTACCAGAAATTAAATTAAATTTACATATAAGAACGAACATTGTCTAATTATTGCACTTAAAAGTTAACAAATTGGAAGTCAGAAACAGTTTGGTAGCCTCACAAGGTATTAAATTACATTTCAAAGGAGAATTGCTGTTCATTAAAACAAGCGTCGCGTAAATTAATCGTTGTAACAATACTAATTTTGACTTTGACGTGAATCAAAGCCGTGTTTACACAGGTGGTTTTAAATGAAATTTATTTTCCAAACATGTAATTAAAATATACCTTTCTTATTTCTGTACATGTTCAGTTATTCTTTGAATTGGATTTATATAGATAAAAAAACCCCAATTTCTAAATAACCATTTAGACTGTCAGTATATAATAAAAATATGAGTAGTGATAGGCCTACCTCTTACCGTTGGTGATATGATTTTAAATCATACAATCGTAATTGAATTTTATTTATTTTTAAATGTTAAAAGTCCCGTGTTACCATGAAAATGCAATCGATGGAATGGTTTTTAATTTTTACTCCCTCCACCTATGCAATAGTATATGGAGAAAATATTGTTTTCGAGTTTGAGTTTTGAGTAAATATATATTTTTGGTTTGAAATGATTTTCGAAGTGATATCTGTTTGTGTGGGTGTGTGTATCTATGTGTTGATGTATACAGATCTACACACCCACACCTATAGTCCGATTTTGATTAAATTTAGTATGTTGGTTCTTAAACATAGTTATCCAGAAATTCTTTTCAATTTTTCCATTTTGATTTTTAATGGTGGTTTTTTCATAAAAACCCATAAAATAATGGAAACATCTTATTTTCTCGAAAAGAGCCTGAACGATTTTGAAAAAAAAAGTTATTACGTTATATTCATTTCAATTCTGAACAAAATGGTAGAACCTCCATTCCTGTAAAAAGTATGGTTCAAAAGTTACTGTAACTTATGTTATCTTTTCCCCCAAAAACTCATAACATAACAAATATCAGATTTAGAAAACACCGGTTTCCATAAAAAATAACTATGTTTATGGTCCTTTAAATTCTGAAAAAAATATTACAAATCCCATTTCCGTAAACATTACGGTTCAAAAGTTCTTGTAAATTTCCTTATAATTCTTCAAAAGAGTGCAACCCCCATCGCTGTAATAATTACGGTTCAAAAGTTATTGTAGCTTTTGTGGATTTCCCTATAAAATATCATAGTTAATCCAATCGCTTGCCCATGTACATGATAAAGGTTTTTGGCAAGCTTACGGGAGAAAGTTTGTGTCAGATTGCTGATACTGTTTATTTCATATACAGTTGATAAATACTTCAATTTTAAAAAGTGACAAGCATTAAAATATAAACATTAACCGATGAAGGATAAAAGCGTTATAATAAACCTGCACTTAACCGTCACTGTTTCTTTTTAAATCATGGATCAAGAAACCTGCACCACTTTCACTATGTATGTACTCAGATTTCTGTAATCAATAGTTAATAAATACAGCATGACATTTAATGTTTCGTAATGGTTGAATATTTTAATTAGTAAGTTAATTCGAGCTGCAGCAAAAGTTCAGTGACTTCCACTCTAGGGATTCTAGCTGAGGTGTTGTTGTTAAGGATTATTTGAAAGTGTAGTAACCTCCATAAAGATGTTGATCAAATGTAACACAAAGCTTCCTCCTTTTAGAAGTAAGCTTTAAGTTAAGATACATCGGGAAATGAATAAATACTTTACCATGTTAGTATAATAGCACTAACGT
Organism: Macrosteles quadrilineatus; assembly: GCF_028750875.1. Classification (NCBI taxonomy): domain Eukaryota; kingdom Metazoa; phylum Arthropoda; class Insecta; order Hemiptera; family Cicadellidae; genus Macrosteles; species Macrosteles quadrilineatus. The sequence continues at coordinate 13,153,688 of NW_026542596.1, read as the reverse complement.
GTTTTATGCTCATTCAGTATATGAGTAAATAATTAAAAAAACGGCTCAATTGTTTCATTTAACCCTAGGACTAATTAATTGAAGATCAGGTGGTAGGACAAAAGGAAGCGTCAGAGCAGGGTTCCACAAGGCTGTGTCTTAGAACCGCTATTGTTCATGATGGATGACATCACGCTGAACGTCGAGCTTGTGTCATTTGCTCGACAAGCAGCCATTAGGATAATGCCTAATGGATGAAGCGAGAAATGGGGCATCATGCAATTAAAACGGTTTGAGCACCCTTAAACAAAGGAGTACCCAGATACCGTTTTAATTGATACTTATGTTTTGATTTCTATTAGGGATCTACTTGTTAAGTGTGTCGACTGTCTAGGTGGCAAAAGGGTGTTATATGAAAAGGATGTTAGTTTGACACTAAGAGTTCAATATAGCAAATTGTATAAGTTTCCCTTAACCTTAATATTATTATTAAACATTTATGCTCAGATTATTTTTACAAGTTGGATATAGGCCAATACATTAAATTTAAAGTGATTATGCATCACAAATATTAAATAAAATACCAAAAAAAAAATAATCTATAAATTATTCATGTTGTTGCTATTTACTTATTACTATTTACAATTTCATACAAAACCACCCCTTTCGCCCTTTTCAAGGTATGTCTACTCTGGAAAATTCGAAAAGAGAACTTATAATAATTAATATATTCATAGTCTAAAATACCCCACGCAACACGCTCTAGGCATAGCTTCTTCACCAAGCACTAAATGAATAACATAAATATGCTAATATCACCCCAATTTCAATTCGCCTAATTTACATACGGCCGTGCTATAGGTTGAGCGGGATGTGGCAACGGAGTCATCAAGTATTCGACGACCTTGACGCTATCTACGCTATCTGTGTGAACATCTTATAACATAAGCTGGTTTTCTTCCTGCCAATTATGCGGCATGCCATTGCATGACTGGGAGGCAATCAGCTGTGACCTTGAAAGTGACCTTGAGCGACCTTGTCCTTGCTGTCATCTCCCCCAGATCGCTTCACACGCCCATCCTTGTACAACATGGTTGAAGACGAGGGCGTAGGAATACTGGAGAGTGTAGGAAGAGGAAATGCAGTGTAAGAGATGTATAGTTTCATAAAATAAAATAAAAACAGCCTACACCTAGCAAAAAGCAAAAAGCAAAAAGCAGCCTAGTAATGAGAGGCGAATTTTTCTGCCACGGATCAAATTTTTTTTTTCTGGAATATTGTTATGGTAATTCGGGCCATTCTTACTACTTTTCAGAAACAAATAAACACGTAAACACAGCTTATATGAACAAATGTACTTTTATTTAAAAATGAAAGTGCTTCTAGACGTCAGTTATGTTTTAATTCAAATGCTTATTGACAACACGTTTGGAATGATCATTTAGAAATAAATTACTAAACACTATAAAAGTGCCATACTCGTAAATGTGTTTAATATTTTATCTTTCTTGACATTTTTACAAGCTTTACTCAAGGCTATAAATGAAAATACATCACAAAAGTTATTAATTTTCATATGAGTCAAATTATCTTTCAAATAGTTTCTAAACTGTAATCCTCTTAAACATGTGTCCTAACGCATTAATATGCATTTATTATTGACCTCTATTGGAAATACATTGCCAATAAGCAGTGATACTGACCAAAATGAGTACTGTCATAATAATTGAAAACAAAGAATTGCTATCTTTTTAACCCTAGGTCTATTAATCAAACAATAATAAAAAAAATCTGTTTTTGTTTTTGTAAAACTAAATAAGGCATTGATATGGATTAATAGTAAATTCGTTTATATTACAAACTAAGTAATCCCTAAACACTAAACATTTGCTTGTTTAAAGATGTGTTGACAGGTAAGAAGAGCTAACAATAAAACAAATAAATACTTGTACAATTAAAGTTCCAAGAGCTAGATTGTATTAGGTAAACATTTTAACAGCATCTGCGATCTAGTTTTATAATACAGTATTTATAAATGTTAAATGGCAGTTGTACGCCTTAAAACATACTAAACACTTAAAATATCTCTCAACATATTTTAAACCTGAGATGAGTTTAAATGATTGCAGATTGCTAGCACTTCGCTGGAGCCTGGCTGGTCATCGACCTTAGTAATGATATGAGTTGGGACTGGTTGTCGGTCTGAACGGAACCGGTTTCAACAGATGAACCCATGAAGGAAATCAACAGTATCACTGGCTCAAGGGTTCGCTGGCCGCGGCGTCCCAAGCTAAGTTGCACGTCACTTGTGAGGTCTCCGAAGAGGTACAACAGCCACATGGATCTTCTAAACAAAATAATAGAAAGCTTTTAAGTGGCATGACAACTATAAATTAATAACAACCAGCTGATCCTACCTCCTTCTACCCTCATCCTGCATTTCTTACAATTCGTACGCAAAGCACTTCGCTAAGATACCATCAGGTGTGACAGTACTGCAGTATTATGTAAACCATTGTTTATTTAATAAATATTTTCTTTAATAGAGCACCAATAAAGTATAATAAAAATTACATTTTCTGATAGAGTTGCCATCGCTTGGGTCATCATCTACAGTTATAACTAATAATGATGCTGTTTAATAATATAAGATAATATAAGGGATAATCCATATCTTCTTAACGGAACCTATAAAAGTAACCGTTGATAGTAACTGCTATGGGAAAGATGGATTGATCTTAAACATATGTATGGATTTTCAGCCTTGTTAATGTATGTTTCACGTGGGCTAATGTTTACCTGTACAATTAAAAACACGATGATGACACAGAAAAATATTTAAAATGTGTAAATATTCGCGCGACAGATATATGAGGGCAGACGTTGAAATATTATTCTTACATGAATTTCTCCATTATTAGGTAACTTATAGAGATTAATATAAGCCATTAAATCCGGATTCGCAAACGTGATTATTGTAATTTCACCGAGTAAACCTATTGCTACGAATAACTTATTATTAACTAATAAGTAATTTTGTTAATACAACTTTTCTACAGAGGTCAATTGAAATTTCCCATATGGGAACGGGCATGATTAGTGGCTTGAGCTTGACATTGCCGTCGTGGAGGTTCGGTTTCAAATTCCATCATCACTAAAAGCTCACCTCGCCCCTGTGGTTTGGAACCTATTGTAAAGCTCAATCCATCTTAATAGGTTTCTCAGGTCGGATAAACTTTGTTTAATCTAAGCATTTACTCCACGAAAAAGTGTAATTGAATTTGTTTGATGCTAATGTACCATGAGTTGTTGTGCAAATTCACAAATGATCAATTAATCACCAATACAATATGATTGGCCAACTCTGACTAGCCAGGCCCCTATTGCTGGTATAAGATGACCATGGCCCACTGTACAAACGACCTTCCAACTCCAACATGCGTATTGAGTGAATCCTACTTCAATAACTACAATGGGGCCACCGTTTAACACCTATTGGATACTGACACAGATTTCTCTTCTTTTGTTTTGCTTGAACAATCGATTTTGGAATGCGGTAGTAGTGACATCGTTCCGGTGTCAGGTGTTTAATTACTGCTTGGGGTAAACGAGTTGCATAGATTAGTTTAATCTTTGTTGTAACATTTCTAGAATACAACAACTCTAAGATATGTTGAAATAATAAATATGTAATCTTGATTACCGTAATCGATTAGTTTGTCTGTAAGAAACTGGATCGTTAATTGCGACATTTTCACTCAACATTTGGTCATCTACGAATCATGGTAGTTCATTTTCTACTCTTGAATCCAAAGTGGCGGTTTTGTAGGGTAATAGAGTTTCGATTAGTTAGTATAGAAACACGTAAAAAAGCAACGAATTTAAATTCAATTTAATCACTAATTTTTTTTTTTATAATGTTCTTAAATACCTTGCTATCGTGTCCTTTTTTCGCAACCACATTAAATTAATACATCTTCTTTAACTATCGTGTATAAACTTTAAATGGGTATGTTTGGTTTTTAATTTACTTATGTGGAGGCTATTCAATAGAATCATGCTGTATTGACAACATATTTGAGTATATTTATATTTCAATTTCTTTTAGAAGCTTAAACGGTAAATGGGAAGCATTCAGATTCTTTATTTTGATTAGTTTATTCCCGTAATTGTAGACCTACATAAATATTTAATTAAACGGTTGAGTTGCATTTGAACAGATAGGAAAACAATGCAAAATTCAAAAACAACACGACTATGTGGAATTAAATACAAACATAACGCACGTGTGCTTTGAAATTAAAATAAAAGCTGCAATAGGCACTGAACTCATATTAAGCTCATGGAAGTGCAAATTCACGCAGTGAGAACTCTATTCAATTGTTGTCGCCGTTGCATCTAGTGTAGCTATTTGTGTTATGCGCATTAGCAGGCAAATCATCTTCATCATAATCCAAGCTATATTGTGATTTGCAAGTTCTCCTCCAAGAACGGGTTTGAACCTCTAATATAATTACATGCCTACAAGCTACCAATCTATGCATGCATATGTATGTCAAAATTTTCACGACTAGTATCTATAAAATCGATTATATATGTATATAGACTTATTTTAAGTTTAAGTATAAATTTAAATGAAATTAATATACCAAACGTTAGTTTTCTCCTTATTTAATTCAGTTAGCGTTTACATTGATTGGATTAAAATCTAAGAAATATTGTATACGAAATGTTATGGTACAAAAATATCTTCACAATTAAAAAATATAAAATTGTTCAATGGTTGGTTGAATGTACTTTTGTAGCCTGAAAAATTCAATATCAAACCATTGCAGAATATCTGTTTCCATGCAGAGACTTTTAACAGGCTCATAGTTTACATTGTTTATATTAATTCACAAACAGGAATAGTTTTGTAGAGTCAAAAAAAAAACATTTAGTTAAACAAACAATTACGTAACAATATATGTTGTTCCACATATGCGTACTATCATATATCATGTATACTACATATCGGTATGCGTACTAAGTAACTATATAGAGATGGGCCCTTTGGAATTGGAAACCACTTGTCTTAATTATTATTGGTTCTTGTTTACCTGGCGAAAATATATTATTATAACAACCTCCAAAGGATGTATAACAATGTACTGAAAATGCATTCATTAAGAACATTGTGCAATCATAAAAAAAATAGATAACATAAAAAATGTATAATATGTAAATGTTAACAATGGGTTTTAAAAGTTAATGTAAATAGTTTCACAATTTTTTTGTAATTATTTTCTGTACAATAAACTATGGATGCTGGAATGCAGCCAGAGGTAATGCAGCCGCTGCTCTATCGTGTGTAGAAATTGCGATAACACGACGTATGTAGGCTTCCTGGCAGTTAACTTCCTCGCACCTAGTAACTCTGTAACTCTAACTCTGCCACCACCAGGAACTAGGTTTATGTATGTTACATTTTTGGCTATGGAAGTTAGTATAAATAGTTTTCTGGTAATATATATAATTGTATTCTGAGTTTGAATGCATTTATCAGTAAAAGTCTTACTGTGTACAGTCTCGATAATGAAGTTACAAAATCTAAATGATTACCTTATAACCACTATAATGGTACCAGAATCAATAAATCTTAATGGTTTGCAAAAATTAGCTAGTTATTAAATATCACATATTGTTCATTCATATTGTTTGATTTTTTTTATAAAATGTTTTATAACTAATATTACTGATAAGGAATCAAAATTGTGAGCTATTTAATTTTTACCATACTATAAAAATACGACTAAACCTTTGGATTTGGAACAAGGTGAACCCTCATTTCAGGTCCGTATTTTTTAGTTAGATTGTATTTGTTATTTTAAACAATTATCATACCAATAAAAAGAAAATCTTGACATAAAGTATTTGATTTATAAACGATGTTATAAGACAAAACCTAGACAAAACCATGAATTTTGGCAAACCTTGTTTTCAAATAACTGTTATTAACTATTGGAACTGTAAAAATAAAACTGCTTTTAAAAAAACACAACGAAGAATTAACGGTTTTAGTAGGCCTTACAGTAAACACACTGTACGCCTGGTTCACTAGCAGAACTGATCCACATTGTTCACATACAGTGTTGGAAATAAACAAAGGATTCCATCGCGAATGTTATCAATTTACAATCACTAATTGGCATTGTTGTTTTCATGTGGTTTTCATCGCCTATGCAATGTTTGTTGAAATACTAGGCAGTTGTACACGTATTATGATTGATATTTGGATACTGACTGTGTAAAATAAATAAAAAATTTGACTTACTAAAAATTCTAGATAAGTTTAGCTTTTGTATATAATCTATGTTCGTTTTGTTTTCTTCCTTTTTTTACTTATCCGTGAATAGTCTAAGCAAATCGAAGGTGATCGAGACGATTCCCAGTTGGTAGCACGATGGACAATGCAACACCAAGTCAGCAATGTCCTAGGATCGCGTTCTATTTCCTCCACTTGAAATTTAGAGGAGATTTCTCTATTTTTCTTCGCCAGCGCGTCCCTTTATTTCCTTGATGTTCAACGTAAAGGCATTTTTAGTCCTAATCAAGCCAGAATTGAACATTAAACATGGTTGTTGACCTGCTAAATGTATATAACAATCATATGTTTACATGCATATATACAGATTTATCTTTTTTTTATTTAAAACATATATTTAAGTTTTTTTTTATAATGTTATATTAAACGTTTGATCAAAAGGAATAATCAAATAATAATAATGTGATCAGTAATGAAAACTCCTTTTGATTAATCATTACAATGTGCAATTACATAGTATCTGGTAAAGCATATTATATCGTAAATCTATAGAATCGATTAGGACAATACAATGGTCAATTATACAGTATCAAGCTAAGCTCCTTTAACACAACTAAACAGTATTGACTAACCATGGTATGGGGTAACCAATAGTCTATCATAAACTACAGGGCTTTTGTACTACAGCAGTATAGGCTGTCAGCCAATTTTGGCTAGCTGCAGCTAAAGGTTTTGAATTTAATGAGGTATAGTCCTGTCGAGTCCGCAATGTTAACCTTTTTTATTGTTACTGCTATAGATTTTCTTTAAAAATTATATATATATATTTCCTAACACGTTAATCATTTCTATGTGCACTATCTTTATGTCCAACCTTTTCACATACTCTAGTCGGGAACCGTCTTACCTTTCTTCTCACTACAAAAACTTCGGGGATCAAAGACCCACAATTCACCTCTAGATCAGCTCGTACTCCTATTATGTACTAAAGTTGTGAAATTAAATTCGATGGATGACTATTCTAAAGATAAATCTTAAAAAATTCGGCCATGCTCTGTTGTTATTTGATTTGTTTAATACGTAATTTGTATTTGTGGGTATATTAAATTACCCGGTCAAAAAAATATTGTTATGCTCAATACCTTTCTTACGACTCGACACTTGAACTTTAATCATATCTGAAATAATTTTCTGTAGTTTTAATTAAAAATGATTTTAACTTTAAAAAAACACTATTTTAATTTGTATTATCTAATGATGACTCTGAGATATTTATTGAAAAACCAATTAATTTTTTTGTTTCTAAGCTAAACAAAAACAAAATTGAACATTTAATTGCTATTAAAATATGGTATTCCTTTTGGTATTTTGATTTTGATAGAAATAACACAGTATGAACAAATAGTGCTTCGATCCTGTCAAACAAAGAAAAAAAAAATTCAGGAAGATAAATAACATAAATAAAACATAGGAAAAGTAATAACAAAAACATACTAAATCAGTGATAAATAATTTCTGTAAAATATAAACGTTTGTAGTAGTAAGTTACAGTATTTGCACAGCATTAAATCTCTTACTTAAGATTTCAAATTTGAAGTTCATAAGGCCAATGTTGTGTTTAACGACAAGGACTTAGAGTTTGCCGTCGTAAAACACGTCACCATCGTAAACATTATACGAGGTTAAGTAGATTAAACTTGACTTTAACTAAGTCTTCTCTTGTATTATGGTGATTTTGAATTTTCAGCGTGATAATCAAAATAGCCAAGGTAAACAGTTTAAATACTTACGATACTTCTTTCAGCGTTACGATTGAAATAAATGGTTTCATTAAACTGAGACATGCTTTCTCCAATAACCTTAAAGTTAAAATTAAGTTTAGATGACGTATGTAACACACTACAGAGCTACAGACTACACATGGAGGCTGATACTTTCGTGTGTGGGCACTATCATGGTGCCCCCGTGTTTTTATTTATAGTTTAAAATGTTGGGATTGTAGAAAAAATAATTGCAATCTTTCTGGGACAGGAATTTTTACAGCAATAAGGGTTGGGCCCATTTTGTTCCAGGTCAAAAAGTGAAATTGATATTGGTAAACAAATTAAAAATGACATAGTTCTACTATGGATTAGAACCCAAATACCAATTATCATCACGATCGTATCACAGTTTGTACTCTATAGCACCATACAAATCCAAACACTCACAGACATTACTTAGGCAATCCTTTTTGGGCCCAAAATGCATATTTCTATTCAAAACTCGAAAATCTCTACGTAAACAATAAATACTTTCTCCTTTTACTGTAGCCTACTTTATATAGGGAAAAAAGTAAAAATAGATGAAATCTAAAATTTCTAAATAATATTTATTGTACTATTTTAAGATATTACTGTCGTAACATCAGTTGGTTTACTTCGTACTTTACACTCCTCTAAACCTGACGGATTAGCGATGAATATTTCATAATATCAACCTTCAACTTGATGGCAGTGACTTGAAGTTTCAGTCGTTAACAACCTCAACGTCACGTCGTAAACATAACAAGACAAAACGTATAATAAAATGCACCAATGTGCAAACGTAATTTAATGTGATAATATAATTATTTACTAATTAACAAATACGACTAGATGTTTAAACAAAAGCGCACTCTTAATTAAATGAGCCAATATAAATCATGTTCTTTGGACTTCTTCTGATGCTATGATACGATTTTTTTTCGTAAGGGAGTGGAGGTAAAATGCATTTACGCACATGGCCAACCTGTAGTTTGTGACTCCTTAGAGGATCAGACTTCTCACTAAAAACCCCCCTCTATTCTGTTGGACACAGACCTGGAATTGATTGTCACATTTCATCAAGTCAGGCCAACATGTGACCTAAGCCCTAGGGCTCCGACTGTTATTTTATACCCAAGACCGCATCTCGATCAAGGTAAAACTTCTTGGCGCGGAGAATACCCTGGACGAAATGTGACACACAGGTCGAATTGTCCCACCCTCCGCCATCATTTGGATAACCGTGTCCACCGACAGGAGTCCTATGTTGTGTTGAGCCTCCAGGCGGGGCCTTTCCCAACGTGGACAGTGGGAAAAAGTGTGTTCCGCATCGTCAGGTGTGCCTGGGCAGTAGATACAATCGGGTGACACAGCTTTACCCATGCTAAACAGGTACGACTGGAACTGGAAAAATCCGTAACTTGTCAGAAATTGGGTGAGGTAAAAATCCACCACGCCGTGCTGCCGATTTGAATCAGTCACCTGGTCCTAAGGCTCGTTTCACATCTACCCGGCTTCTACCCGGCATGCCGTTAACCCGACTTCTAGCCGGCACCGGCACGAGTGCACCTTTCACATTACGCCGACACCGGCACTCCGGCAGTTGTACTCCAGCTTGTGAAACTTGTGTGTCGTAGGGATGGAAATAGAACGTAATAGAGCAATTGTAATGTTAGGTACTTTGAAATAACTTTATTGCAATTGTATTTATATTAGATTTTTTTTCATTCAGTTTGAATTTGAGTAAAATTTAATTCAATGTTATGTAATAAAATAAAATCAAAAAATCTAAAAAAATAAATTGAGTAAAAATTCTATTTAATTCAAATAATTCTGCTCTTGAACTAAATTAATAAGTAGTTCATGGTCTATTGATGGACATGACCAAAACTTTGCGAACAAATACCCAAAATTAATACACATTAACTACAAAGAACTGAACTAAAAGCACTCTTGGTGCACCCGACAGACGGCAGGTGCCGGTTGTATGTGAACAGTCGCATTGGGCCGCTATACCCACTACTCCAGCCGGCTTGTTTACCCGGCACCGGCAGCCGGCCTTCGCCGAGGGGGCACCCGGCATCCCTCGACTAGTACCCGGCAGCCGGGCAAGTGATTAACCGGTCACGACACATGCCGTGCATGTGTGAACGGTGCCATATACTTCTTCACCCCATTGCCGGTTAAACGACACCCGGCACCCGGCAGCCGGGTAGATGTGAAACAGGCCTAAGATGTATGGAGTAAACTGTTCCAGCGTCCCCGCCTTTCCTGTTCCCAGCTCCCCTGCCAGAGACGGTAGGTGCGGGCGCGCTCCTCGCTTCTCGCTTGGTCCTCTCCACGCCGCTGATATATTGCCTTCTTCTCTGCCAACAAAAGTTTGACGGGGATGACTTCAGCAATCACAAGACAGTGGGTCCGGATACGTTGTCATGATACTACAGCATCTGATGTTATTTAAATAAACAAAAGAAAATTAATTCAGCGTTTTTTTAAAGAGTTGTTAAAAGAATAAGACGTATAAAGAGGACAGGGAAACAGCCACTACTATTATTACACTAAATACATTCCGAATTCACATGCACCAAATTATCCATAAATATATTTCACTATCGTATTTAACTCTCAATGCTACTTTGCTACTTTATTACCTTAGTAGGTTTACTTGGTTCTTAATTGGATATGGAACGTAGCCAAGGATAGTGCAATCCACTATTCAATTCAGAAGGTAAGACAATTTGGCTATCAAGCTAACAAAGTTAAACATATGCCAAACAAAAACATGTTGAATTTATGCATTAAAACAAAGTCCAAAAAACATTAAATGCATTGATTGTTGTTTAACAAATACCTAAATTGTATATAAAAATCTGAAAATGTTACTTAAGTGCTCAAATTACCAGTCGTGTAATGCTATCTAGATTGTCAGTATTGAGAAGTATTGCCATTCATTGTTATTACGAATCGTATTATTATGAATTTCGATACATTTAGATATTTTTTTCCTTCTTGGGGTGCATTTGTAACTATATACATTTTAGATAGAATAATCCATCTACATTTTTGGTAATGGAATACGTATTTAGTGTATTATATGACGAGCTATTTAGTTGATCTAGCCTGTTTACGAATAAGTAATAGTAGTTTTCGCAACGATTGCGTTAAGTGAGTCTTTACGACACGAGTAGAAAATTTAAGGCACGAGCCTTGGCGAGTGCCTTAAAAACTTCTACGAGTGTCGTAAAGACTATTAACGCGAGTTGCGTACACTACTTTACCTACGACCGTTTTTTAATTACTATCAATCTGGATTTAATTACTAACAATCACTACTGATAACTTTTTAGAGAGGTTATTTTTTCGTGTATTGTCATTGCCACTGAAAGTGATGCAACGACTTGTTGTATAATCAGCTGATTTCCTGTAATTACGTGTTTGTTAAACTTTGTTAAATATTACATTGCTAGCAGCATTCTTACCATAAATAATATTGTATCAGGTACAATTCGGCAAAAATTTAATTTATTTTTGGACTTCCACCAACTTAATTAAGAATACGCGAGTATCAACATGAACAAGTCGGATCAACAATTAAATTGGTCAACTGATCAGCTGATCAGCTGATTAGTTGACGTTCGAAGCATTACAATTTTAATTCTTTTCTCTCAATACTTGAACCTCATTGGTCCGTTACCTGTGTTGATATGAGAAAAAACTATGCTGATATGAAATGAAACAATGCTGATATGAAAGTAAACAGCTGTAAAGTGAAACTTTACAATTCTAAGAACTGGACTGAAATGGCTACTTCAAAAAACGGTCGTAGGTAAACATTTATTTTGATTCCAGATCAAGTAATATATATATTAGGTCAGTTATCAATCGATTAAATTATTTGATGGTGATATGATAATAGCATTGTAACACTTATTACAAATTGGGTACATCATCTTGTTGTTTTGTGTTGTATATTTTTCTGTGAAATTGTACAGAGAGTATAATCAGTTTTGGCTTTAAATACTGATTATTCAATGTATGTATATATATATATATATATATATATATACGTATACTTATACAATATATCACTGATTATGTAACACTTGTAGATTACAATCACTGATGCAAATATAAACGACTGATCAGAACAAAGGTATTTAGTACTCGCATAATACTAAACACCACACATGACTGATAAGGCTTAACGGTTATGATACTCATTTATGATAGTAAATGAAAGATTTATGGTTCTGTTACAAAGGACACTATTGTGATTGGAATATCAATCCAATGTGATTTCAGAGTTATAGCACATCATTTGTCCAAGTATTTATGTACTAGTGATCAGCTGTGATATATCCCCAGATACAACCATAGTTATATCCCAGGTTAAATCGTGATATGTAAAACTAACTATTGAACTGACTCGTGTAGGTTATAGTCAATTGAACGATATATATATTTCACTAAGCATTTGATGTAACTAACTATACCAGTGTAATTTTCAACAAAATTCTCTACTACTGAAATTATTTTTATTGTATTGTATTATTATAACCAGCATTTAAATCCTATAATTTGAAAGACAAAAGCAAGTAGATAGAATTAATCGCTGGGCTTTAATTTGTTAATATAATTTTTCTAATTAAATTAGGTACTGATAATATAACTACACAAGTAAATTCTAACTTTTAAGTGGGTGGAGCTATGTTAACAACTGTTGAGTTTAACTGTACTGTGACAAAGCCACAAAATGGTAGACTACATTATTTACTTTGCTTTCCAATCCCATGTTGACCAATTTCAGCACTATGCTCAACAGTCAGTTGGCTAGGTCGGGTAGTGGGTAGTGAGTAGTGAGTAGTGAGTAGTGAGTAGTGAGTAGTGACCGTGGTATAAAGAGCTCAAGGTAATCTACCATCTTCACCAAACCTACCTGACCGCTTGACCACTGACTAGCTTATTTCTTATCATTCCACCGTCGCATCGTATGATGGGAATTGCTATTAATTATCTAGCCATGCAGTGAGATGGAATTTCACAGATTTCTTTGGCACGTTTATGGGTTGTAAATAAAGTCCTTGTATGTGTTTATACATTCGTAATTGATTTATGATTAGGACGTATTTCCATTTTATTTTCAATTTACGGTTTACCGTAAAAACATCGTTTAAAAGTGCAATGTTTTCCAATATTGTTAAATATTTATAGACCATCTATATTTAATTTAAAAAAATGAGAACAAGTATGAAACAATAAATGGATTATTCTATATTTCATTTTTCACTGGAGATATAATAGAATTGACGGGTTACATTCTGTATTCATAACAATATACTTCCGTTCTGACTATGCACGTTAAAGTCCCTCTAATGAAAATAGTGATTTAATCTAAGACACTGCGGCGCCATGGTGGATTTTTTAAATATATCTATTATTGTTTACCTTCATTTCAAGTCGTATGTGAAATCTTCAGACAGTTAAAAAACATGACATAGTACCACACATATCCATACTATGTTTATGTGCAATTATTAGTTTAAGATTATAGCTAGGGAATATTTAAAAACAAAAGCATTATATGAAGAATATGCCTTAAAGTAGTAATCGTAATAACCACATCTGAAAATATGTTACTACATTATCGAGAACATCTTTAGTCAACAAATGTCAAAGTTGTTTACTTTATTTAAAGGTTTATACTCTAAACAATTTATTTGAAAAATAAAACTGTTAATTAGGTAAAGAGTTTAAACAGAAAACTGCGGCAGGAAGTTTGGCCGTGACCAGAATTTGGCGGGAGTTACATCACGTGTGTCAACAAACTTTCGCCTAGATTTCGCCCCGAATGCAGATTTATAAACTACTTTTATAACAGTCGCACCAGATTGTCTACTAAAATTTTCTTTTCCTTGTAAAAACATAAAATTGGCACTCACGCAAGGGTTTCTTTTTGAATTAAATGAATTAGTTTTGATTTACTCTGTTTCTCTGTCTACAAATTTAATAACTCTGAACGTTGTAATGTTAAATATGGGTAGTTTCTTAAATGAAAATTTTCACTAATATATTATATAATTGTTTTAATAGCCCCATTGGAATCGGGCATTTTATTATACTGTACTCATCTGAAAAGTATAATATAATTACCTGCTTATACAGGGAGTTGAATGTACGGATAGAGACTTAGGAAAAAATTGCTGTTTAGCTCATAAATTCAAATAAATTAGTTCATAAATTGTTGTTGCTGTTAAATTCGTGCGATTAATTTTTTTCTCTCGATTTGCAGGTAAAATCTCGATAAACAAATTGTAAAATGATGTTTTCACGATGAAAAACTCTGATATCGATGGTGGATAACAGAGATAACGACATATTTCACACACAATGTAGTGTAGTACATACATTTAACATTAAATTAAACATCAAATTCGTAGAATGCAGCTATTGTATTTAGTAAATATGAAGCCATAGAAATTCAACATAATATTGTTTTTCTTAACAGGGATTCATGTTTTAACAATTTTACAAACGTCTACAAGTAACATCTGTTTAAAAATTATTGTTGTGGTCCAAAAAGTCATACTTATTATATTAAATAGATTAATCATTAAAAAATCGAAATAATTAATCCCTATTTATTTGTATAATGAATTCTTTCCAACTTTATACTCAAAATTGTGTGATATTTTTTCGTCTTTGTATTTGTTCCGATTAAATTCAAAATAAAACGTCAACCCTTGTATAGGCCAAATACCACCTGTCTAAGCCATCATGATAACCTATATGTTATTAATATTTAAATCTTATCAAAAGACAATTTACAACCCAAACAATTTAGTTTTATCAAACGCTAAATATGACAACAGAATATCCATCCGTGTTTCTCAACTAGTAGTAGCAAGGCCAATCAATTGCGACAAACGCGCTCACGCTGTCCAGCACTTAGGAATATTTAATTGCACATCAGCTGTTTAACAATGCCGTAAGACAGGTGACGCATGCGCGCTCACAGCTGATGGCTTGTAGCGCCTCAGTCAGTGTCTTGCCTTCGGTGACGGTGGGTGCGTGATCGCGGCTAGCTCTGTGTACCGCACCGCGCTGCTCTACCTAGCTGGACATTATTATTTCGGATATTCGTGACCTTAAGGATCCAAAGGTGAGTTAATAATTTAAGGTAATTTATAAATTATCACATGATCTTTACACAACACTTAAAAGGTTGTATGTGTAGAAAAATCCAATTTTGTTTATAATTGCTTGCGTTTCCTCCTTTTCTGGTTGTGATTAATTTGAAATGTAAATTATTCGTTTAACATAACATTTTGAATTTTGTAGCGTTCTACGATTATTTTTACAATGTTTACCTGTCTAGTTGTATTAATGTAGCTTTATGTAATATGTGAAATGAATATTTGCACTGCCTTGGTTAAATATGGTCAAATCATTACAATTTTGTTATATTATTAAAAAAAATATTATCATAACGGCTGTGTATTTTTGCTGAAAATATACATGTTTAATCATATTCTTATTAACTCTAAATATATGAGTTAGTAGAAAACGAGTTCCAAAATTTAAATGAAACCATTTTTTCAATCTACTAGCTATTAGTTAATAATACATTGTAATTTTATAAATGATTTCATAAAGGCTAAGTGTTAATGAATTCGTTCGACTAATATCCATCCACAGATATCTAGGTTTGGGTATATACGAATTTCATAAAAAAAATCGTTAGAAGAATGGTTATTTGTTTAATGAGCTTTTTGTCAGATTATTCATATTCAACATGCGAGCTAGTTTCATACGAAATGTAAACAAGCCAAACCATTGTTTTCAGTTATTTTATACATTGAACACATCCGAGATTAAAGTTATGACTATCTATTTACGATCCATGTAACAAATTTTGTTATTAATTAAAATTTCAGTCGGAATTGTAACAATTTGAAAATGTTCCAATTAAAATAATTTTCATTTTTCAAACCGAGAACTATAGAGTAACACATGTGCTTGTACGATCTGCCTTGCAAACGATCATAATAAAAGCAAGTAGCAACGATAATCTCATGTATTAATTCTAAGTGCTAATATAGCCGGGGAATCTCGCTTTATATTAAACTACTGATTGTATAAACACAAAAGCCAGTGTCATATCATAAACATGGGTGTTTCAATCTAGGCTGACATTTGTATTTTATTACTTGCTAAAGGCTATTTGCTGTTCATACATGTGTATAACGTATTGTTTGTGGTACTTATTGCTACAACAGGACACTATTGTTTAGTAAAAACAAGGTTAGATATTAATTATATAATATTTATCTAGGTAGGTAATCTTTTTATATTAGCTTTCAATGTAATGGCTTAAGTGTTGTAATAGAATTATGTTTGTTGATTTCCTCGTGTTGACGAATATAATTTTATGCATTACCTATAGTGCTTTAAAAAACAATTGTAATATTTAGCGATGAACACGATTTAACATGCATTACCTTAAGAAAAATAATTGCATTAATCTATTAACTATTTTATAACCAATTTATTAGGCTGTTATTGTTCTAGGATCAAAGTCAATGTTGCGATTGTTAAGAATACAAACGAAAACGAAATATTATAAGAGAACACTAGCAACTAGCCCTAACATTCATCTGCTAAATTAAAGCAGTAGAAAGAGTTACCACGTAACTCACGATAGTTTTAGAGCGTAGCACATAGTTCTAGCTTTGTGTTATAGCAGGATTATACAACACGATGTTGAGCTACTTTATCTGTCAGTGTTCACTAACCACTACACTAAACAACAGTTGTGGTGTGTAGAGTGTAGCACATTGAATTACCTGTGTGGTAGTGCAGGATTATACAACACGATGTTGAGCTATTTTATCCGTCAGTGTTCACTAACCACTACACTAAACAACAGTTGTGGTGTGTAGAGTGTAGCACATATAATTACCTGTTTGGTAGTGCAGGATTATACGACACGATGTTGAGCTATTTTATCTGTCAGTGTTCACTAACCACTACACTAAACAACAGTTGTGGTGTTTAGAGTGTAGCACATAGAATTACCTGTGTGTTAGTGCAGGATAATACAACACCATGTAGAGCTATTTTATCTGTCAGTGTCCACTAACCACTACACTAAACAACAGTTGTGGTGTTTAGAGTGTAGTACATAGAATAACCTGTTTGGTAGTGCAGGATTATACAACACGATGTTGAGCTATTTTATCTGTCAGTGTCCACTAACCACTACACTAAACAACAGTTGTGGTGTTTAGAGTGTAGTACATAGAATAACCTGTTTGGTAGTGCAGGATTATACAACACGATGTTGAGCTATTTTATCTGTCAGTGTTCACTAACCACTACACTAAACAACAGTTGTGGTGTTTAGAGTGTAGTACATAGAATAACCTGTTTGGTAGTGCAGGATTATACAACACGATGTTGAGCTATTTTATCTGTCAGTGTTCACTAACCACTACACTAAACATCAGTTGTGGTGTTTAGAGTGTAATACATAGAATTACCTGTGTGGTAGTGCAGGATTATACAACACGATGTTTAGCTATTTTATCTGTCAGTGTCCACTAACCACTACACTAAACAACAGTTGTGGTGTTTAGAGTGTAGCACATAGAATTACCTGTTTGGTAGTGCAGGATTATAAACATTATGTTTAGTTAGTTATATCTTAATTGTTGTGTGTTTGCTAACCCCACAGAACGTATCATTAGTTAATATATATATTGCTATGTTTGCCGTGCGTGGAGGTCTTTATTTAGTGTATGATTTCTAGCTTAAAAATTTCGTTGTGCTTGTTATGTTTGCATTAGCTCTCATAGTATACTTACATTACTTTTAATTCTCACAACTTTTTTTGATTCTCACTTGTTCTATGTTATCAATATTTTTGTTTTTACTTTCATTATTACATTCTGGAGCAGGTATATTTCTAATGTCGTCATACATGCAGTTAGTTTTTTTATTGTTTGTTGTTAAAGTGTTAACAGTATTGATAGCAATGCTTCATTTTTTGGTTTCATATTTCAACATGTAATATGAAACCTTACATCTACTACTGAAACACAAGGGATTTCCTCCTAGTTTTCGTGCTTTAAATAACTTTACTGGCGGGTTACCCAGTGGCTGTTGTTGCGAACTTGCAAATTACCACTTACAAAGCTAAAAATATCAAACTAACAACATCACAATACATTTTGCATTAGCATTGCCAATGTGAAGTGACTTGCAAAGCTATTAATTAAATGGTATAGTTACTTCATTTTATCAAGTTAAAATAATATTTCTAAATTTGGAAATTATAATTTGAAATTTTGAATATCAACTGTTTTCAACAAAATAAAGAGAAGTTGTATTTAACAATATGTTGAAATATTTTCTAGTATCGACGACTCAATTCAAGGTATCAGCCCAAACATATTGGATACACAGTCAAACATTAAAGAGTATTCTGGATTTTAAAATACCTGCATGCTTTGTTGGGCCGTTAAATAGGAAACAAACGTAAACACAAACAAAAAGCTATTTAATTAAAAGAGCTTGCAGCTATAATAGTTATCAAAAATAGTATTGTGGTAAAATAGACCGTTACTAATTAACATTGTTTTTGACTTTTGAATTAAAAATAACAACAACTAATTATGATTGAAATTTTTGTCTAGTCTAGTTTGCAAATAAGGAATAATGTATTATCAGAGTGCAATGATACTATTTTATTTATATTATTTAGTAAAATTAATAGGTATTGACATTAAAGGTATAAATATATAGGTCATATGTTAGTGGTATATTAGTTGGTGTGGACGAATTAAGAAAGTATAAAGTAATTATAGCATAGATGGGGGTGTAAGATCACAAGAGGGAGTTAAGATTTTAAATCTTTAGATTACTTACAAATTCCAAACCTTGCATATTCATTTTTTATAATTCATTAGGTACCAACACATTTTTTGGATTTTCGTAATGCATATCTTTCGCAGTGGAAAAGGGATCAAAAGACAAAGCCAAATCAATAAGCATAATATCAAATTATGATGAAATTGATTATTTATCAGTGTATTTACTCTTTTTCATCCCTCAAACATGATTAACCACCAGCGAAGGTTTTTAGAAAAAAACAATCCATTAAAATTTACGTCCACACTACTTTATAAAGCTCTACCAACTCGTTTAGAAAACAAACACCGAAAATAATTAACGCCGGTTTTCACTCGGGTTTGCATTTCAAAGACCAACAAAAACACAAGGTTCGTTCCAGCGTTGATCCTAGAGTGTTGAAGCGTACGTCAACGCGCTCAACGGGTTTACTCTTTATGAACACCTCGCTTGCCATGTGTTACTCGTTGGTCTGAAATGAACTCAGGTTTCCACGAATTGTCGTTTTGTTGGCGAACTTCCTCTAAATGATAAGGCGCGTTACACAGTTTGACGTGATTTCAAAATAATGTATTTGACCATTCGACCCGACATCGTGGCATTCGTGGCCGATTGGTTACGTTCATGCTTGAGCGCATTGTTAAGTGTGAAGGTTGCTTTCACTTAGTTGTCATTGGGCTGGCCGTAATTTATTTGTTTTTTGTTTTAAATCATTAATTTCATTGGTGTATGCTGTTACGAATGCACTTGGTTTTCTTACGTTCCCAAGATAAAAGTGTAGGTAAAAATGCTTAAAACAAACTGTAAAAATAGCACCGTTTACAAGGAAACGTTTTGAGCTCAAAATAAATAAATTAAAACACAATTATATCCAAAACTTCTTAAAGGAATCTACTATGACTTTTAAAAGATTTGTGCAAATTTAGGGGCGAAATAAAAATAATTACTGTATCAATCCGGCAAGTTATAAGTGAACAATTTAAGCTCTGATAGCTCTAAATGAATTTCGTTATTGTATTTTTTTCATCAAACAGTTGTTAATGAAATATACGTTAAAAGCCATACCCAATACCTACACGTTACTTCATGTACAATATAAATCTCTAGAATCTATTACCAATTTATTTTGGATAAAAACTAGCAGATTCCAGTTAATACCATTAATATGGTTGAGGTACCAAAGACTTATCCGTATTATTAATTAAACTTCAACATTAACAAATTAAACCAAACTGAGTTAATTAGGTTCATTGTAAGCGGATCCAACTACGATGAAACGCAATATGTAGAGTTGAGGGTAATTAGTGAGAGTTATCGACTGAACTTGGTTAATAGTTGGCTGCATAACGCAAAACAGCTTCAATTCAATCAAAAACATATATTATAAGCGTGTAAACGGCCATCAACATTAATGCGTCATCCTTATTGGCTAAAATAAATATAAAACCAATACTTAGAATATATTATTTTAGTGTTTTTTTTCTATTTGCAATACAGGTTTGTATGGATTTATTTTTACAATGAATTATTTAGTGTTAAATAAATCTGCATTGTAAATAAACGCACAACTATCCTGTTCACCTACTGAAAAAATGTTATTCTTCCTACTATTTTTCAAACGAAAATTGTTTGTTGGTAAAGAGCACCTGATTTGAAAACGTTTAAAAAGTTAGAAACCTCTAAAACCAAAGTAATTTGTTAACAGTTGGTACCAAAGGCGGTTGACGAAAGCTTAGGCTAAGCTTAGACTAAGCCATCTTATTTAGGACTAAGATAAGTCTTGAAAAATCGAATGAATGAACAAATTGCATTGCGATTGAGACTTAAATCAATATGAAATTTCGGTTGCATAGCCAATTTCCAATGGTTCGTACAAAAGGTTATGTCAATATTGGTTTGTAAATTACGTATCGATATAACCAGTAATGATGTATTTATATATAATGTAATTAGGGCGATTTTTGTTATTTTGTTTCTTAACATGTTATTCCATTGCAAATATTATAAACCCATTGGAAAATATTTACTGAGTATTGAGTAATGGCTAATTAGATAGATTGTTTATCAAAAATCTACCATACGGGACGGATTAGGATATAATGTAAATCATGCCATGAATTTGTGGGCTAGTAAGTTTTAAAATGTTTCATTTTAAAATAGCTAATCGAACTAACTTAAAATTGCAAGTGCGCCTTCTTCCATGGAGAGTTCTGGGTTCTTTTGATATTAATAATATCTAATCAATCGAGTAGGTGCACAATATGGGCTCGCAACTCAGAATAAACAAATCATTTTTCAAGCATATCAAATATGTCCAAAATTCTCAACTTTTGCTTAATTTAATTAAAAATTGCGTGATCGAAAAACCTTTGGTTCTCCGTATTCGCAAAATAGTAATACATTTTCTTTAGAACCCAAAAATATTTGATATCAACTGCTTGTTGAACATAGTAACACCAACAAACTATGTATTGTAATTCATACTATTTGCGAATAAGTTTTGGTCATGACGCAACAACATCATATCGACAAACAATTCACTATACAGATTTACTATACAGCTGGTATGGTTAATTGACACCTGCAATATTAATGAGTTAAATGAGCTATAATGGGTCCATCCCGGCATCTTGTGGTAGTCTCTGAGGCGCAGTGAGGAGGATACCACAGACCCATTGTAAAGCACAATTCTCGTCTATTGTGGTTCTATTAGCGACGGATTGCATTACTCTGGTGGTACCAAGAGCACCGAGATCATCCGTTAAGTCATCCTCGTAACATCTTGTAACTTGTTAGTGTATTGTACTTGTTATTATATTGTTACCCCTAGTTTGGGCTGTCTAGTGGTTATGCCGCTAATAATACTCATTATAACTCATAATAACTCATTATTTTTTTTCTCATTGCTCTCAGTCTCAGCTCTGTGATTATTCATATTCAACATGCGAGCTAGTTTCATACGAAATGTAAACAAGCCAAACCATTGTTTTAAGTTATTTTATACATTTATGAAATAAATATTTATCATTGTTTTTAATATTATTTATTGTTCTCACAAACATATTTATGTATCTGTTCATTGTTATTTCATTGTTATTTATATTGTTTATTGTTCTCACCAAAATATTTATCATGTTTATTGTTATTTCATTGTTATTTATATTATTTATTGTTTTCTAGGTTAGTCCATGTGCCATTTATTGTATACATATCTTCGTTATTCATTCAACTATGTATTTGCTTGTCGTTACTCTGTTCTTTCTTTGTCCCAGTTTTTCACATGTATACTTTACTCTTATTATTGTTATATTTGACATTCCCTTCATTGTTATTATAATGGGTTATCTAGTCATAATGAGCAATTTACAACTCAATCAAACTGTAAAATTGGTGTAAATCCGTTGGCAAAATAAATTATAAATAATTTTAAGATTACCGGTTCGATTTCAAGCTATATCGAACGACAGTTAATTACGCTTTTCAGCAAAAGGTTAATGATCGTTTGCTAAATGTTGTCCTAGTATGAATGTAAAACTATCTTTATAAATCTACAGGCAGAAGTTATAGGTATTCTTGACAAACATTTTAATGCGTCAAAAATATACAGGGTGTCCCGTAACTCTCTGGACACTTGTATATAGCGTTATTCCTTAGGTCTAGTATTACGTAAAAGGAGTATTAGCATTGTTTAAATGGAGAAAAGTGGTCATACATTACGAAAACAACACGTTTCTCTGTTATTATTTATCCAATCTTAACAAATGAGGTATAATTGAAAACTACATAAAATTTACAAACTTTTTTTCTCTCACATTTTTTTGTAAAGTTAACGGTTTTCGTGAAATTTGGCATCAAATATTTTAAATGGCCGCCAATTTGAAACGTTTAATGATTTTTTAGTATAATTTCTAACGATAATAGGTCTTAATAAGATTAAGATTTTTGCAAAATATCAAAGCTGTGTCTCAAACTGTTTAGGAGTTATTAGTTTTTTTTGTAAAAAACACATAAATACCGAAAGTCAGTAAACTAGACACCACAGACCCATGTTCCTATGGTGAAATGTGTTTGTCTTGACCTAAGGAATAACGCTATATACAAGTGTCCAGAGAGTTACGGGGCACCCTGTAGAATCACTCGTCAAGTGTTTATTTGAAATAAATTAGGCATTTCAGTATTATGGGTACATTTTGGTTTTGTAACTGCCCAACACACAGTTAACAACAGACCCAGTGTTTAACCAGGTACGAGGTCTTGTTGTGAACTCGGCCAGTAACCATTAATCTACGGTTTATCTCTCCTTTCTTTATCGTACTTTCCATTTTCTCTTTTCAACAATCACCTCTGACACGGGACGGTTCCATTTACAATAGAGGGAAAAAGCTAAGCTTTGTTTTTCGCGTGAAGATCTCGTCTTTTAATTATTTTTAGGATGAAAAAATCTGTTTTGTTGGATCTTAAATATTTTATTTTAATGTTATGATAAAATACTTACAAAAAGTATGAGTGTATTTTTTTTATATATTAATTGAAGCGCTCATTTAGATCAAACCAATTTTTACAATAAAATGCCTATTGATATTTTGTATAAAGTATAAATTTTCGGGTACTAATTGTAAACCATATCATTTATATAGTTAAAAACTCAATTACTTAATACTTAACATATATATATATATAATGTCAAACATTAAATACTGGCAGTCTCAAATAATAATATGTTTACTATCTATTTGTTGTTATAATTCTATTTGTAACTAAATATAATTCCCCTCTCAATGATAAACGACTCAAGTGTTAAGAATCAAATATCATTTAAGAAACCAATAATGAAAATTGCCTTACTGCATATTGGTTGTTATATAGTTCTAAAATACTGACTGTTTCATGATAAACTAACCTATAAATCAATGATTTACATATATTCTTAAATATTATTTTAAGCTTTATTATAATGTTTGTACCAAAATTAAAAACATAATCAGGACGAGTGTATTACATTAACTAGTTGTAGCTAGTTCCTTTCAAAAAATATTACGCCATATATATGCAATTCTTCAAACCTATTGTTTTTAATTTTGAATATATAAAAGTGGGAGTTTGTCCCCAAAAATTGCATAAAATAAACTGGTCAATGCCAACCGATCAACTGTCTTTTACGGATTACATTGTGTGCTATTACACTTTAAATTGTTCAATCTTGTAAAAATGAAGATAACCTGTATTAAACATTATTCCAATAAATAATTAACAACAGTTTTAACAATTCTTAAATAGCTAACTCCGTCAAAGTCTTTTGTCAGTATTTAAAAACATAATCCACATTGTTAGTCTAATGGCCTGATTTAACTACTAGAAGAAGGTTGTCCATGAAACTGATTACACTCACTCGCACCACGATTCGCTACATGTAAATCAATCAGATGCAGAAAATCGTTTAGGGTTTAACACCTACCTACACTTCTTAACCTCTATGTAAAACTCCGTTCCATTTCCTTTGTTGACATTTCATGATTTTGTTCAAAGGTTTATTGCGGACATTTTCCATCACGAATGTAAAAAAACAATACACAACGTTTCGGGATCTGGAATCTGATCCCGTCTTCAGGTGAAAAAACTTAACTAACACATTACAACTAACAATACACAAACGCCCAACCTAAGTTGGAATACACTACCGAGGGTAGTAGTCAAAAAATATGCACTGTATAGCAGTCAAGTCATGATACAACATGCAATTAATAACAAATCACAAAACACTATAATGTGTTAGTTAAGTTTTTTCACCTGAAGACGGGATCAGATTCCAGATCCCGAAACGTTGTGTATTGTTTTTTTTACATTCGTGATGGAAAATGTCCGCAATAAACCTTTGAACAACATTAACTCACCATCACCAACAATGAACTTCAAACAAAGAATTTCATGATTCTTGTCATTCGCCTATTGGGTCTGATGATGATTGGAGTGTCCAATCGAAATCGATCACCAATTACCGTCTTTTTTGTATATTTACCGTCTTGTCAGTAACACTGTAAGCGTACATATGTTCTAAGTTTTATAAGACGTTTCTTTTATTTAATTTCCTTTGTGTAATCCTAACATGATACAAGGCCGAACAATAATCGTGCCATAACTTTATTTTGTTAATGTAAAGTTGTTCTGTAAAACCCCGGAGTTTGTTTTGACAATAACTCATTTCCGCCTGGTTGAAGTAAAGTAATCTGTTCAAGTCGGATTGGAAAGTCTTTTGGTGATTTAGCTAAACTACAATCAGGCAGAGTCTTGATTGGAGAGGACGGCTAACCAATGTAGCGTGTCTCAATTTGGAACAGCCGAGCTTGGATTGTAAAAGACTTGATAAACCCTGTGAAGATTGCATTCACAAAAACTAGCTGTGTTTTGTAAAGTTAGCTATCACAGTCCCTTATAATGTTCAATTGTGATTAGGTTCATTGCTTATAAAGGGTGAGTTTTAAATGAGTTTCCCCCCTACTTTTTTCTACATTTCTTAAGATATCAACTCCGGACCACGTCAGATCATTGTAGAGTAGTAAGTACTTCATTTTGACTGGGTATAATTTTTTGGCCGCCATCTTGGATCCCCATATTGGATACTAAGTTTTTTTCAAATGTAAAGGTTGGGTTGTGGCCCATCGTTTTTTTATGCTGAATACGATGCTGCAATTCGTTTTTAAAAATCTTGATCCATTCTAAAGTTATGTGAACTTTTAAAACGAATTGCAGCATCGTATTCAGCATAAAAATCTAGTTTAAAACAATGGGTCACAACCCTACCTTTACTTTTGAAAAAACAACTTTGTATCCAATATGGCGGATCCAAGATTGCGGCCAAAAATTTAAACCCAGTCAAAATGAAGTACTTACTACTCTACAATGATCTGACGTGGTCCGGAGTTGATATCTTAAGAAATGTACAAAAAAATAGGGGGGAAACTCATTTAAAACTCACCCTATATAAACATTTGATCATGCTAATTATGAATAACTTTGATTGATTAAGAAGAGATAACATTAAACATTCCAATTTAATTTAGCGTTTTATGATGTTGATTTAATATAAAATGTAATACAGTAAAAAAAAATGCATTCGGGTATTTTTACAAAGCAAATTATTTAGACGTTATTTTGGCTTTAACAAGTTATCTCGTTTTTGAAAAGTAGGTTGTCAGATATATGTAAAAAAAACATTTCCTCACTATAAATCGTAAACAATTTTTTCTAATATTAGGTTTTTCTCGATTTATGAATCTTAAGATTAAAATGAGCTTCAGGTCATGAAACTTGATATTTTACTATCGTCTAACTTAAAGCTTTCAGTGATATGAGTCAAACCTTAGCGTCCAGGACTGAAGTCCCAAGCAAAAACCAGTATATCAGCCATGATCCTTGAATTGAATAGCAATGAGTAACACTTTTAGGTTTTCGTTTGACGTTTTTCTATGTTCTGCTTATATAGATACACGTTTCACCTTTGAGATTAATATTCTTTGGTTAGTAAAACGCCAAAAATATTCTCTCTTGAAGTATGCATGATTTAACAACGAACATAAGAAACACCTTGAGTTGTTGTAAACTTGAAATAAATATTAACCGTTATGTGCCGAAACGAACATTAATTATTATATCTATACTAGATGAACCCGCGGGCTTTGCCCCGTTTAACTTCATAAGTATTCACATGGCTCAATCACGTCCTGGTTAAAGTTCGTTCGCTACGCTCACTCACATTTTTGTTGCAAATTAGCTGTTGTCATAAATAAAAAAAATTATAGTGCTGCACTTTGTTGGTAATCCTTGTAACTTTAATGCTATTGAACATCATAGAACAGAACCAACTTGTTTAATTGAAACAGCTGTTAAGATTCATTAATTCAGTTTAAACATGAAAAAACATAAGGTTAACATGGGAAACTCCAGAGCCACTGGGGCGGAGCCCGAAAGCCCGATCAGAATAAAAACCACTTAGTTTTCCTATTTAATGCCCAAAGAATCGGTGTACCGAATGTCAGCCTCCTAGGTAAATGGGAAGTGGGAGAATTAGTGATAAGTGAGTGAGTGAGTGAGTGACTGAGTCAGTGAGTCAGTAGGGCTTTGCCTTTTATATATTTAGATTAGGTTTCCAAACCTTTTCTACCAAAAGGATCTAGATGTTAACTAATTAATTAAGATTAATTAGAGGAATATGGAGACCTTAAAAGTCCAACAAAGTCACGGAGTCGAGACTTAATGATGTTTTCAGTCCTGTGATTCGTTGCCTACGCCCACAATTGTGAATCGTGATCAAAAGACTCAAGTGAGCAGAATCATCCGCACTTCACTTTAAACCCTAATTGGATTTCCGTATTCATTTGTGTCCCGTTTGCGCCTTTCCCGTTTCATGTACAAAATCCCACACACTCTTTTTATACGTACGAAAGTTCACAAGTATGTGTTTCAATATTGTATTTTATTACAGAAAAATACAAGTAAAAGATATTTTAATAAATAAAATCACTGTATTTTAAGCATTATTCTTACACAATTTGTACCACTAAGTAATATTAGTCCTTTTTTCATAATGCAAGTGTCAACTAAAAGTTAAATCATTAATATTTTGAGGAAAAAGATTTGACTTATATATTTTATTTGTTATTTTTAACTCAGTTTATGTGTACGAATGGTAACTAAAATACTATTAATATTTATTGGACAAGGTAATATTTAAAGCAGATGAAATTTGTTTAGTGTGTTTGTTTGAGATTCTGGGGAGTGCTATTTGAAATAGTTTACTACAACAAAGGAATAGCGTCGGGTTGATTACAATATATAGTTTTAATTATTTAAGTATTGCAATTATCTTTACTTTGACCTTACATTAGTGAATTCATGGGTTATTGAGGTTGTACTGTGATAAATAAACACCATAATGAACATTTTATAAGATTTATTGCATTGATAAAAAATATAACATCCATGAAAAAAGGTAAACAATAAAGTAAATATTTCGTTATAAATAATTGCTAACATAGGTTTTAAATTAAAATCAATTGAATAACCTGACAGGTGGTTAGGTACGGCCATTCGCTTTTTTATTAATAAAATATAAATAAACATTAAAAAAATACAAATAGTAAATAAAAATATACCTACTAATTACAGCGAAAAAGTACTTTTTATGCCTTGACATTAAATTAATGTAAAAAGTTCACAAATACCTTCATTATTTTTGACGTTTACAGAATGTTTCTTAATAATCTGAATACATTCCTAATGGGTTTGCAAAAAATTAAATGACAAGTTATGCAAACAAAAAGCATAAAATAACTGAAAAGTCCACGACGAGGTGACGTTTTTCCAGAGACACTTTTCAACTAATTGGCAACACTTTTAAGAGAGCCTGTAATTCCAAAGGGCGGTGTTCATGCCTGTCCTAGCTTCTTTCTTGTTATTAAACATTCAAGTTCAAAGTATGTCTTACAATGTTTGATCTGTCTGATCACGAATTAAACAAATGTTTTCAAGCTATTATTAAAACAACGCGTGGAGGTGATTGTATTTTTTATTAGCTAGTCAAAACTTTTACGACTGTTTGAAAAGATACATTTTGAAGTAAGGTATTTCCAAATGCTTATACATATAGAGCTTTAATTTTTCTAAATTTAACTAACAACTGTCTACTAAGCCTAACGAATAACTAGTGGATGTGCCTTTTAATTTATCCAAATAAAACACAAAATGAATTGTAATTGTTTTTCTCGTTTTGAATAGAATTTATCTAGTTTGCTGCATTTATAACATTTGATTTAGCCGCTGCAATCCAGGGTTTTATGACTTTGTTGTTTCAATTTTAACACGCTCTGGCAGAAGTGAATGTTTTTAAAATAATAGTTTATACAGATTTATTTACCACATAAGATGTTTCAGCTTTAATTTGATGTGCTTTGTTCCTAAAATTTGTTGTTGTTGTTTTTTTAAGAGGTTGGCAATCTCTTTTAATCTTGCATTTGCCCGTCCACATAGACTAAGCGCCCGTGCGTGGATCGTTTACAGCAAAGCAAGGAGTGAGTCTTTACAGTACAAATGTGAACTGTGCTGATAAATTTTAGTGGCAGTGACCAGGATCCGAACCCACGACATCGCTGCCTTGAGCCCGGAGTCCGCGACGCAACCGACTGAGCCACCGACTCACTATCATAATTAATTAATTGAGTAAAAATATAGATCTTATGGAATATACAAGCTGAATAGCAGCTAAACGTATATAAATCCTCAATACGGCATATGAATCCTGCCACGGGAACTCGAAAATTAGAAATTAGCGTGTTGTAATATGGATAGATTCACGCAGGGGTTTTTTTTAAGAAACAGTGTTTTATACTTTCGAGTTTACATTTCAAAGCTTCGCAAACAGATTCTGACTTTTCCTCTAATTAGCATTTAGCGCAATTAAAAGTTATGTTGCATTTTCAAAGAAAAAGTTACTTTGCAAATATTACTACTCAAAGAATTTCTTAGAGCTATGATTGTATATTTTCCCGTTATAATTGATTTATGAGAAATATCTAGACATTACAAATTGCTAAATTTACTTTCATTTAATTGTTGTTATACGATGCTGCAATTGTAAAAAATAACTAAAATTAATCTGTGACGTGTAAGTTTTTTTTTCAACAAAATGTCTTGTTTTGTTGGGTGTGACAGCGTTTTGAGTGGTTGTATAAATCCATTATTCTAATTCCTGATTAAATGTCTTTTATTGCCCATGAGGTTCAAAACTTACCTATAAACTCAAAATAATGATTATAAAATTATAAAATCAGCACATGATTATCAAGATTGCAATAACAAAATTTATTTACCTCTAAATACAGAAGTAATGAAATCACGTTATTCTTGAGGCAATAATTGGCTGAGTTCAGTGGAATTCCCTTGATGTAATTCCGAAAACTTCCTCGTTATCTTGAGAACGTGCTAGGGTTGTCAAATAATGAATTCAAAAGTTGTATGCAAAGGAACGTCACCCCTGTCATTTGAACTCTAATTGCAACACTCCTGCAGGAGAAAGACTCGGTAATTTCAAAGGTCCAACGAGTTGAGACTTGTTATTTACGGCAATGCGTTCTTCCTTCCCTGGCATTTAAATGCTCTCCTTTCTTATTCTAAAACTTCACTATACTGTTATGAATGGCACTATCAAAAGTCATGAAATGAATTCGCTTTCTTTGCGATATGTATATATATATAAATAGGATAATTATTTTAAGCAATAAAGAGTTGTAGGGGAAGTGTGGTAAATAAAGAAAAGAATCGTAATTCTACCATCATTTATTGTACAGTATCTACAAGATTTAACCTATTATATTATTTCTGGTTCTTGTACCTAAGCGATGAAAAAACATATTTACCATTTATATGCGAATCCAGAGGATGAATAAAAAACTAACAGTAGACTTAGAGCCAAAATCTATGTTTATAGTTTTGAGAGAAAATCATAAGATTGGTTATTTAGTTTAGTAGTTGATAGTTTATTCAATTGAGTTTTAGTTTACTTAAGGCTCTGTTTTATTTTATTTTATGAAATCATCAAAACATTAAACAAAACTCAAACCATCAATCCGAACTCACCATGACAAAAATCTTGTCAAAATGTGAGCACTGTCTACAATTGAACAGTTTAAATACTGTGCTCAGGTAAAACAAATGAACTAGAGACTAAAGCATTACATTAAAATCTATGTTTGTAAAGTACCGTTCCACGTTAACTTTATAACAGCAAAAATATCTCTAGCTTTTCAACGCTATCACAAAGGGCACTTGACAAAGCCGTTACGCTCCATTTATGCTACTTTTCACGCTAGAGAAGCGATTGAAGCTACTTTTTACGTTGAAGAGCGAAGAGCCTGATTCATGAAGACAATATTAGCAGCTTTAGGTTCTGCCTCATCAAGGGCCATCAACACTTTATTCCTTTAGTAATATTCATGATTGGTTAGATCTTGGAGGATCATCGTTTTAAGTGACTTCTATTTTATACTTGTAATATGTAGATCTTAGCGAAGTTATTAATAACATATATGTTGTTTTTTTACTTAGTGTTTCCAATAAACTCGTAACCCAACGAGTCTCCAATTTTCTATAAGAAAGGCCAAGTGCATACCCAAGTACATGATCAACAATGCACAGTACATGAAGACATCGTGTCTTACGTACGAGCTCAAGTCCTAAACATTATTGGATTAATTATATGTTCACATGCTTTATATTATTAGTATGAGTTCCAAGAAGCACGTGAAGAAATAGTTAGAGGCTTATGTAGTAAAGTTGAAGAGTTAGAGCGTTCGTTGGATTTTAGATGTATAATATTACTTACGTAATAGTGAAAGACAAAAATTGGTAATTCCATCGATTACAAAAATTCAAATATATCATTATTATTAAACGACCGGATTCCCTATCAGCTTTGAAAATAATTTTCAAGATAATTTTCAATAAATACCACTTGCTCACTTGTTAAATATATACACTAAAGCAATACTTAATCTAAAAAAATCAAGACTGCACTACTGGAAAATAATATTTTTAATTAAAATCGAAACTAAAATCTGCAAACTAGTATTCTTAGTACTACCACATCCAAACTGAAATGTCCAAGTTTCATCATCGTCATCTACGAGATGAGCGTGCACACTTGATTTAGAAACACGCGGCTAAACAATTGCCTCATTTGATGGAGATCACGGTCATGGTTGCACACAACCTGTTGGACAAGTTTCCGCCTGGTTGCTTCTGGTTGCTACCTACAACAGTAGGCCTACTCTTTACAACGTGCTTGCTCGCTTAGAAGGTCAACGCTGTCACTTGCAACAGTCATTAGGTTGCTGCGGCTGCAACAAAATATCCGACATTGTTTCTGCGTTGCTTTGACAATGTCTGTAGGCCTAGAAGGCCAAACATGTTAGAAAAAGATATGAAAATTAAAAGAAAAAATAGAGTTAATGGTGACTCGCAGCTATATGATTACTCTATTACTTGATATCGTACTTGTTAGAATGACGATGTTAGGTTTTTAAATGTGAGATTTTTAAATATTGGTCCTAAGTCACTTTATAATAACCTGTGTAATAACGTAAACATAATTATTCAGACTAGAGTCGTCCAGTGGTCGAAAACTCGACAAAAAATATATAATGTACAGATTTTTTTTATTTTCACCCCGTGCTTTAAATAAAACATGTGATTGAAATTTGTTTCATTTGTTTTGATTTTCTGTTTATATTTCGTCACCAGCAAGGAAACCCATAATGCCCATGTTATTTTAATTTATTTAAAATTTATTTTTTGTGCTTATTTTTAAGCCTATTTTAATTTATAATGGAATTCTGCACATCTACAGGAATATATCTTTCTAACAGTATGCGTAGATTTTCCCTGCGATGCACAGGAGCTGAGAAAAAAGTTTTTGAAAGAGACATACTTGCCTATTAATATATGGTTAGATAGACACCAGTTCCTGTATGCTAATAAATTAAAACTTATTGTTTTTTGTACTGTGAGTATATTTAAGAGCTAAATCTTTGTAGATTTGATTTAACTTTCTCGTTTTAAGTTTAACACCATTGAAAAATCAATCCTGGAGTTTATTTTTTTATGAAATCTATAATAAATATCCAATAAATTGCACAAACATACAATTTTTATAAATTCGCCCAACATAGCAAAGAATTAACTCTCGAAATTCATGAAATCTATATAGCTATATATATATATATATATATATATATATATATATATATATATATATATATATATATATATATATATATACACATACATATATATATATATATATATATGTGTGTGTGTGTGTGTGTGTAAATAATCTATAAAAATAAAACTACAGTTTTTCCACAAATATGATTACCAGAAATAAATAAAGTTTTGAAACAAACAAACAAAATATTTTAAACCTAGGTCACCTTTGGATTCATGTTAGGGTGCCAAACTACTACAAGGACCGCAGATATGGCAGGATCATCCTCTTAAAGTTGCCAACATAACAAACCTCTCCGGGGACTCAGAAACTTTCTAACGCACTTATCTCCTCTACCCTGCAGCGTTATTGCATTTAAGCAATTTAGTCTATCAATATAAGTTAACGCTGAACAAGTGTGTAAGTGAACATCTTGCAATGAACATCGTTTAGGGAGTGTAACTTTGTTAAGATGTAGCTACGTTGTATGTGTAAGAGGGGATGTATACTTAGAGTATGTTATTGAAATCTAAATAAATAAATGAAAAATTACTATAACCATCCAATGTATGGAAGTTGTACACAGATTGTAATACAATTATGTGAATAGATTTTGTATACAGTATTAATTTTCAAAAGGTTAAAAATAAAAAGTCTTCCTCTTTAAATTTAAAATTAACCCTTTAAAATTATAAATAGCGTTCTAAAAGAATTCTGATCAGAAAAGAAAATAATTTTACTAAGTTTTTAATGCACTTGATTTTAATCAAATGTTCAACAATTTAATATTGTTTTTATTTTTGCTTGCAAATCAATTTGGGGACAGCATCACAAATTTACAGCATTACAGTATTTCCGTTATAACAGTTTCATTTTCTTAAATAGTTTATTTTTAGTTAACACGAAAACACACTGTAGTAATCTTTGTGATTGCGCTTTTCTTCGTACATGGTTCCTGAAATCCTACTTATATTTTAATGAGAAAGTTTGGATGTATGTATGTATGTTTGTGGCAAGTAAATGCGAAAAATACTGGTCGGATTGGGCTGAAATTTGGCACGATGAAAGCTCACATTCTCGATTAACATATAGGCATATTCTTATCTCAAAAACCTTTTGGGCTCCGCCCCAGTGGCTCTGCAGTTCCCCA
This sequence comes from Macrosteles quadrilineatus, assembly GCF_028750875.1. Lineage (NCBI taxonomy): Eukaryota > Metazoa > Arthropoda > Insecta > Hemiptera > Cicadellidae > Macrosteles > Macrosteles quadrilineatus. The sequence goes on along the minus strand of NW_026542596.1, from coordinate 13,119,810 downwards.
TGTTAACCTTATGAGTATTCATATTTAAAGGGGATTAAAGAATTTAGCCAGTTGTTAAAACAAAAAGAGTTGGTTCTATGATATGCAAAAGCATTAAAAATTTATAGGATTTACCAACAGGGTAGAGCACTATTATTTTTTCAGCAACATAAAACTGTGATACGCAATGAGAGCTATCAAAGTAGGATTGTTTACAGTTATGTTTATGTTTTAATTTCATGAATAATTTTTGATATCTTGCAAATTTGTAATAATCTATCCTTCTCTATTGTGTAGGTGAAGTGGTAGAACATTATGGCTATGGTAGATGTGTAACACTATAGCATACCCTAAATTTGAGGAAGCAAATTTTCTCAAACCATGTCTTCTCACATTGCAAACGCAAAGATCAAGTAAAACTGCATATATACTTATTTGTCAACCCCGTACGAAGAACGGGTACTCTGCTAGTACTTAATAATCCATTAAACTACATGTTTGTATTTTAAGCTTCTATTCAGAATTTCCAGAAAGAACATATTAAATTACTTTTCATCTTATAACGCTTACTTACTCTTAGCTGGTTTTTATGTCAAATGAGCCTTTGTTTATTGTTTATAATAACTCAGCTACAGAGCTCTTAAAATTATATATATTTTTTTATTTTTAAAGCTCTTTAGATACTGTTTAATTAAATGGTATTGTATTATAAGATGGTTATAATTATTCCATCAAATAATTTTTTATCAACATTTACGTAGATATTTGAATTACACTGCCCAATTTTGTAATGTGCTAAGCATGTTTACTAATTCTAACGTGACCTAGAATGGTCTACGATGAATTGTCAATTTTCTAGTAAAATATTCAGTGGAAAGACAGGTTTGTGGCAATAAAAGGATTATTGAGGGGAAATAACTGGTGGTTGAATCGATCGTTGCCAGGATACGAACCAAGCGAACCAATATGACTCGTCACGAAGGTGAGTGCCGAGTGGCGCCCCTCAACGTAAATATGGCTCTTCCGGGCACAGGTAGACACGGAGCTCAGGGATGTTTTCCAAGACGTGACCAGAACGTAGAAATATGAAGTCAAAAATGTGCCATGAGGGCATGGTGTGAAGGGCACTACATTTTTATTGAAACCAATATAAGTGCTTCTTGTTTTCACCACCCCCCTCTAGGTTAGCCAGAAAGGAGGGGGTAAAAAGACCATTATTAACATGTGACGAAATGGTGACAACAATACCGCTACCTACTGTCAACACAAATATACGATCTGAAAGTGTTAATTATGCACTTCTATGTCTTATTTAGTTTTTTTTTCAAAAGTCCTTTTAGGAAACTATCCCAAACTATAACTGCGTACCTTATGCATAATATAACTAAATGGTATAGAGTTAAATGTATCCCGTTAAAAACTCAGGAGTCCTTAGTATTAGTATTATAATATATAATTTATAATAATTATAACATATTATATATAGGATTAATTTCCCCACTCCTTTCTCAAACCGCCTCTACTTAAAAACGTTGAATATTTCCTTCTATGTTGCACTAAGTAAATGCAATTTAACTAAGCAATTTCCATGATAAAAAAATATATTCTTCGGTTCTGTTCATTATTTTCGACTTATAAACATCCTGATTTAAAGAATCATTGTATTTAGTTGCATGTTTCCAACAACATGATTATAAAACAAATCACAAACGACTCAGTAATCACTCTAAAACGCTTATTGAATTCTAAAGCAGGATTTGGATGGCTTTTTCCAACAACTGAATATTTAATCCGTATTTAATGTCACATACAAATATGAAAGTTTTTCTGACTGTTATCTTTATTGTATCTATAACATGTATCTAATGTATCGATTGTACCTATCAGTGCATAAGATTGGTGAGGAATTCGCTTGAAATGTCAAACAATAGTTATTTTTGGGATTAATACAAAAAAGTCAACACCTTTATAACATCAGTTTATATATTGTACATGTATACAGGTAGTTTTGCATGTATTGTCAGCTCACGTAGGTATAAGCACCATGGTGTACCGCAGTATAGAACAGTCTCTGTACACATCCATGTGCTAACAGTGTGGTCAGCCCAGCCTAGCTTTGCCACATGTGAGCATGCCACAGCCTGCTACAACCTCACACATGATAGCCACATTGTGACAAAAGTGAACCACCAGATTGGCATTTGCATACCAACATTCAACATTCTTCTGGTGACTGTTAGTAGACACGACAATGATATAAAACCTTTGTGATATAAAACCGAGTGTGCTCATTATCTTTAAAACAAGTAATAAAAACATAATCTCAATTCAGTGTACATTTTTCAACTATCCTGCAAAAATATAATGAAAGTAGAATGCTAAAATCTATTATTTTTGAATTTATGTCCTAAATTTATTGAAAAATCACACACAAATTAATTATAATGCAAAAGCAAATTTAAAACAAATGTTGGGTAAATAAACAGTGATCGAAAGACAAAGATTGAGTTGTATACCATAGTTGTATAAGGTTACTAGCTGTAACCCGCGGGGTTTGCCCCGTTTAACTTCTTAATTTTCAAGATGATCTCGTTCGTATGGCTCAATCACGTCCTGGTTGAAGTTCGTTCGCTACGCTCACTCACCTTTAGATTGGAGCTCATTCACTTCGCTCACTCACCTTTAGGTTGGAGCTTGTTCGCTGCGCTCACTTGCCTTCAGGTTAGCTCGTTCGCTACGCTCACTTGCCTTCAGGTTAGCTCGTTCACTACGCTAACTCGCCTCCAGGTTGAAGTTCGTTCGCTATGCTCACTCACCTTTTGGTTGCAAATTAGCTGTTGTCATAAATGTAAAAGAAATAATAGTGCTGCACCCTGTTGGTAATCCTTGTAACTTTAATGCTATTGAACATCATAGAACAGAACCAACTTGTTTAATTGAAACAGCTGTTAAAATTCATCAATTCCATTTCTCATAAGGTTAACATGGGAAACTCCAGAGCCACTGGGGCGGAGCCGATTGGACGGATCACGAAATTGATGGTGTATAAACAAACCTATTCCTTGAAATTCTACACGTATGTACCAAGTTTCGTGGCAATCGGTTCAGCGGTGTCTGAGTTTATCACTGCCAAATATATATACAAACATCCTCTTTTATACTTATAGATTCAAATTAGTATTGATTTAGGGTCTCGTTTGAATGCCTAAAAAAATAGAAAATAATTTTAATAACTTAAACAGCTCAGACTTAATTGATCGTGAATAAACGCCCAATTAGCTGAAGTTTCCATTTCATTATTCGGGCTTCTGATGGTTTTGAGACCAGATTAATTAAAGTTTTTATTCTCTTTGAGAGCAAATTTTCTTTAAATGAGATTTATTGAAATATTTGTATATTTATTGCTTATTGCTTTAATATTTCTGTAATGTGTTCCTAAATTGTGTATTATCTTATGTACATGTAGTATTTATGTTTATCCGCTTAATTCAAACCACTCTATTATGTATACTTCTATGATATACTCGAATTGTCTACGAGAATAACAAGGATATAAGTATATATCACATGAATATATTATATTACATTCTTATCTTATGATTTTACCTGTTTACAAATCGAGGTTTTCACAAGCCTTCACTTGCTAAAATTAAATTAGTACAGGTACATTAACTGTCCGTTAATAATTTCAACTAGTTTGGTAAACAAATGTCGAAATAAATAAAAATAAAAATCGAAATATAAAAAAAATGTAATTCAACAAATAGCATCACCAACAACCCCATAAAAAACATTTGTAAAGAGTACCTCATTTTTTTATTTCTAAAAGTTTACAAGTTGCATTTCCCCTCACTATAGCAAAAACTTAGATTGCATAGTAAATAAATTAATAAATAAAGTCAATGAAAACGACTTTACGTTGGGACAAGTAACGAACCTTTCCGAGGCACTACGAAGTGCAAAGAGGTTTACAGAGGATAATTGAATGAATGGAAAAAGAACAGGAAATAGCGGAACGATTCTATCACCTGATTGAGGCCCGTTGTCCTCTTGATTGGTTCGGACAGTTCTTTTTTGGATTGACTGACAAATGGAAGGCTGACAGATCGGTGTGTGATACACTTCACTTGTTGACCCCAACAATCAGGGCGGAATCGAAAGCTTAACAAATGCCATGTTTGGTCAGTTTCATGTTTTGTTTGGCTTTATTTTTACTGGATAAAATTGTTATTAAATGGTCCTAGAATTGAAGTAATGTGCAATGTAAAATTAGTTAGAGCGAATGCTTTCTGAATTGTAAACGAGTTTTGAGGAAGATATAAACGAATAGTTGTAAAAGATGGAAAATTAAAAATGTTCGTGACTATTAAATTGAATGTGTATGCATTATTAAATATTTCAAATCGATGCACTGATGACGAAATTGTGTTTTAAGTTTTTTTAAAGCGTCAAAACACATAATAACAGTAGTTTAAACAATACGCTTACTACGATTTCATAAATATTACAATACAAAAATCGAATCCACATTCTTCGGTTAACTTTTGAAAAACGTTCAGAGTTATAAAAGATCATCTTGGTTTTGGTCTCAGGTTGGGCATGAAAGAATGCATTTAAGGATTGTGCAAGAGTTGGAGAACAAATATACAGTGTTATTTTGCCTAATTGTATTGATTAATAGAAAGTTAGACAAATTACCCACGTTTAGAATTTATTGCTACATGTCGGTTACATGCAATATATATGTTTATCCATAATCTTTAGTCCATGATGTCAGAAAGTATATAGTTTACTGAATTACAAAGACTCTTCACAGCTCATTTATGTGGCTCGTCTCACTCGCCGAGCAGTCACTCGGCTTTTTATACTTAAGTGAACGATTCGTGGAAGAGATTCCTTCTACTCAAATGCTCTTCACAACCTTCCTCATTTGGCTTAAAAGCTTTAGTTTGAAGGACGTTTTACGTCAAACATTTAAAACGTTGAAACGTTTTTCACAGAGATGTTGAAAGTGGTGTTGTTGTTTTAGTGTATTTATATCAACTATTTATACATTTAAAAGTGACCTAACTCTAAAATACTTTGGTTTTTATGAATATTTTGATTAGCACGACTTTGGGCTTTGCTTACTTCTTCTAAAAGTTATGGGTATAATATAATATAATTACTTTGATTTAATATGATTACTTTGATAAAGTCATTAATTGATATTCCAGTGATAATTAGTATCTGGTCTAGCAAGCTTGTTATTTGAAGGCGATCATTATTACAACTCAGCCATCCAGACAGCTTACCAGAATATTCGTAATATTCTAATACTTGTTCTGGATATAGGCCAACGTGTTGATATTGGTGTTACTTTCATGTCCAGACATACGTTCATTGCTTTGGACCACATCCACGTAGAGTGTTAGAATTGACAACTAAGTAAATATTTTTGAAATAATGTTTATGAGATTTGTCAATCAATTAACAGTACCATTATAATGTGTTTCAATATTGGAAACTAGCAAGATTATTGTCAAAATGTTGAAAAACCTTTGTAACTTGTGTAAAAAATGTGTTTTTCTTTATTTTTAGTTTAATTTGTAATTTGACTTAGCTTGTTTGTAAACACTTTAGGCTTGTTGTTGTATATGTTGTATAAGCGACTTAAATACTACAAAATGTTTTTAAATACCAGTTTCATGATATTTATTACCTACACATGCAGGTGGGTATAACCATATAACTAATATTATTTTCAAAACTAAATAACAATAGCCTTTAATTATGGATTATCAACGTTAGTTAAACAACGTTCTCTACGTTGTGAAATTAACTCAACCTGTTTATGACTCATCAGTCTCATTGTAAACTGCTGTTATTTCGCAAATTTATTTCAAAACTTGAAACGCAATATCTGATTGTTTCCATCACAAGGAAACCATGTCCTTAATGTAAACAATTGCATCGTAAAATATTTAATACAAACGTTAAAATTGTGTATATTACATTTTATCACAACAAACCGTAATTAATGCTTCTATAGTGATCTCTGTTGATTGTTTGAAATATTATTTTATTAAATCCATGATTTAAGTATGTCATTTTCTCCCCCTATACATAGTAAGCCTATAATAGGAAAGAATCGTATTCGCAAAACCTTTGGTTGAGGTTTGATGTGGAAATATAGCTTTTGGCTACAGGTGAACCAAAGAAAATTGGTTCTTGAAGTGGCTGTGTATTTTTAGCTCTAAACAATCTGGTTCGAACCCCAACGCAATAAAATGTATGATTTAAAAATTATTGCAATTTGTTGCAATTTCCCCCATGAAAAGACTAAGTTACCCCCATTGCTTAATTACATTATGTCCCATCACATCGAATGTGTATATTCTTACTACGTAACAGTGACATCACTTTCTTCCACATTGTACACAGAACATTTGATTTGTTTTTGCTTTTTGGCTTAAACTAAACTATCAGAAAAACCGTTCATATGTCCATTTTTTACCTAGAGACTGCAGGGTTTTAAAATCCCTAAAGTGGAACTTCTTGAACCACGAGGAAAATCCATATTTATAAATCATACGTTTTATGTTTCACGACTGTTTGCATTTAAATCCTACAAACAGCTTATTAGCCAAATTAATAAATTTAGTTATTTCGTGAAACAGAGTTTGCCCATCCATACTCGTGGAGATGGAATTGAATGCAAGTTGTTTATAATTATAGAAACTAGCTCATTGCTTACAATTAGTTCTGAAACTATAACTTTTCGTCTACAGTACCTTCAAACTGATACAACCACCAATCTGTGGGAACAGTATGGGGTTTACTAACTAAAAACTTTAAATTTGATATATAGGAACAAAGTAAGTATACTTTCCACGGAACAACAAGAACCAGGCACCAGGTAGTACCGTGGCTGTGTCTATATGATCAATAGGGCTACTTATATGATCGCTACAAAGCAATCGACCTTAGACTAGAGTTGTATACTGCAATGCATATTGCCACTTGATAAAGGCACTTAATCTGTATCACTGTGTTGATATCAAGTCAATGGTTGAACGTGAAAGGATTGAGCGTGTGTTAAAATAGATTTTATCAGTCATACAAGAGTTATAAACTGTTGTTAAAGAGTATAAATATTGTAATTGTGTTTTACAATAATTGAGCCAAATTTGTAATTCAAATAACACCATTTAAAAAATATAAATGGTTTCTTAGGTAAACTTTTTAATGAGATTTGTTCGTTTGAATGCAAATACATCATTAAAATTTAATACATTATTATTTACATTTAATGTAAATACAACATGTTATAAAGCAAATACAGATTTTGTCCTAAATGAAATCTACAAAGATTCAAACTGCCTCCAAGTGAGTTTTAATTATTTTATTCGAATCATCACACAACGGTTGGTCAAGAATAATACAGACAATAACGCAATATTCTGTTCCATTCTAGGTAATCCTGATATTTAATTAATTGATCTAATTGTTTAAAAATAACCTTGAAATTAGCACAAACAACCTGTGGGATATAACGAACAAAGAGATCAACGTCTGCACCATATACACTTTACCTAATGCTAGGTATACAAATATCTCTTAACTATATACAAACATGTTGATGCACAATATTATTACAATTAAAACATATTGCAAATGGTAATATACATCTGACCAACATGATCAATATGATGTTCATTTATGGTTTTAGTTAGAAATCCACTTATTTTGCCGGATTACTGTAATGCTACTTTGCATTAATGAATCGTTTCAAAGAGTACATCTAACTGACCACTCATTCATTTTAATTACCTTACGTATTTGACAAAAACAAACTTATCATTCCTATGTTAAATATATTCAATTTGAAGGAAAGTAAATGAAAGTTGAAATAAGCTCATCACTGTTGATCAATGATTACCAAACACATTCATTGCTGTTTTGAACTGCTCGTAAAATTACTGTAACCTATGTCGACGGAAATAATCGACATTGCTTCAGTCTATATTCGAGTGTGGTAAGAGCAATGTGGCTTCGAAACCACCAATTATTGTGATATCCCAAGCAATGCATCAGTGCGGGTAGTTGGTTACAAATTGTGCTCACCATGGAAATACCTACGACATATGCAATCATCAACAACACATCATACAGGGTTGGATTATAGCCTAACTGTTTGGATTCCTTTAACATATAGCAGTGATAGTAAACCCCTTGTTGTTGGGTCTGAGTTGGTTTTGTACTGATAAGTACATCATTGCATACAAAAGTCACCAAAGGACATAGTCCTTTGAATATCATTATGACCTCAAACTCGAATAATTACTACACACTTCTTCTAATTTCTTATTAAATAAACCGGACGTTTTAAATAGTTTTTCTTCCATTCGCTTTTCTTTGAAATTTCAAGATCGATATTCCACGTTTGGCCTTACATATCGCCTTCAGTATCGGGATTTATTCAAGAGAGATATTTCTAAACATATTTTGCAGTGATTATTTCAATCATTTCAAATTTAATTACTCTTCTCGTAGCTAAACTAATACAAATGCGACCTTGGAGTATCTAAAGATGTCTAACTATATCTAGATACCCGGTAGTCTAACTCTATACTGTTTAATCTGTATGTGTTTAATCCAACCTAAAGTCAAAATATGCAATGCATAGACAAACATTTTTATATGATATTATATTGTATTAAAATATGTAAAAATGCAAAAGCTGTTTATATATTACAACTGGGAGTAGAATCATTATCGTAGGTCTATTCCACAGTAATTTCAAACAGAATTGGAACCTCCAAATACAAGAACAGCCAAGGTTAACCTTAAACCTTCAATTACCACAATTTCCTTTGCAATTGTAATTTTTTTTATTATATATATGCTTTCTTCAGTCTTCTAAAGGCATGCAAATATTTTTTTTTCTTGACCACATAATAAAATATCAAGCAGAAAAACATATATTTCTGGAAAGCTTTGTGCATTTTATATGTAAAGGATTTTGACTCATTTGAGAGAGAACGAGCAAACACGTATTTCTACCTTATTACTAGCATAGACAAATTGACCTTCTAATAAAAATAAGGAAAATTAACCAAATATAATTTGTATGTGCAATATATAAATAATAACTATTTTTTATCTAATTTAGGCTAATCCCGACAATATTTACATTAAAAATGAAACTCCCAACCCATATGCTGCTTATAAGCATATAACCTTTGTTTGGTTAAAACACAAGCATATTTAGTTATAATATTTAATAGTTAGTATTCACTAATTGTTTCAAAGTTACCCTTGGATTGTATTACAAATGTCACATTATGAACATTTTATACAGGGTGTTTTTTAAAAAACTTGCATCTTTATTTATGTAAAAACCGCAATAGATAGAAATATGCAGTTTGCGGGAATCATCTATTGACGTAGGGGGACCAATTGTTTTGAATTCAACGTTACATTCACATTCCCCCCCTTTCCCCCCCTGCCACCAACTTATTTTTTTTAAATAGCAAGGTACCCCTTGTGACATATCAAATAAAAGAGCATAAAAAAAGAAAATGTTTGATGAAAAAAAATTGAAAATCGGTTCATAAATTTGTGAGATATTCCCCCCCTCACCCCCCCGGAACTTATTTTTTTTTTAATAGCAAAGTACCCCTTGTGACATATCAAATGAAAGAGCATGAAAAAAGAAAATTTTTGGTGAAAAAAAATTTTAAATCGGCTCATGAATTTGTGAGATAATCACCCCCCTTTTCCCCTACTAATAACTTGTTTTTTAATAGCAAAGTACCCGCCCTTGTGACATATCAAATAAAAAATAAATTTCGCCAAAATTTTTCTTTTTTCATGCTCTTTCATTTGATATGTCACAAGGGGTACTTTGCTATTAAAAAAAAATTAAGTTCCGGGGGGGTGAGGGGGAAATATCTCACAAATTTATGAACCGATTTTCAATTTTTTTTCATCAAAAATTTTCTTTTTTTATGCTCTTTTATTTGCTATGTCACAAGGGGTACCTTGCTATTTAAAAAAAATAAGTTGGGGGCAGGGGGGGAAAGGGGGGGAATGTGAATGTAACGTTGAATTCAAAACAATTGGTCCCCCTACGTCAATAGATGATTCCCGCAAACTGCATATTTCTATCTATTGCGGTTTTTACATAAATAAAGATGCAAGTTTTTAAAAAAACACCCTGTATATCTCATCAACCCAAACTCATAAATGAAAGAAAATTACTTTCATAATTTTAGTCTACATTACATTTTATATAGAATAATTGGTTATAAATAGTAATATATTTCTTGTGTTTTTGTTTTAGGTGAGATGCCAAACCAAGTATCAGTCGTCTTTGTAAGTAGACATTTATAAAAATGTGTTTTGTAAGTTATGATGTCATCGGTCGAAACTGTTTTATACAATTAGAGCAAAATAATCTTCAATATTTTAGATTTTGTTATGTTAGATTAGTGTAGATTATGATAACAACAAAAAAGTAACATTAATAACAAATATTATCATCTTTTATGACGAGAAAATTTTTAAAGTTGTTAAAAGTGTATACAATGTGTGTCACTACCACAAAATTAACTAGATTAACCTAACTAACCTATCCCAACCACCTTGGAAATAAATGGTATCACACATACACACATCAGCATTCTCACACATACTTCTCCCATAAGCTCGTCAACAACCTTTATCATGAGTAAGCGGTGAGAGTAAATATGGTATTTTATAGTAAAAAATCACAAAATTTGCAATGGCTCTCTTTGAAAAAAATCCTTCAAAATGAATTTAGATGCGTTAAAAGCAATTTAGATAAAAAAAATTTGAAGTTGCTGTATTGTTCAGGAAAAAAACAATTGGTCTGAAACAATAAATGCTAGATGATCCGTAAAATACGAAAATTACACCACTGAAGCTGATAGGTGAAAAAAATATATTAACACTTCCTTTCAAACTATTGTACTCGTACTTTAAACACCAGCATTTACTGGCCGAACAAATTGTTAACAATCCAGATTCATCAAATATAGTTAATGGAGTGGAACATAGCTAATACAACGTTTGTTTTGTGTCTCATTAACGTTCCATGATTAGAGTCCGGACTCGACATTCATGATTAACAATTCATTTTAGTTCGGTAATGGACAAGCTTGGATTTTAAACAGTGATTTATGTATACGATTAAGACATTTTATCATTAGAGGGGTGCTTATAATTCCTAGATTGTGTAACATTAAGGATCTATATAAGTTCATGTTTTATATTTTACCTTCTGCAAAAGGAATGAAGCCAAGTTCTGATCAAACTGTTGTAAACAACTCAGTAAACAATGTCGATTTATAAAAACCGACTGGAACGATGTGTTTCGTTTTTTATCTTGATAAAAAAAGGCGTACACAACTTTATGAAATAAAAAGTTCAAAATATTTTATTGTTAGAGCTAAGTTTTTAAGTGCATTTTTTGTTTAGTACATGAAATTTGTATGTGGATGTAAAAAAATCAAGCACTAGACTAAATATATTTAAAGTTCATTAGAATGTTATTTTAACTATCAATGCTATAACCAATATAATACGCATCATAAAAGAAACACCATGATGTTATTTGTTCAGGAAATACATGATATTATCTTAAATAATATTACTATTATTACTATTTTTTTATAATTTAGATATGTTGCAGCCTTAAATTTAAAAGAAAATATGACGTATACGGATGACGAACTAGGCCAATTTATAATCCCTACACGTATGAAATGTTTGCTATTACTTAATAATCTTTTTAGGAATCGTAAGGTTCCTTATAAATATGTATCATTTATTTTTTCCATATTTTAGATTAATAATAAACACTTTTGTTTATTTATTTACGCATTACACCATCACTATTTAAATAAAGGGTTTTTATTGTTTAAATAAATATCGTGAGGTTGCGCAGGGGATTTTTCACAGGATTTTCTGGATTTTCTACAAATAATGGCTGCAATTAGTGGTACTCGTTTAGGCTTTAAAACAATTTAGTTTAATATTCCCTTTCGTAATGAGGGCGGTAAATCTGCCCAATTCTAATAAATGTCCTCATTTTCAGACCTAATGTGGGTTTCTCCAGCTACTTTTTACATTCTGATAAAACTATTGCACTATTCGGTTTCTCAGACCATTTGTAATATATCTCATAATACACATTTTTTACTGTCACATCACTTGCTGCATGTTTACTGTAATCCACTTATAATTTCTGTTAATCTACGATTTTATTATACCAAATTGGTATTTCAACTTGTATTTGGACTTAATTACTTATCGACTTAAATTTATATGCCAATTCAATATTGGGGAAATAGTTTTATTAAAGATAAAAACTGTTTGAATCAAACTTTATATTAAAGCAATGCAATTGAATTCAACCAATTTAAACAATAATTAACCTTTAACAGCTTATAAAAAAATCTCAACTTTATCACTGCGAGGATAACACGGCTAAAAATGCACTACGTTAAGTTATTTTATATTTTAGTAATCGATATACATATAGCTACACACCGGTTCTTTAATACACTTGGGCTAGGACTTAATTAAAATTCCATAAAAATGAATATCTCTTGGTATTTACTTTTTTCTATTCAACCCTGAAAAGTTTGTCTATAAAAGGATGTCTAACTTGATAACTTAAGTAATATTTGCCTGATTTTAAGGAAATTTGTCTTGAAGGTGTAGGGCGGGTTAAAGTTGAACAAGTTTACGAACCAGCGAGAACAGGTCATGGAAACGGAGTACAACGGATTTGAAAAATAAATAAAAAAATTAACATTTTCTTTAAAACATGGAAATACCTAGATTTTATTAAGACCATCATGTAGAACTTAAACAAACAAATAACTTTGTATATAGGAGTGTTGTTGTACAGTTGATGGTAACGGAGAAGATTCCAAATCTGCACATTTCAATTCCAATGTTATTCCTGGAGAAAAAAACTTTTGAAGTTTGCATGTTTATGGATATATATTGTTTAAATTTATTAAATCATTGCATTCTATACTATTAACGTTTGGTGAAAAACACTCTTTATTATTCTAATCGCAGCAAACCAAAACACTTATTAAATATAATTATATCTAAACAGGGCATAAATATGTCTTGTTTATGGAAACATTTTAGTAAATATTCAATCAGCCAAACTGAAATTTACTTAGTCTGCAGGCTTGGTGTGGCGGGGGTATTTTATATTTAATATACATGTACATTTATTACAGTGTGAAGACACTGGACCCGGGTCTTTTTGGAATGAATTTGCTACAAACCTTGTAAAATTATCACCAGAGCGTAAAAACCTCACAAAATACACATCTAACATGCAATATTTCCCTATTACTTACGTACAGCATACCTCAAGGGACGTAACTCATTTTTCTAACGGCTTATCAATATTTATCTGTTTTACGACTGCACGCAGCACGCATTACAACGCACGCGACCTCCGCTCGACACGTGGCTGCGACGTTGTGGTTCAAACAACAATGTTGACGTTAGTCTACAGAAGCTTCAAAGTTTTCCAAGTAGCTCAGCATTATCCCCCTTTTGTTAAGTGCCCTGAAACTATATTCAACAACATAACTTGCATTAGAACTTCTTGCATTAGTAGTTTAAACAGGCTAAAACTGCACAGTTATAAAATATTCCTTTAACCTTTGTATAAATGAAGCCAAAATTTTTTATGAAGATATCATTGGTTGGATAAATGTTCTATTAGGTGTCAATAGAAAAATTTTTATATTACAAATAAAGTAGTAGAATTGATTACTGATAGTGTAATAGTCTTAGTCAACAAGGTTGTTTATCAACATATTTCAAAGTCAGGATTTCCATTATTCAGTATGAGGATGCAAACTTGTTATTCCAAATAAAAATAGGCTAGTTCCACTGAATAGTTCACGATTTTAAGAGGAATGACAAATTGATTACACGATTTGTTTGTGTACGATGTGTGAAGACGATTTGTTTGTTTCTGGCTATAACGACCGATGTGTGATAAAAATCAACCAAAATCTTTACTTGAAGGTGTTACAGTGCTGTATTTTCATTGTTGTTGAAACGATCTCATTTTTATCTCGTGATTATAAACCGATCAACGATATCTGTTTTTAAACTTACAATCATTTAGTCAATCAATCTGGATCAAACCTTACTAATAACTAGATACATTTCTTCCTGGACTCTTTTACTAACTTGTTTTCAAACCAAAGTATTTATAATCGTGATAAGAAAACCAGTTTGAGAGGAATTGGAGTTTTTATTTATTTATTTTTTATTTTGCTGTATCAATATAATCCAGTACATGTACCTTAAAACTAGAAATATCTATTTTTTTTGTTATAACATTACACAAGCTGTATACTAGTGCCCGTAAACGTCCTGTTTATAGGAAATTTCTTTTTCCTCCAGTCACCCGACAAAGTGGGCTTCCTTGCTCAGATTATAGTACAGAAAGCCTTTACATTGGCGCACACCATTTTTCCAACCAAACATCACAAAACAAACTGCTTTTATTATGCACGTAATCCGTGTACGCTTGAAAATAGTTGGCAACCCTTAAAGATATTAAAATTACGATCAGCTGGTGCAGCGTTTCCCATTTCGTTCAATGTTTGGATTCCTAAACTAAAAGCGTGTTGTAGAGTGTTTCAAAGACTAATTATTTATATTATTTATAGTAACTGTAGGATAAATATAATGTGTAACACGAGTGCAAACTGCCTTTGCTGCACTTGATAAAAACTTTCCACACTGGCTCGTGCTTAAACATTTATCTCGTGTGCAGCAAATTGCCACTTCACCCACTAGTTACACAAATAACTATTGTAAGCTAACCTCAATAATTATCTCCAATAGCAATTTTCTCAACATCCAATCTTATACAATTACATACATATTTAAATGAGCTACATAAGAGGTAAGTTACTTTTACAATTACAATCACGATAAATGCACTATTTGTATATATTATACCTATAAAATAGCTTAAGTACATTTAAAATCTTTTATATGGGTGGTGGTATTCTTGAATATATTAACACGTTATAACTAATATGGCAAAGTAGAATGGTAGTAGGCTACCAAGTGTCTTCGACTATTATAACCCCTAGCGTAAGACACACATAAAAATTTACCCTTAAACTAGATAAATACAATACTAATAGCCTCAAGCTTAAGCTATTGAATATTTATATAGGATTATAAGTCATCTGATGAAACCTCAATTATATGAACATCCAGCCACGCAAGATGGCGACTAACTACAGTTGTATAGCTAGACAATTACTACTCGGAGGTTTTTCCAAGGTAATTGGTACGATAAATGAAGACCACCAAACATCAAAAGGAAACTCCGTAAATCAAGGTTACACTGATCGTCCAATTACAATTGCCTGTCAGCGCCGTTTCCTGTAATAGTGCTTCCATGGATTCCCTAGAAATTAAGTTGTTTATTTGATTTCCTAAAAGTATACAAAATATTAACTTTTTTATAACACTAAAGATTTATTGGTTATAAGTTACTTTAGCACAGTGAAACTTATATTTTATCATGAGTATCTTTAAAAGCATTATTAATTAGTATTTATAATACTCAGTAGCAAATGTACAAATAAACAAAAGTACACTCCTTTCCATTTATTTTTGTAATAAATCGTAGTAGTCTACATTAAGTTTTTATCAGACACATTAAATTTAGTTCACTTAAAACCTCTTTAGAAGCCGAATGCCTTTGCGATAAGTAAAATAATTAGCAAGAGAAAAGATAACACACGTTCTTAAAATATTAATATAATAAATAATATTATGAACTTATGATTATATTAATTATCTTAATATAATTTATATAGTACGAGAATACATTATTAAGTTCATTGTGTTCATATAAAGGCGACCAAATTGTAAAAACCCTCTATGTAAAGATATGTTTGATATACAATGTTTGTACATTTTTTAAGGTTCCCAGGCATTGAGCTGGTTATGAATTTAATGTTTTATTTTAAAAAGATGGGGAGTTAAAATAAAGATTAAAATAACATTCTATTTAGTTTTTAGTATTTTTTTAAGATATGCACCAGCACTATTTGACAAAAAGTAATCGATCTATATATTAATAGGCAAGCATGTTTCTTTAAAACCTTTTTTCTCAGCTCGTGTGCCTCGTAAAGAAAATCTACGCATACCGTTAGAAAGCTATTTTCCTGTAGGTGTGCAGAATCCCTTTATAAATTTAAATAGGCTCAAAGATAAGCGAAAAAAATGAGTTTAAAAATTTGAAAAAATTTACATGGATCTTATGCGCTGCCATGCTGGTGACGAAATAACAACGAAATATAAAAAGAAAATCAAAACAAATGGAAGAAACTCCAATCACATGTTTTATTTACAGTGTGGGTGAAACATTAACATAAGTGAGTACATTACATATTTTTGGTCGAGTTTCGACCACTGGACATTACTCGTAGTTATTATTACACAATAATTATTATTTATATGGAACTAATCAAAACTAAAATACTACTTTACACGCGTTATGTGTAACTTAAAATAGTTTATTTTGTTTTATTAACAATTACACAACAAACTTTAGTACTACATATTTAATAAAAAATTGTGATTTTCAGATGTACAAATGTAAATCAGATGGACAAATAAACATTTTAATACAAAAAACTATTATTAAATTTGTAAGGAAATGGTTAAATATATATTTTCTATGCTAACATAATCAACCTTAAACACTCTTAAAACCCCAGCCAGTACCGCACTTGAGTAAATTTGCAACAAAATCCTTTGAGTGATGAAGAGGCCATTATTTAAGAGAAATACTTGAGAGATGAAATTTTTCATCTCCTCCCAGAGGTATGGTTCAGGTGTTGGTAATTTGTTATGTTTACAAATGCTTGCCAAGCTCACTAGTTTATTTAGTGTTTTATAAATGTCTAAGGAATTAATTTGCAGATATGATGTCTGTGTCGTACCAAGACTCGGAGGAAGAAATCTGATATTTTTAAATTGATTCATAACAAGGGATATTTTATTAATATATTATCTCCTTATTTTTCGTGATGTGTGTAAATATATCGTCAAACATAACAAAGATGTGCAGAGCATGAATATTAACTTATGAAGATACAAAATAATATTTATCATAATTTATATTGGTGGTTAATATTTAAACGTACCAAACAAGCTAGATATTGATGTAAATATAAATATTTTTCTACTTCTAATAAGACTTGTACTCATGAATGCATTATCAATATAATTATTTTATATTTTAAATCTTCACTGGCAATTATAATTAATGGATTTTAAACGCCAAAATTTAAACATCTTACCTTAACTTAGTAATCACTACATTCTGAATGAGATTGTTACGAGAATAGTTAGAGTAGGGGTTTCGTAAACTAATACCTTAAGCCAACCATTAAGCAAAACATATTTCCTATGAAGTACAATACAACAACAATATTAACAACGCCAACAAACAATATTAAATGTATTTAAAAAATAATGATTAAAATAAAAATTAAGTCCTTAGGTTCCCTTAGGATAGCCTTAGGATATAATTGATCGTAAAATGCAACTAAAGTTAATTTTAATAACCGATATTTAATTGCATAAGTAAATCTAAAACGTGCTTGTAAAAAACTAACTAAAATTGATAAAAAAGGAGAAAATCTATAATTGATGACTAGATATAAAAAATTTTAATAACGACCTTGAACATTATTCAGGCTCCTGACAATAACCAAGCAATAAATCAATTTCGACCACGGGGAAGTAGGTTGGAATAAATATTAAGATGCAAGTGTTCCCTGGGCGGTGCTCTTAACGATCTATACTATCACACTCTTGATCTTCCAGCTATGTCAGCGTCCACACTAAATTAATTTAAACAATATTAAACTCACCTCAATTTAATTACTCTTTATTCCATTCTACTATTAAAAAGTGAAAAAGAATAATATCTTCAAACATCAATGTAAAAAAATATCTTCGTCTAAGTAAAAGTAAATCTAGTTTTTTTTATATACAAACATAATTATATTATGAATACAACATGCTTATTGTATGCTACAATGTTTATATAAAGAAATACGTTAAGGATACTATTGTTCACGAAATTTTGAAACCTTTGATGACAAACTTAATATTCTACGGTTTGTTGCAAATCTAAACACCACAACCACAACAAAGAGCTGCCAAATACTCTGCGGGACCATTCATCACCATAAGCTCGGCCATTTTAGCCATCAACGCAACTCGTAAAAATGTTCATTGTGATAATAATGCATGTACCATTTATTTTCTTAAAGCCCCCTAAACCCATAATTTAGCAAACGAATGTAATTTTAAAACGAATGTATTGTAAAAATGTATGATTTTCATTCGATAAGGTATTGCTTCAAACTGGTCTGGTAGGCAATCTGACTATTTCTAACGCATTACTGATTTTATGAAGGAACCTAATTTTATTATATATTTAACAAATGTCATTATCATTATCTTTATTAGTTAATATTATAATGGCTTATTGTGTCAAAGTCAAATGTAACTGTCCTAACATCAAGTAAATATTAAAGAAGGTTCACTTTAAAAAATCCTGCCTAACAACGCCAGAATTTAATTTAAACATGACTTGAAAAAATTTAACATATCGGTAAAAACCAATAATTGTTTCTACATTAAAAACGTAATTTTAATCTTCCAACGTATCTACATCTTGTAACATAATACATGTATTTTCAACATTGTTGTTTGACTAACAACTCGGTTGAAAGGTTAGCTTGTTGTAATTCCCCATTGTTAACCCCTTCTAACATTAACTTATGATACATAGGGTCAAACTTATGTATGTCTATGTATCTGTCCTTGTACATGTCCTTGTTTCACTTCCTACACACTCACACACGCACGCACACGCACTCGTGTACATCATTGCCACACTTGCTTAACTCAAGATTCTGTCGTTTCTAGTCATTTAGCTTTCTGCTCATATGATGATGTATAGACAATGAAGTACATTTATTTACAAGATTCCAGATGTAAATTATCCTACAGCTCCTAAGAAAACATACGTCATTTATTTATTTTATTTTATTAGCAAATTCAACGTTTAACCAACAGTGTAGTAGTAATGGTGCAATGACTTAAGATTTCCTGGAGGTTTAAATACAAAATCTACCGGCTACTAACCTCTAGTAATAGTAATCACACTCCCACTGTAATTTTGAAAGTGTAAGTTTCTATCATCAAGCGCAATTTAACATAGTATCTCTTATAAAGTAAAGAAATTGCAAACCTTCAAAAGAACGTGAAACTAAAATACAACCTAACAATTACCCTGATACAAGACATTAACATGAAGTGATGTATATTTTATACTGTAATCCTTGTCAACAATATTTATGTAACATAAAACGTAAACCATAACTTAAGGAGCTGTTGTCTGTGCGGAAGCAAGGACAATACGGTCTGGAGCCATACATATTCAATGTCTTTGTGAACAACCTGGTTATTACTGAATGGGGCATCTCTAGGCTGTTGACTGTGCGCGAAACTGTTCTCTCTGAAACTGTATAAACTATTGTCATTTCTGTAGACAGAAAATTGCACTTTAAATAGTTCACAATGAATGATGTATAAGAACGTTATTTCTCCCAAATGAGACATTAATATTTACATGAGAGAGCACAAGAGCTGCTTGACTAATATGCTTGATGTAAATTTTAAAACCAATGTAATTTAATTATAGTGTAATGTAGTTTTAATTAGTTTTAGTAACAAACCTCAAGTTTTCCATTTTGTTCTTCATAGTTTTTTTTCTAACTTGTTTAAAAAATACTTTTTGCACACTCCTTACATATACTAATATTTAGTAAATATTTAAGCTACTAGCCTGTAAGCCTGTGTAGGATAACTGTTATTTCGTTTAGTTGCAGGTTTAAATAAACTGAAAAAAACTGGTTAATTGATACAGAATTGGAGTTTTCCATAAGATAAAAATACGAGTTAATATTTTCAGAGTGTATTTACTCCAAATATAGTAAAGGGAACCCATAAACTGGGTTTAAGGTAAGTGTCAACATTGAAATAAATAAAACAATAACTAACAGGATCCAAACTTGAAACCTTCATCTTGAAAAATAGTTACCACCGATTCCACAAAGGTTAACATAAGTTCCAGAAGGCAACTGGGTTGATCTGTTAAACATTTTCCTGTTGGTTGCCATGTTTAAATTCGTGAAAGATTTTACAATTTTTTTTTTATTGGATTCGAAAACCATTTCTTTATTTTATTTATGCAGCAAAATTTCATTTGATTGTAAACAATAATAAGTAAGCATTTATTTAGAACATTCTTGTTTACCTTTTTTGCTGCTATATGTTTCACTTTATACTACAGAGGCAATGTCACATCTGGTTTATTAATATATACTGTAGTATATATAGTTGCATATGTAGTTGTGTTAATATCTCAGGTATAAATTGGTTAGATGCATATAATCAAGTAAAAGCAAAGCTTTTACCCAAATACATTACTAAATTTAATAGTAATAGTAATCGTAATATAAAAGCATAAGGACCGCCAAACATTGGTAAGTACTGTATAAATCAAGGTCGACCCTGAGCGCTGAACGCTATTATAACCACCCGCCGACGCTGCTTCCTGTGTTATTGTGCTTCTGGGATCCCTACCCATTACGCGGTTTTACTTTAATTGCAAGCGAAATTAATGTTTATGAACGCTGTTTGTATTCTTTACTCTTTAGTAAAGTAGAATTTAAATGTTGTTTATAATATTTAAACTAGTGATTCTGATTTTTTTTTAAGCAAAACTATTACCACATGCAGTACCACCACAGTATGTAATATTTCCTTTATCTATCACGGGTCTAATAGCACAAGTCTGTCCTTTAGGGTAGGGATCAAATTCCGCAACTTACGATTCCCTAACGACCTCTTGGTTAACATTTTGATTCTACCTTATGATCTAACAATCAAAAATACAAAGCAGAAAAAAACCTTAAATGAGGAGAATATCGCCTAATTTAAGGAGATCTTAAATTTGTGCTTTAACTATACATAATACTTTGGATATCTTCAATAAAAGCAATATAATATGTATGCATTTTTTAAATTAGGAATAACTGTCCTCTTTGTGTATAAGTTCTACTAGTAAGTCAACTGAGCTCTTCGACAATCTCAAACTCCCAAAACGACGTAATATTACAATGAAAGGGTAATAGATTTTGATGGCTCTGGCTATAGTTCTGACTTTAGATCTGAAAGTTACATGTCGATCTCATGTGTTCGTGAATTTTGTAAAGGGGCTACTAACTAACGAAGCTATCAAACAAAAGATAGCAACAAAACTAGAGCTTATGCCATTTCCTAGAAAATACATCAAACAAAATAAAAAAGGACATCTTTTGAATGAAGAATAGTTTATCTAACAGAAATGTAATATCAACAGGATAAATAGGACAGACAAATGAGTTGAGAATACTTTAAGCGTTATTGCAGAGCTTCTAATCTACACAATATTAATCTCTGGTCATATTTCAAAAGTTTATTCTATGAAAAGAACAAGGTGAAGTTTTAAATCAGGCACCCTATCTGCATGCACAGTGGTAAAACCTAGAACTTTTGATTAGGGCGCGTGACTTGAAAATCTTTCTTTGTTTTACCCAAGAAGAGTCCGACAATAATGCCGGGGTTAATGCGAATTCGTTACTTGTCAAACAGATATCAAGGAAGCAATTTAAGATATTATACATAAAATGTATTAAATTCTACTTTTAGTTAACTTTAGAGGATTTATATTGTAATTAATTAAAGTTAATGTTAATATTTAACTTTCTCAATTATAAAATGCGATGTCAAGCTACAAGGAATATATATATATATATTATACTTTTTTATTCTTAATTTAGAAAAAGTATAGTTTTTTAAACGTGTATACATGTAGGTTACCATAAAACGGAAATTTGGTTTCCATTCTGATAAAAATTCAAATACACCCTACTCTTTTCTTCACCATTTAAGTTGCCTTCTCACGAAATTGTTATAGTAGATATAGTTTTTTTTTATTTTTTTATTTTAAGGTTTTAAACATTACTAATGTAGTCATACAAATTACGATAATCGCCAAAAATCCATTTACAATAAAAAAGCTACTTTTGCCTTAATATTAGCTTTATTAGTTTCAGAAAAAAATAAATATCAACCTGCATAGCTGTGTTACTTACATTAACTTACATTAATTTATGGTAAAGTGTATCCAGATTATGCAACCTTATTAACTCTACCAAAATGTAATGGAGTGAATGCATTCAACTATTTATTCAAGCGGAACAGTTGGAAGTACTCGTAATTAAACGTGATGTCTAAGGATAGTTTATAAGCTAAGACCTTTATCGTAATGCGCAATCTTGGATGGTTCAATTTCTTTATACACGTTTTTTATGCAAATCTGCATACAATATCAATTTACAGTTTCACACTTTCAACAAAATTTAACTTTAAACTAGGGGGGTTTCAAGAAACATACACAACGATTGATTCGCCCTCAGCTGTTAAATCATAATTTGTATATTACCTCACTATTGTGGTATCTGTTACAATGCTAAGCACTGAGTAAGGCTACATTACATGGAGGACGTATCGTCTTTGTTTCCATCAGCCTTCCCTCGTCTCTCGTCATGTCGTGTGTCGTGCGTGACGAGACCTAGCGTGCTCAGGCTGTAAATTAGCATTTATAACCAAATATCGACTATATCAGACGGATAATGCAGTACGTTAGAATGCTACATGTGTGCTACATTTCGCCAGTCAGCGCTCGCCTTTGTTGTCCACAAAAACAGACCTAAACCCAGGAGTTTAGTAGTCAACAATTCCAACTCTAGGTTGACAATGTAGTGCTAAGGCAATCACAAGGGAAATTCAGATCGAGTAACTTAGTGGAGTGGGATCAATCCCGTAGACTCTGGTGCCCATGACACAACATTAGTAGACAATATTGACCATACCTTGATGCTCTATAGTCTTCAGCAATTATTGACGCATGGTTTTCTTTTGCAGAATCTAAATTCAATAAGAAATCAATATATACTACTTCCGAGATGTATATGTTCAAATATACTCCTGTGTTATATTCCTAATATGATCATCATACCATTATTAAACATCAATCTTAATTTTTTATTGTCAATATCGTACTCTTAATTCTTTTTCAATCTGAAGATTTGAAAACAGGTACTGTGTATTTGTAAATATATAAACTGTGTTTTATTCGTGTAAATGTTAAACCAACATCTAGTACCCGCATGTGGGTAAAGTTTAAAGATAAGACTAACTCATCTTGTGAATATGTAACTGTAAAGTTTTAGACAAAAACTATAGAATAGTGTTTGAGCCCGAAAAATTGTGTGGTCTTCCTAACTCACATTTAGAGAAAATCTAAACGCAATGTGTGTTGTTGCATACGTGCTTTTTCTACTTTATTGTGACGCTTTAACAAATCTTGGATATTGCTATAGCAAATTGTCCTCAATAAAATTCTTTGAAAGCCTTAGTATTAGTTCTCCGGAAATTATATGAGGTAGAAGGGAGATCCATATTGTTAATATGTGTTTATACTTGGTCACTGCATTGTGGTTAAACATTTAAAAAAAAATTATTGTGTAGCCTAGTGGGATAATCTTAATCTAACGTTGCAATGTTTATCTTAATGTCCACCATATGTCAATGATTTTCAAAATAAATGCATACTATATTCAACCAGATATTTGAGCCCTCATGGCTGCATTTGTAACAAGTATGTCATCAACTTTTGAAGAATGATAGAGTAAGGCTTTTTTGTTTTGTTGTTATTTTTAAGTGGCAAATTACATTAATTGGAATGGGATTGAGTAGGTTTTAAGGTATTCATAAGACTTATTAAAATACAGATATATTTTTTTACATACAGATACTATTGAATTATTATTCAAATTAATAAATATAAAATTAAATCGATTACAAATTTGTCTTATTCCAGAGCGGTATCTCGATCAAATTATCGAAATGTTCCAAGTAAAAAGCATCTTTCAAGAAGAATCAGAAAAAACGACAATTGATTATTGTAACTATTAGCTGTAACTATGGTTAAATTATAACTCATGCAATGCTGGCTGGCTTACGTTATAATGACAAGACAAATAATCATTGTGGGTGTTTTACAATTAACCATTAGGCCACCATTGCTAAATGTTTTTTAGCACTTAATTTTATTGAACAATAATTCAATATCGTGGGAAATTTAGCAGGTCAACTATACTAGCATTTCAATTATACTATAGAGCATATTTTTTTTTATTTGGAAATTATATATTTCCTGAAGAGTGTTGCTCGGCTAAAATTCTTAAGCCGAAATAATGACGTAATATTGTAATAAAACCACTATTGAATTATAATCACCATCTATATATATAAAAGGCAAAGCCCTCACTGACACACTCACTCACTCACTCATCACTAATTCTCCCACTTCCCATTTACCTAGGAGGCTGAAATTTGGTACACTGATTCTTTAGGCATTAAATAGGAAAACTAAGTTGTTTTTATTCTGATCGGACTCTCGGGCTCCGCCCCAGTGGCTCTGGAGTTTCCCATGTTAACCTAATGAGTACTCATATTTAAATGGAATTAATCAATCATAACAGCTGTTTCAATTAAACAAGGTGGTTCTGTTCTGTGATGTTCAATAGCATTAAAGTTACAAGCATTACCAACAGAGTGCAGCACTATTTTTTTTTTAATCTATAACAACAGCTAATTTGCAACCAAAAGGTGAGTGAGCGCAGCGAACGAGCTCCAACCGTAAAGGTGAGTGAGCGTAGCGAACGAACTTCAACCAGGACGTGTGAACGCAGCGAACGAGCTCCAACCTAAAGGTGAGTGAGCGTAGCGAACGAACTTCAACCAGGACGTGATTGAGCTATGCGAACGAGCTCACATATGAAGTTAAACGGGGCAAAGCCCGCGGGTACAGCTAGTTCGTATTGTTATATAATCACTATGTAATATTGTTAAGATATTGTTAATATTAAAAATATATATAAAATATATATATATATATATAAGTTAGAAGTTTTTAAGTTTTTACTTTATACTATAAATATTATTGTGATTGGACAATAAGAATCGTTTGACGTTTTACTGTCAAAATCTATTACTAATTGACCAGTGCTAAGCCGTACCATTTTCACCCATAAAATAATTTACCAATCTACAGAGCAATGAGATAACTTTGAAACTCCACCACAATTGTTTACCTATGCAACTTCTTAGGTCATCTAATGCTATTAAGAGTTTCCAGTCAGCAAGCAGCTAAGCCTGGGTCGCCGGCCAAGAAAGTTACTGAACAGTTTCATAACAGAACTTTAAACAGCTGTTATCGGTTATCAATATCAAGTTTATGCCACTTTGCTGATGCTGCTCAAACTTTTGCCCTTCTCCCACTAATCTGTAAGCTCTTTCATTATTGTACTATATTTTTAAATATAAATAAAAATGTTGAAACTATGCTATTTCTTTTAAAAATAATTTTATTCCACCAAAACATCACATATTGCGTTCGGTGAATGTTTTTTTTTCTAAACGTTTTTTTTTATTTTTTTTTTTTTAGATATGCCCTAAACAGATGTGTTGATCATCATCATTTAGGTAAACAGTCATCACTGTTTGGTGTGACTTGAACCTACAGTCTTTGATATGTAGCACATCAAGGCCTAGTCCCTTGTCTTCTGTGCACTTTGGTTTTATAAACGTCGCAGTCGCATGGATTTTTTTGAAGACGGATATTTAATTTTCATTTATAAAGAAAGTAATTTTATAATATACAACATTAATGATATACTAAACAATTAAAACTAAATACGATAACTACAAACACACTAATAAATTGTATAGAAGATGTATTATTTATTTATGTACAACAGAATTTTTCATTTGTCTCGCTTTAAGTTGTTTGGAAAATATAAAGTTTTAAATATGTGAAGGGGGATATTTGCATAATAGCGCTTCGTCTGTGTTGTGGATATCCATATTCAGCAACATGCTGACATGTTGTCAAAAAGCACTTACCTTCAGCAGTTCATGACTGACAGTTAGCTCAGAAACTTTATACTTTGTGATCATCAAATTGAAATAGGCTATTCTGAACAGCAATATACATTTCAACAACTTTTAGTTATATTAATTGTTGGTAAGAGTAGTACATATGTTTTCAAAACTGAAAATCAAATTATTTGTGTAAATTCTATAAAATTACCTGCGTTATTTATCTTGGTTTCTACCAATAAACTATAAATTTAAGAAAATCTTTCTGCAGCTAGCTATACCTGTCCCTACAATACTTTGGGAACATGTAAGTTTACTTTGTACAAAAATACCTATGTATGCTTCATCATAATTTATCATCAATGTGTACTGTCTTTGTATAAGATGTAAATACTGTGGGGTTACATGAGTTACGCAAAAATAAAATACTTATAACAATCATTAAAAACTAACTCTCAATCAACCCAAATGACTTCTAATAGATAGCATGACCTGTATTCAAAGTTTTAGTACAATGAAGGCTTTGAATAATATACCAAGACAATAATAATCTAGTAGTAGTATGATGAAACCAATATGGTATGTTGCTAATTTCCAATTTAAACGTCTTAACGGATAGATGATCCTAAAATGGGTTAAAAAAGGAAGTATGTGCAATACAACAGAGCCCCTAAAACACCGTTGAAGATATTATAGCTTTGAACTTCTCAACTGATGATACATCAAATATGCTACTGTTTCATATGCTCTCTTGTTGTATTAAGATGAACTGAACCATATTATACAAATGAAGATCTGTTTGAAATTCTAATTTTTATTTTTCGTTACACCCTATCATCAACACAAACACACAAAACGAAATAATTTGCAAAAGTAAACGTTGTCTGTTGGGAAAGCAAGTTTACAATGTGTTCTGAAGACATACATATTCAATGTAGCAGTTAACACAAGGTAATTCTGAATTGCATGCATATCATATGGGCTCTTAGTTCAACCTGTTACAGTAGCTTTGTCATCAGCATCACTAAGAGACTGAAATTGATGATGTACAGCTAAATAACTTGAAACCACTATCGTTTGTGTAAATTTAGAAAGATTTTTTATAGTCAATACACAAAAAGTGAAAAGAAGTATAACTTTAAGGAATGAAGTTCTTTAGATAAATGCATAGTATTTTTAGATATAACGCAGTCAATACTGGTTATATGTAAATGTAAATGTTGGACAACATACGCTCATTCTTTCTGGTAGCGTATAAAACCAATATTGATATTTGAATTTGAGATACAAATTTTACTATAATAACTCGTTGAAATAATTATATAAATTACCTTACGAACTACATTTTAAAATGTGAAACTTTAGACTTAATACGTTTAAAAATGGGGTTTTATAATTTCCTAGTTATATATAGGTTTTGTTGAAACAATTGAAGCTTAAGATAGGACATTAATAGTATTTTGACTGCAATCCATCATTGTTTATTCATAGATCTTGGTATTATCTGCCACGTAAACATGTACAGTAATAAAATATGTAGTTTAGTTAAACACAGGTTAATAAAATAAAGTTAAAGTTTATGTAATAAAATAGAATCGGTTGAGTAAAGTCTATAGCACTTGAATTATTAAAAAAATTAAGCATTTACAAGCTACCCTATGGGTAAAAATATTATTTTTACAACATGAAGTAATAACATATATTTGAAAAATTATTTGTTTAATTTACTGTAAAATGTAATAACCAAACACGATTTTTTTTTAATTCTAATAAAACCCAATTTAAGGTTACCTATATAGAAATATATACATCTTCAAAAAGTAATAAAGCGAAAGAAATGTTATGTAAGTGAGAACGGTTGAGCAATAAAGTAAATTTAATATTCCTGCCACCAAGGTCATGACCAGGTTCATATTGCCACACAATATTTATTGAGGTTAAAGGACAGGGTGAAGCAATAAATGTTCAAGGGCTTGCCCTAACTTTTGAATATTAAAAATTACTGAAGCAAAAAATAACAAACCCTACACTTTATAAGTCACGACATCTTGAATCCAATGTTCATATTACGACATACTGTAATTTTATTCGTCGTAAAAGAGGACAAATGTTATAGTATGATCTATAATGGGTAATGCCTCCTAAGTACAACACACCTAGAAACTCATATACGAAATAATTACGGTGATCGTAGTTCTTGAAGTGTTTGGTTGCTAGCTAGCAGTTATACTCGATAGAGATGCCAATGATCCGTATATGGTTTCCATATAATTGTAATTGCAATTTTACTTTATAAATCTTGTAGGAGGCCGTTATAGTTGATATGTATTGGATATTAATATTTTATAAACGTATTTCGTCCTATAATTGCGGTAAAACTCCATTGTGAAGTATTAAGTAGGAAGACGCTATAGTTAGGTCGAGATAAAGTCGAGAAACCATCAGCGATTTACTTTTCCGAATAATTTGTGTAGCATCATTAGTTCATAAAGTATTTTTATTCCATTATTCGGGACACAGAAGGTTATGCTGGGTTGTGGTAGGTTTAAATAATATCGACCACAATACTATCAGAATGTTAAAATAGTACAATTAAGGGTTATTTGTTGTTCAATAAGTATTTTAAGTGAGCAGTTAAAATTAGTAAGGTGTAAAATACTATGTTAAATATTAATACTATTAGATCCAATGACATTCCCTTCTATTATAGTGGATTCTCTCTTAGTTTATAAAGTGTTTTATTTCAACCGGTCATAATTAGGTTGTGGCAGATCGAGATACCATTGGTTATAATTCTGTTCCCCAAAAAAGAGACCATACTCCCAGTGCATTATGCATTTGTTTTAAAAAATTTTACTACAAACAAATCGTTGCAATTGTCACATGTCCATCACAGTACTTATGGAATACATTATTAGCCAGGGGGTGTCCACTTTCTCAAATAAAGGTGTATATGTGTTTCTTGAAGTCTTACAATACACGCCCCAACAGCTCACACCATTGATTATTGCCAATTCTTGGTTAATTAGGTTTTTAAGATTCATCTGAATTTACCTACCTGAGAAATGTATTGATGATGGAAACTATTGCGTTTCTATTCGAAAACAGATTTGTGTAATCTTTACACTAAATAATTACCATTAACCCACAATCTTAAACCACTTCAACCAATGACTGTTTCTTAATCCACAGACATCACTACGAAAGGAAGAGCGTTATATGAAAAAACAACCCTTTTTGAAGCCAGAGTATACAGTTATCTGTTTCCCCATTTCTTTTGTACGGTTTCTTATGAATACATGCGTCTATTGTGTGCACAATATGTAGAAGGCCATAAAGCCATGTCAGTCAGTTGTATACAGAACCATCGTCGTTATGTCTGAGCCCACTTTGAAAAGGAAGTGTCCTATTGAATCCGCTCAGCGCCATAGTTGAATATGTAAGCGCCGTCTCCGAACCCTCCACTTGGTCAAAGTTACTTTATCATGCGTAACTCAAAACCTTTCGTTTTTCTGTAAGAAATGTGAGCCATTGTAGCAAAATAAAATACGACAAGTAACTTTCAAACTTAAAACAATACAACTTATAAACATAACCTGTTACAGTGTCCAAGTTTTCCTAACAATATTTTAAATCTTTAATCAGTTATTATTCACAAACATTATAATTGGTTATATAGTTTTAGTTATTTAGTATCGACCCAAATAATGCAAAATGTATTTTTGTTCATTTCTCCCAATTAAATATTTTAATAGATTTTAATTGGTATATATTTTGATTAAACCTGTTGATATTAGTTCACACTCCCTGTATATGTAGGCCACAAGTGATCAAATGAATTCCAATTGTTGTAATATAAAGTTAATTAAAATTTGGCATGAGTAAAAGGAAATCATGTGAGAGGAAACGTCTTTGATGAAAGTTTTAAATTAAAATCATTTATTACAAATAGCTTTTAGAGTTTAATTAATGCGTTTGTAAAATGACGGTATTAAGATGGATTAATTAAGCTTATGCCAAAAGCTCATTAGGAACTTAAATAATTTAAAACACGTAATTTTTTGATTGAATGTTCAATGTTGAATCTGCAATAATTACTAAAATCTTTTCTACAGATACTATTTCCTATATTTTTTTGCTCATGGAAACTTAATTTATAACCCTACTTGACATAAATCCAATGAGTTACATTTGATGTAAAATACTATCATCAAAGATTGCGGAACTCCCATGTTTAGTCTTATTTATAATCCCCAAGAACACTTACAAAAACTCATAGAAAATCATGCAACAAGTCTTATCAGCTGAGTGGCAATGACGTAAAGGAAACTTGGATAACATATGAGCTCGTCTTGTCGTTAAAACGCGTCTTACGCTATTTGTAATTCGGGTTGCGTAAAAAAAACACCCTGCATATTTATTTATTTTTATTACACTTAGGGATAGTAATTATATTTTTTATATCACTTAATCGTTTTGTTTGTAATGGGTTGATAGGCAAACAAATGTTATAAAAATTCATCAGGTTTTTTGTTAACAATATTGTTTAGTGTTATTAGAAATACATTAAAATTAAATGTTATAAATGAACATATAATTCTTCATGAATACTATAGTGTAATAAAATACCCTACCCTTAAGTCATTATGCATAACGATGACATGTTTGCAGCTTGTTTGATGGAAATCCAACAAAGATAACCAACATTGGGCAAAGGAGACAGCACCGAGAATCCAATCAGAAGACAGGCTAGTAACATAAATATTCAACGCTGTCGCTAACCACCAGCTTCACGGTGAATATTACCACCAATCCGTCTGCAGAGTAGGATAGGATGACGCTGACATACTGTCACTGACTTACAATGCATGGCCTTCTGAATGGGATTGTACGAGGAATAATCATATGTGAACTGGGTCTGGGTTTTGGGGATCGTATCTATGACATAATTTAACAGCGGGATTTTAAAGAATTTAGGATTAAGTTTCTTACCATATTAGACTTAAAACTCGTACAAGTAATTTCCTAAAGGCACTCAATTTAAAAAACATTGGGCAATCGAAAATGCTGTTATAACAGCTTTTTGTCAAAGTTTAACTTGCGCCTAACACATTGTTTTAAATATCGATAGAAATAAACTGTTTAAAACACAATAGAAATTTGTTTCTTCAACATTAAAAATACAAACTATACTTTGATACCTATAGATTATGTAATAATTAGAATACTGATATTTAACGTGTAATTGTAGTATGAGGTGTAAAATATTACTATAGTATAATTTGTGAGGTATTATTTTAGCAGAAAAAGATGTATTTTCAACATAAATATTATTTTTTGGATAAGTATTTGAGACTGAAAAATATTGAGAAGACTGATTTGAGAAGATTTATATTCTACATAGCATAAAGGTTGTATGCACTAAAATTTATTCAATCAACAATCATGTTCCACGATACAAAGTTTGTTTGGCACTTAGACAGCTTTTAGCCAGCGCTGGTGGTTTTTTGCTGAACTATTTCAATTTAACTTAAAACACTCAGTGTAACTGAAACACAAACAACTCCATTCTGTTTTAAGTTTTAATTGACACACAAGCATTACACGATTCCATTTATAGGCTAACATGGAGATTAAACAAAGCTATGAAGCGACGAAAAAACATATCACGTTTAGTCTAAGCGTGTTATTTGTGTCAATAAGGTAATATATGAAAATAGATGCATAATAGATATATAACTTAATGATCCTTATTAATTTTGGCTGTATCCATTTATGTATTGTTTGTAAACTCTCTCGTGTCCACTAAGTTGTTCTTATTCAGACTTACGCAAAGTCCAATGGAGAATGTACAATCTACCCAAATAAGTTCAAACAACAGCCCCGAGAAATATCAAAACAGAACACAATAATTCCACTGTTTAGAGCATTTAAGTAGGTAACTGTAACTGGTGATAAAATCCATTGGTAATTTGGCTGGATTAAAACCCAGGACCTCGGGATCCGAAGTCCCGCACTCTAACCACTATACCAGCTCACTCCCTCTAAAAAAAAAAAAAACTCTAACTAATAATGCACTATAGGTCCCTTTTTTCTAGGACACTAAGCAAGAGCCTGGGATTGTTTTTCTCATTACTTCAGGCTAGACCTAGGGGTTGTGGCATTATCACTTAGATAAAATCCATTGGTGATTTGGCAGGATTTGAACCCGGGACCTCTTGGACCGAAGTCCCGCGCTCTAACCACTAGACCAGCTCGCTCCCCCACTATAGGTCCCTTGGTGAATACATGTGTCACATAAACATCTGGCAAGACACATATACTTGTGTGTTAAATATTAGCATAAACACATCGGGTAAGAAAGCTTTTTCTATTTGAGCTAAATGTCACCGCACGCATTCATGTAAAAAAAAAAAAAAAAAAAAAAAAAAAAAAAAAAAAAAAAACAGGCAATCAGATTAGTGCACACCATTATAACCAGTTTATTTACGCCAAACTTTACAATATGTATAAGGGACAACAGATTAACATTCTTTTCTATACATTATTACACCCATATATTCTGTTCTGTTTTCTACTATTTCAACCCCTTCCCCAACCTAGCAATTAAATCTTCCTTCTCTCGGGATTATCTCTTAACAATACCGACAATCAAGGCTCTCTTTGTAAAGCTGCAAAGTCTGAATACGCCACTGGTTTGTAAAGATGTGTCTCTTACAGAAAATACGTGATTTGCTGTATAAAATATTCTTTAGTGCTTCCAGATACAATGATCATATTATTCACATAAATATTTATATTGTTAAATTCAAACAAGAAAAATATAACAAACTAGAACTAGTGAAACATATACGAGAACTAGTATAACGATAGTAAATTTAATACAATGAAAATTAAAATCAAAACTACTAACAATTGCTACTTATAACTTCTAAGAGAGGTTATGTTTTCGTTTATAGCTTCTCAATTCCCCTAACAGTGATGCAACGAATCATTGTACCAAACTGTAACTGCACCACTTAACGACGATTAAATTCGTCATAACAGCCGAATAGTTGAATTTAGAAGCATTATAATTTTAATTCTTTTCCCTCAATCCTTCAACCTAATTTTTCTATTACCCGTACTAATATTTTCAATTTTAAGAACTAAATTGAAACAACCAGTAAAAAAACGCTGGTAGGTAAACTAATGTTAAAAGTAAAGGATAATGACTAATATATTATGAAGTAATACTTTGGCTTCTGTGTGGCTACTTCACTTACAAATCTCACTATTTACTTTACTAGACAAATTTCATACGTCCTTTAGAATTAACTAAGATTATTTTTGTATTATGTTACGCTCATTCCCTTAAAAGCTAAAAAATATAACTAAATTCTATTACAACCTCCAATTAAGTAGTTTAGAATTTAAGAGTTTATAAGAACAAATATGGAAGAGCTATGTATACTTCCACCCCTCATTTGCTTTAAGGTCTTCAAACCTTGTAAATAAAATTACAAAACCACCGTTGTGTTCAACGATCTCCTATTTTCCACTAAATCATACAAAAAAGAAACTGTTTCCAAGGCTTTATCTTTTCAGACGCTCACCACAAACCCATTAGTGCGAAAAATGGCTGGCCAAAAACCGTGCTATTAGCCAATAATAACGCACATCTCAACGCACACTTGCGAGACTCGAAATCAGTGGCTGGATAATAACAGGGCCTGGAGCGTCGCTTGACCTTGAACCCGCCTCCAAGGTCACCCCTGTCACGTGCAAGGTGTTGTCATAACACAAGCGTTACATGATGACGGACTGTGCATCATGCACGAAACGTCACTAAAACTTTGAGTAGATGAAAATAATTGTGTTTAGGTTTTAAAATGTGTACCCTAATATATTTCTTGGCATTCTTCTTGATTAGAAACAAGGGGTTGTAATTATTATTATTATTTGTTTTTTTGTAAGCTGAAAATCACATTTATACTACACGCGATGGAGTCTTGCCCATAAATCAATCTACAAATCTAGGTAAATAATGCATTTTTCAATGTTAAATAAATCAAACTCGGTTTTGATACAGGAAACATACCTATGGTACCGTACATAAAAAGTACTTATTCATCAATTATACAAAGGTAGATAAAGTCCATCAAGGGTTTAATATGATCTAAAAGATATCAGAAAAGGCAATAAGAGTTAGTACACATACACATGATACCTAACAAAAAATGCGTTTTGAAGGACTAGCAATTTTCATGGAGACGTCCCTATGGATTCAGCAGGAAGTCTTTAATGTAAGCATAGGTTGACAAGCACATCAAATTAAAGGTCTTTGTTGGTAAAATAGAATGCCGCAAATTTTAGCTCAAAGTATAACTGAGACAATAATGGCAGCCGTTCAAAAATACAAAATGACAGATTCCAAAATCGTTGAACGACTGCCATTTTTGATTCAGTTGTCCTCTGAGCTAAAATTTGAGGCATGGTAACCAACAAAGATATCTAATTTAATGTGCATGTCAAACTAGGCTTACATTCAAGATTTCTAGCTAACTCCTTGGGGGACGTCCCCATGATATGACAGAAAACTGACAGTTCGTTCAAAAAGTAATTTTTTTGGTGTCTTGTTGGTGTACCAAATCTTATTAATTTATCTGTTATATTTCAAAAACTATTAAACCCGCGTGGCTCTTTAGGTACATTATAAAGAAGTTCAAATTATATTAAGAAGTTATTAAGTTATTAAGAAGTTATTAAGAAGTTCAAATATATATATAAATAATAATATAATAATATATATAATAAAAATAAATAATGGTAATTCAAGAATGCTTATGCCTCATCGAAAATAAATGAGTTCTTGTAAAACATAGCAAATCTTTAGTTAATTGAATTTTTAATTTGGTTTATTTAATTTGCTGTAAATAAAAAAAAACCGAAAACATAATTGTATTATAGGGAATTAAGGGTGCAGATATCCATAAAGCAACTGAAATGCTACATTTTTAGTACATGCGCCGTCTATTTCTGTACTATTGAAAAACCTAAAGATACTTATTAATCTTGTCATCTTGGGCCTATTATTGTGGACATAATGGACGATATAATAAAGTGTTTATGACTAGTAAATGTCTGGTACTGTAGCGTTAGTAGGCTACCTTTCAATTTACCTTTCAATTTTTTGTTTCTAACCCTTCAAGATTTATGAATAAATGGTAATATTGGCCTACTATATATTTCCCTAGTATAATACTCAAAGTGAAAATGAACCATTTAAATTATATCTTAAAAATAAGAGGTGTAAACAAAATACCAGCACATTAAAACATAACAGTATAAAACACATTAAACCAGGCTTGATATTTTCTAATGTGATGAAGTGTAAACACACCTTACGTGTAGTCGTTGGTGATTTTCGGAACATGTTCTAGAGCAGGTGGGAGGTGTTGTAGTGAAGGTATCCATATTCAGAAGATGTTGACAACGATGTAGACTTAAAAAGCGTTTCTACACTATTCAGCAGCTTTACTTTGTGGCAACAGCTCTGTGTCTAGCGTACAATGAGGCTCTATAGGGTGTAAATGTTTTATACTTCAATCACTTTCATATTCATCAATACCTTATAGTCTGCATGGCTGCTTTTTAAAACAATACAAATACTGAACCTTTCTTAACTAGTTTTTATTATTATATTTTCCTCGACATTCAGTAATTTCTAGCTTAAACTTCTTATTTCAATCAATTCGTCTATGAATGAAGCGTTGAATTCATCATAATAAAACTTAATTATTTTTATAAGATAAACAACAGAGAGGTAATCACAGAGGGAATTTGCTTATGGGACGACTGAGCGCTTTCAGCTCTGGTACGTTGTGCGGGAAATATTCTTGTGTTACGCAAGAAAGAGCCCGGGTGGAGAGCACGGTGTGGAACTCTTATCAATTATATCAAACAATATCAATTATTGGGATTGGGACGCCACCTAGTTACGTACCTTAACCCAAATATGAGTGGAAAATGAGTGTAGAATGGTGTGAGATGATCTGTTTAGCTTTGTTACTGACTAAGACCAGCTGTTTCCATTAACCAGGATGATTTTATTTAAAGCCCAATGATCAGGAACAGCTGGGTCCAGTTTCGAACCATCAAAATGATACTGGCCTTTCTCAGGATCGAACCGGTGACCATATCCCACAGGGTCTTCTTCCGCGGTTAGCGTTTTAGTACATGGGGGGTGAGGGGGCGGTGTTGGAAGTCCTAGACACCAGAGGCTAATATTTCTTCCGTTTTTTTACTTTGTGTCTTATCCCATTTAGTACTTTTCCTATCTATAATTTTGGTCTAAATCCAACGAGTATGTCAGGCTGGGTTTAAAACAAATGAGAAAAATCAAGCAAATAACTATTTTATCATTTTTATTGTTATGGAAAGGAAACATAGCCTAATCACCCAAAATCTAAGACATAAAAAATAAAAACCTCATATTCATCATTGTTTTAAGGAAACCTTTCCATATTCCTGATTAATCCATATAACAACATTAACACATTGGCGTACAATGTTTACTCAAATTTCAAATGCAATGAAACCTACAGAAGTATCAAAACTCAATAGCCTATGGAATCTTTGAGATGGTTGTTACCGTAAAGATTATGATCGAATAACGCTTGGTGCAGACCTTTCAAAATGATTGCGTATTGATCTGATGACGATTTCTCCTACCCGCATTTGGAGACAGATGCTGTCCCTTTCCTCCTGGAAACTAGCTGACATACTGAGAACTTGGATTGTTTGTCAAGTTAAAATGAAAATGATTGTGTTATTAAGGTTACTTGTGTTCGATTTTACAAATATTTCTTGTACACTTAAAAAGCTCCACAAGCCAAAGTTGTATATGTATGTTTTATTTCAAATTTATTTTAAATGTGTTCATACGTGTGAATTGAAAAATGCTTACATCAATCCCTTTTCGGTAAAAGATGGAGATCCAACAATTAATAGTGCTATTACAAATAAACTGGTACATTTAAAGATAAATCTTAACTGGACTGACAGACTTTTTAATAGTTGAGATTTAAAAAAAATTCAACACAACAAGTGCCATTGGCTACAAAATCGTCCAAATATTTAACAAAGAACGTTGTCGGAAAGAGTAAAAACAAAAAACCTTCCTTTTTGGTTCAAAAAATTTAAATTTACCTACGGTTCTTCATTATTTTTAGTTATACAGATAGTGTTTTTAAACTGTTACCAATGATAGCGTGTTTTACTAGGTTCACAGTAAGGTAAGAGCTTCTGTCCTGGTCACGGTCAAGTTATTAACTCCATAACTTGTTTCAAACTTATTTTACAACTAAATATCTATATCAAAGCAATAAGCGTGCAAAGTAATAATAAAAAAATACAAAGTAATTTATTGATATTATTTGTGTAACTATTAAACGAATTTGTTAAAATATGAGAGGAAAACAACTTAGAATAAAATATGAGAACTCAGTCAAACACGAATCTCATTACCCACTTAACAAGCTGGAAATTAAATTCCTTGTCACATCACACCAACACCCTATGTCACACCATGTCAGGAGTAATATCATGATGTATTCTGATGTCATAGATTTATGTGACGTTTTCGATCCTGTATACAAAAAGTAAATAGAAAATACGCTTGATAACACTTGAATCATATATTTACACCTTTACTGTTAACTCACAAGACGGTAGATACATATAAAAGGTAATGGTGATCAATTTAGATTGGATCATCAGATAAAATAGACAAGTTGATCCCGGGTAATGAAGGCATATTAAAAGGGTTTAGGGAATTGGTTGAACCAGTTTTATATAATTAATTGTACAGGTTGTACCAATTCATAAATAACTAAGAAAGAAGATAAAATCAATAGAAAAATAAACTCTCCGTATTCTCTGGGTTTGAAACCTTTATGGTTTATTAATAGTGAAGACTAACTTTGAAAGAAAAGTTGCTCAACCATCCCTAAAATATAGTTTAAACACTATAACCAAAGATAAATTCTAAACAAAGGACCTATGAATAATTTGTATTTGAGAATATTCCTTTATATATTGTAACTGACCATATTATTTTCTGTTGCAACTATTGCATTTCCAAAGTACAAAAGTAAAACTGGCTTTGTTACAAACAAGTTCGATAGAACTTTTGTAATCAGTATGAAATGTACACGCCGTCACGGAGCTAGGAACACAATTCAATCTCTGTCTCTTAATTATGCAGCAGGTTCAAACCAAACAACACAGGTTTAACCCGCTAGGCTCTTGGTGAAACATTTATTCTTCCCGGAGTTTTTAACCCGATAAACGAAACCTGGCTTGTGATTTTATGATGACATTTTTTATCATTTTTAAACAAGTATTTGCATTCAAAAACTAATGAAATGTTTGGTAATTTCATTGTAATAATGTTTTGAATGCCGACGCTTATTTTATAATCTTTTGAAATAGAAACATACAAAAATATAGGTACTCATTATAAACCCACATATCATATTTACTTAAAATATACGACAAAGCAAAAAGAAGTGTATGCATTCAATGTTTACTAGTAAGACTAAACAAAAAAGCTTATACCTGGAAATTGATAAATGTGGAACAGTGGAAGAGTGCCACTTATGGATGCCAAAAGTTTAGGAAAACTTTACAGAAGCTACGTAGGAGGGAGGGTTATTGTACATGTGATCATTTTCAAGTTTTTCCATTCCGCCATTTGTTTTGCCTAACATCTTGGTTCTTTTCTCTAGTAAAAAAGGAGTCAATTTAGACCACCCGTAAATAGATTTTCTCTGAGTTAAGTTGACTGATATTTTGTATATTATACTACTTTTGGCTACCCTTTCTCTTGCAAGAACGATTTTGAAAATTGCCAATAGACATTTCAGAAATGTCTTATAAATAAAAATATATTAAAATATATAATATATGATATCGTGGCCGTTAAAATTATTGTATCTATAAAAACACCATACCTAAAGATGTTATAACTATAATCTCTCTTCACGAACACTGTCTAGTTCTTACTATGTAATGGGTTTGTTCTATCTTACTGCAATGATGTTTTTTTTTACTCGCTCAATAGTTAAGGATCTATATGTATAAGCGATCAATGAACTGTTAATGTGCAGTATTATCATCAGAGAATAATCATTATCTGACAAGCAATTTTACAGTAAGGGTTTAAAATTAATTCTAATTTCTATTAAAAATCCTCAATCTCAATCTAAACAAGCGTTTTTGATTTTAAAAAATACTTTTGCTATTTATCATTTATTCTTAATCCATTTTTCTTCTGAACAGTGTCTGTCTTGAAACGTTAGATCTTGAAGCCAGTTTCACCTACAATCAATAAAAACCGTGGCGTACAGGAGTAGGTATTCGTCACGCACGGGCGCGGCACTGTGGCCCACTATAATGACAGTGGCCCCGATATGGCCATCGGGTCCCGTCTACTGATAGAGTTTCGGGCAATTGTTCTACAGAGAGTATGTGGTACAAAAAAACTACTTTACATTACAAATGTTGTTTAAATCCACACATAGTGAGATAAAAATTGTTAAAAAAGACATGTTTTTACCTATTTAAACATCCCGGGACCAAAACATGCACAGTATTATTTTACTTCCACTTATTAATTTTTCCGGGAAATATTTTAAACTTTGAGCAACATTTCCTAACTAACGGTATTCTTAATTCTTGTGATATTTACTTATCATTATTTATACGGTACTGATTTTTTTATCTAATCCGCTTACGTCAGATTAAGCTTGACTACCGTTTCAGATTCCTTTTTGTTCAGTACTGCTATGTAAATAAAACATGATTTTTTCCGCCTTGAACGTTTTAAAAGTGCGATAAGTTACGGCTTCCGAAGTCATTGTTGTTTAGTAATTGTTAAGAGTGCGGCTAATATTGTAGATATGAACAACATTTTTCCGCATAAAACTTTTCGAAAATTGTGATACGATTCCAGCGAATTCAGAAAAAAGTAGTAATTTAAAACAATACGAGTCCACTGGAAGTAGGCACCAGCAGAAACAAAAATATATCTTTGAAAAGTAGCCTAATTATGAAAAATATAAACTCTTAAATTTTAACTTTTGTGTATCAATTTTTGATATACTATCTATTTACGAAACATAATCTGATTAAACTAAAAAATAGACAAAAATATACTTATAATCAAAAGTGGATTTCAAAATATAATCGTATTGCCAAACCAACACCACACTGTTGCATATGCATACACACGGAGTTTACGAGTAAAGCCTCATGTTAGATACACCTGCTGACGTTGAGTAACTTCGGTCAGCAGTGGTGGCCAGCGAAACTGATCGAAATCGATTGTTCGACTGTCGATTTCGAAATCATCACGGTTGACTTACTGTCTAAACAGCATGGCAATATAATGTTGCTACAAGCTGGCTGCAATAACATATACTGTAATACTCATTGAGAAATGTATGGATTATTTTCAAGCTGAGGGGGCAGTCTTGCTTTCATTATATTAGGTAAAATATTAGCCTTTTATGTTACCATTATATACCGTAGATATGTATACATTTTAATTCCAAGTAAATATAAAAAGTCATTTAAATTTGCCATTTCAGTCATATCCATCAAAGCTCTTGGGATCTTAAGTTTGCATATACTAACTGATCTTTCAATTGCGTTCAGAATATGCAAACAATACAATATTAAAATTAGGGTGAAGAAAATATTAAAAATTACCAAATATTTTAAATCATAAATGTAAAAATGTATGTAACAGATCTGAGTAATAAGGGAAAGGGCTAAAATAGTATAAGAAAAATGTATCTACGATTTACTTTATATTTTCATGATTTACCAACTAACTATGCCTCAAAGAATTATTGACAAATAACGATTAGTAATTAAACAACAACAAATGAATTTTATATACAGGGAGTTTGCATATCAATAATCAACCCTCTAGTAATGTAAGACGTGATTCTTGTTTACATTCTTTTGCTGTTTGAAAATAATCTTACGTAAGTAATAAATTTACATAATTAACTTTAAAAATATTCCAGTTTCTGTAAAATGAATTCTAACTCATAATTTACACCAATTATTTATCATAAACAACATAGAAATAAACTGTTGCTGATTGGAGACTTGATCTCGACATATTACAGTGACCCCTTCAAATATGAAAGTTTGTTTCGAAAAAGAGAGAGATTTTGGACCTAAATGCCATTCGTCACTAAACTATATGAAAGGTAGACGCAAGATTGTAACAAAACTATAGTTTGGACATTTCCAATTCCCTTAAAAAAAACTTAAAAATACCAATGACATAGCTAACACAAACACAAATAACATGAACACGATGCATCTTATGATCAAATAGGTGTCAAGACCCATCATGTAATCCGTGTGACAAACGTTTAAATTAACTTTACCTTTGCAAATGTAGTGTTATTGTTTTGTTGATGGGCCATTATATAGACACAAAGGCCCGGCAGGCTGGTAGTGGGCCACAGTGCACCACTAGGGCTTTGTCTCTCATCATTGCACTAACGGGACACGATTATAACGGCTGTAATGAAAACGGGTGATAAATGAATACCTAATGGAAACTGGGATTTGAAGGACCCGTTATGAGTCGTATGGAAATCAGATGAAAAATGTTTTGTTTCTTTATTTTGATTACTCTACTGTATTCAAAGCATTATTGATATATGCCATAGTGGGTAGATGAGTGTATTCTCTGTGTGGCTCACATGGCATTCTTAAGGCTGACGTTTGATACTAAAATGCGAGTAATTATTATATTTTGGAGGCTCAAACTTTGCCTATCCGCTCTTCACTGTTGGGCTTAAAAAGAGTCCTGGCTATGTATCCTGCTTATCTTATTCAGAAAAGGTTGTTATCCTTCCAACATTTATTATTTGCTCATTTTTCTTAAAGTATACACCTTGGTTTGGTCAGCGTCATAAAAACATGATTAATTTTACTCTAGTCTGCTGGTAACAGTTATTATAGCTTTTTCTTGGATATAAAAAAAACATTGATTAAAGACGATGAAAAATTACCAATTTTTATTAAAAAAACTTTTAAGCACAAGAATGAATAAAAATAATACAGAAGAAATTGCCAAAGTAAAAGTCCAGGAACTTTTTATTTTGAGTGTAAAAACAAAGTGGGTAACTAGGTATTTCGTACCAAATTGTGTGCGTGTTAATTCAAAACTACTTAAAACCAGTTGGTTACATTTTGTTTCATGGATTCACTTTGTATAATTGTATAAAAGTGATTGGTCTCGATAATACGTAACGTTGACGCTTCCTACGTGTTTTGGTTTTATTAATTTAACTAAAGAAATCTACCGCATAGCTTTAGTATGCAATTATAGTTTAGTCTGTCTTAGCTGTTACCTGATAGTGGAGGGCGTACAGGTGAATCTGTAAGGATAGACTTTTATTTCGATGAGTGTAATTTGATAAAGATCATGGATTTTGCTGTTTGTTCCAAAAATATTTATCCGTGAAAATTCTAATTACCTTATTTTTATTAGAAGTTTCCTTATCGCGGCTTTCCAGAAAATATTACCTTACAGTTTTCTGAAGGTGGCTGATTATCAAATAATTTAATTTTAAATAGGAAACGTCACATTGTCGATTCAATGAAGACTAAAAACGTAATAAACAAGCTTATTTTTTTATTTTTCAAATAATGATAACAATAATTAATAATCATAAAAATTAGAATGTAAGTTAACTTTTAAACGACGAAATCTGTTTCACTTAGTTATGATTGTATTGAACATAAACAATGAATTTTCATCATTAAGTTTTAAAATAGCTTAACATATTCAGTATAGAATAATTTATCATGGGTACAAATTTATAGCAAATGATACCATTAATGTTTATTTAATTGTTAAAGGCTTAATATACTTAACACCCGTTGCAGTAACAAATTAAACAGACAAAAGCAGTGACTATTACAAGTGTTACTATGATAATGTAGGGTATTTCAACAATCACACACCGTTGCATAATGTAAGTTATAATATAAAGGGAATATGCGGGTTATTGATATCATTCATATTACTGTAGTCGCAATCATTGATGAACAGAGTTAAATATTTTATAGTTTAAAATAAACATTATTGAACGAACCATCATGTCGACATAAATATTGGTTTTCATTGCCTTTAGTATGTAATTAATTGTGTCTTTGCATTTGTATCTAACCAAACAAATTAATGTTTTATTATTTTTGTTTGCAGGGACTATCTATTTTGTATATGACGGAACCCTCTTCACATATAAGTCCGTAAACCATAAAGGTAAGTAACAATAGAACATAAATATTTCTGGGTTGTAAATCAGTATTAAAATTCAACTACGCTGTCAACTTTTGACACTTTTGGAATTACAAATTTGCGGATCTGAACTTATGATTTCATTATAAATCATTCCTCGGAAACCACGGTAATAAATTATTTCGCGGTGTCATGTTGACTGGAAAAGTTAAACGAATATTCACATTACTCAAACATTCTTCGCTTGATTTTCCGTGTTCTTGACAATCTTTTTTGCTGTTTTACCTTTTTTGGAAATATTATTACCACTAAAGAAAAAAAGTCCTAATATTCTTAAGGCTTTAATAAACCAATTTGTATTACTAGACACAATAGAATATGTAGTGAACTGATTATTTTAGTATGACAAACAACAATATACGAATTAAAGGTAAAATGAAGAAAAAATTTTATAAAAGGTGACAGATGTATAAGTACACAGATTTGTATAAATCTGTGTTTTATACGGGTAATCATTACGATACCTACCAATCATATGTTTTAAAAATAAATATTTTTCTAAACAGTTTTATTTGTAAGGCCAAACACACAGTAGCTCTTCAATCTTAGTTGCAGTAGGAAAACCAAACTTGGCACACATAGAAATTGCACTTTTCCATAAAAGTTGCAACTTTGCCCCAGCCCCCATTTTAGGGGCAGCTTCAAATTTTCCAATGTAAACACCTATCATATGACCCCTCATTTTAAAGGGTTCACCAAGAGAAATTGCAAATGGTGCAAACCAGAGGTCGACATCGCACCCCTAAGCGAAATGGCAGTCAATTTAATTATTTAAGATGAGCAAACAAGATTAAGTCTGGACACCCCCAGTTAACTTTTAAAATGTAATATTATATTACTGACCAAATGGTGAACTTTTTTTTTAAAAAGGTATGATGAGTTTAGTTTTTCTGCTATAACCTGTTAAAAAGTTAAAAGGGGATATTTCAAAACTTTTTCATTAAAATTAGAACTTGTACCCGGCCCCCTAAATATTTTGAGGGCAGTCCCAAATTTTCTAATGCAAACACCTATCATGTGACCCCTCATTTTAAAGGGGTTCTCAAGACAAATCAAATGGCGCAAACTAGAGGTCAATATCGCACCCCTAATCAAAATCACAGTGATTTTGAAATATCCCCTATTAAATTTTAACAGGTTATAGCAGAACAACTAAACTCAGCATACCTTTTTAAAAAAAGAGTTCACCTTTTGGTCAGTATTAAAATATTACATTTTTAAAGTTAACTGGGGGTGTCCAAACTTAATATTGTTTGCTCATCT
Organism: Macrosteles quadrilineatus; assembly: GCF_028750875.1. Classification (NCBI taxonomy): domain Eukaryota; kingdom Metazoa; phylum Arthropoda; class Insecta; order Hemiptera; family Cicadellidae; genus Macrosteles; species Macrosteles quadrilineatus. The sequence continues at coordinate 13,075,034 of NW_026542596.1, read as the reverse complement.
CAAATAATTAAAATGACTGTCATTTTGCTTAGGGGTTCGAAATTGACCTCTGGTTTGCACCATTCAATTTCTCTTGGTAAACCCTTTAAAGTGAGGGGTCACATGATAGGTGTTTACAATTAATAACTTGGGGCTGCCCCCAAAATACCCCATTTTGGAGGCTAGGGAAAAGTTTTAACTTTGATAAAAAAAGTGCATTTACTTATGTTGTAAATGTGTGCCGAGTTTGGTTTTCCTATTGCAACGTGTTAAAAAGTTAACTAGGGGGGTTCCAGACTTTTGCCTAACCCTGTATATACAGGGGGCTCCGTAAGTAAACTGGCAATCGCAATGATATGCGAATGCCAATGACAACAAAATGTTTCTAAGAGTAAAAATAGAGAGAATAACAAATATTACATTTCCCCCCAAAACGCTTGGTAAACCAGACATGTGCCATTTAGTTTTGTGTTTTTTTTTTTATAAAGATATCTTTAAATCTTTTCAACCAATCTTTATAAAACTTAGTGAGTATCTTAAAGTAATTACCTAATAAAAAGAATTTGGTTTGTCTAATTTTATTTTGATAATAGTCGTCTTTTTCGTTTCTATAACTTAAATTGCAAACAAATGGCCGTTGGAGGCGTTTTTTCTGAAGGATTATTCGTATTTTTCTTCTGAATTTTGACCCATGGATTTATTTCTCAGAGTTTGTTTGCTTACGACTCCCCTGTATAGCTTTTTAAGTTTATAATCTAAAAATTTAAATGCAAAAAAATAAATATTTTGGTTTTTTAACTTTGAAATGTTATCTCAATCATACTCGTACAAGGATGCATTTAATCATGGATCATAATGTAACAAAGTTTTTTTTTTACATTTCCAATACCAATGAGTGCAAATAATATATTTATGAATACACGCGCTGTTTACACGTATACATGATAGTTGATGCAGTCGCATATAAAAGTACCTTGGAGAGGTTTTGTAGCGTGTGCATAATTTACTCAGCAGGAAATGCGGGTGCTATTCCCCCTCTTCCCCCTCACCCTCCCTTAAAACAACCCCACAATAATACAACTCAGGTGCCTTGGTATTCCACAAATATATGTTATCGCCACTTTATTCCCTTGGTTAAAGTACTTTGAGACTCGGTCATGCAATTTCATTCTTGTCCTTGCATATTTAGCTTGTGTTTATACAGGGTGATTGATATAAGTGTGCCAGCCGTTTTATTCGAAAACCACAAGAGATATAGAAAAAAGTTTAATGGTAAGTGCCTTGGATTTTTTATTTTAATAATTGTAATCAAGTCGAAAAAAATATTTTAGCCGCCATTTTTCCAATATGGCCGCCAACTTTGATTTTTCTTTTGGAACACCCTGTAATTCATGATGTATTCCGGTAGACAATGTAATTTTAAGACGATTTTATTCTTGTGATTTTTTTCATAAACCTGACCGTTTCAAAGATAATAATGGTTAAAGTTGTGAAATTTTGAATAGTTTTTTAATAACACAGCTGGCATGCTTGCTTAGGCCTTAATCGAAACTCTTTCTTATGCAGAATTTTTAAAACTTTAAAGATTATTATCTTTGAAACGGTTAGGTTTATGAAAAAATTACAAGAATAAAACCGTCTTAAAATTACATTTTCTACCGGAATACATCATAAAATACAGGGTGTTCCGTAAGAAAAATCAATGTTGGCGGCCATATTTGAAAATGGCGGCTAAAATAATTTTTTTGACTGGACTTAAATTTTTAACATAAAAAATCCAAGGCACTTACCATTTAACTTTTTTTGATATCTCTTATAATTTAAGAATAAAACGGCTGGCACACTTATATCAATCACCCTGTATAGAGTATAATGTATTATACTCTATACTTATACATTATACTTATACTTATGTATTATACATTATACTTATAGAGTATAAGTATAATGAGATCCATACTCATTGTGTAAGATTCCGAGTGGTTATGGTGTTAGTTTTTAAATCTGGAGGTCGCTAGTAATATTGGTCCAAGTGATTGATTTTAATAAAACTTTAAAGATAATTGTAGGCAATCAAACATTTTTTTCCGACAAGTTAACGTTAGATTGTAATAAAACTGGGGTTTCCACAGTTTTCCCAATAATATTCTTTGTAAAGCTAATAGCGCAAAATCATAAATTTAAAACAAATTACAGAAAGCAATACTTATATATTTATGACTTTTGTGTTGAGCTCGTAGAAACTTAATCGTAATAGGATGTGCAGATCTAAGTACTTATTTAACAATATTTTCTTAATGTGTACAACATGATGTTATATGGAGACAATGTGATGCATAGGTTACCAATCTGACGCAACATTAAATTTGTAATCCGTTTTAGAGAAAATCGGGTTAGTGATGTGCTGAACCTGCAGTTTACTCTTTTAGACCTGCATCTTTATGACTTCTATTTATGTGCTTTGGATACTGATTGCATTGTAAGAATAACAAATATATTCAAAATACTATAGTCCAACCAAAAACTAGTGTTGTATCCATTGTTCTAGAATTGAAAAAGTTAAATATTTATTCAAAGTAATTATAATTATTTATAATATAATTTTTTTTTTATTTGTAGATGCATTGTGTTTACATCTCATAAACCAAGTGAAGGACACAGGAAAACCTTGCTCCTGACCTTGTGTGTAGGACCTGCTCCTGCATATGATCAGCACATTGGCCATCAGCTGGCTTAACAATGAGATATCAGCTGATCCATTGTTGTCCGTTGTACGTGGTAGAGGTCAAGAATTTACATTAGGTTACAACTGCAATGCTGGGACTTTAAAATTGGTTATGATAAATTCATTAATCACTAATATATTTAGAAAAAGGGTCAAAATCCGTAACGTGCTCACAACTCAATACAATTACACTAATACGCCGTCGTAAATACCTGGCTGTTCGATAAGTTTGGTTGATTGGGTTAGGTTAGAACAGTGTCATATACTCTAACCTAACCGAATCAACCGAACTTCTAGAACGTATAAGTGTAATTGTAAAAAATATAGTTGTGGGCACGTAACGGATTTTGACATAAGAAATTTATATTATCTATTAATAGTGTGTGTTAAACCTTTGCTGTTGCTGTTAGAGGTTCACTGTAAGAAAGGTCCGTGAAGTCCTAAGTTTGCCTCAATAATGAAGGATTTTCATTGCATTGCATTTCATTTCCACGAATCAATGAATTTAAGTCCATATGACATGGCATAGTGGAAAGTTGTGTTAATAGAAAACTTGGGCAACAAACAGTAGCTTAAAATTACGCCTCTTCATTCATCTTAATGACAAAAAGAAATAACTGATATAAAACCTGTTTTTATTTAGAGGATACGAGTAGGTAGGATATTATATATATGGTTTTGTTCATAACGCCACTTTTAGTTAAAAGTGAAATTTTACGATTTTGACATCTTGTTTAAGTTTTATTATGTAACCTGAAAGTTTCAGTGAATATATATTACTGATAAACTTAAGAAGAACAACCAGGTTACATTTAAAATGTACTCATCAATTAAGTAACAACAAAATGATTTGTCAAATACTAAATTTGATCTTAAAAAATGAAACTTATACCACGGAAACTAACGATTCAGAGAGAAGGTTAAAAAGAAAGTCCCCAAGGGGGTTTACTGTCTGAAACACTCAAACTACGGTTGTTTCAGTGTCTAAACTCAGTGTAACAATTGTCAGACCCATGTTACAGCTTTTCCAACACCTAAATGTGGAAAAGCGGCAAAACATAGCTGATACATTTCTTGCTCATATGGGACTGTGTAGCTATCATCATTTCTCCTCGTACCTTATTAGTAAACTGTATTAGTAATTAGTGAGTTTATGTGATTTTTTTCAAGTTTTTATTCAAAATGTTGATTGTAATTTACAAAATTTGACTTATAAGGATTTTTTGTATAATGCCATTTTGAGTTTAAGGGTAAATAAATTTAAGCTAAATGGTTTATTGTATCTGGCTTCGTCAAGTTAACCTGCTTCAGTAGTACACTACTATAGTTTCGGACTTAAAAAGTCCATCTTCAGGTTAAACAAAAACGTCAATAAGTCATCTAACCAATTTGGTTAGATTCGTCGTTACACTTAGAACACGTACACGAACACGAAAAACACAAAAAACTAATAAATACTGTAAAAAAAACTGACCAGTGTGGTTAATCTCGGTGGACACGTGTGGCGACGCCGGAAGATGAGTCATGACTGTGCTTATTGACTTTTTTGTTTAACCTGAAGATGGACTTTTCAAGTCCGAAACTATAGTAGTGTACTACTGAAGCAGGATCACTTGATGAAGCCAGGTAACATTTAGCTTAAATTTAGTGATCCAGAAGCTACCTCACCATAAATAAATTTGAATATTGATAGAGGGATTTATATTGCTTGAACGATTGAATCGACTTCATATAAGTGACACACCTTGTATTGTTTTTGCATCAATAACTGTTCGATAAAGGTGTCAAATATATCACCCTGTGTCATTTGACATAGCGGTTTTAGTTGGTAAATAAATACATCATAGAACGGCAGCCGTAAAAGATTTTTCATATTATTTGTTGTCATTGCCAACGTATGAGATGGTTTGGCTTATAAAATATGAAATATGCTTTTTACAACATGCAAAATGAACGATTTGCTTAACATATACTTTGTCTGCATATTATGCGCAGCTTAAATGAAATAAAAGAAACAAAATTTAGTTTATTGTCACCTAGATTTAATACAAATAATTTTATTGCTAACCTATTTAAGAGCATATTTAAGTATTCTATTTACATGTAATGCTAAATTACTTACAGTACTTTATAAAGTATTAGATATGTATACTACATTCATCATCAGTAATTTCACAATTAATATTATTTAGGTTGTATTCCATTATTTGGTTACGTTTTATTCACAACTAAATCTTATTATAGATTTAATCTTAGCAAATGAAAAAATTAATTTTTAGCACGGGTTGTTAAAATGACATGACACGAATAAAATATTATAAGTATAAGCGTTTCAAAGCATTTAAACAAAGCCCATTAAGGATTACTTCATAATCCACGAGCTCACAGTCCCTTGAGTTGTGACTCAAAAATCAACCTTCCGCAGCCCCTCGCACAAAGCACCCCTGGGGCATTATTAATCAGCTTTTGTGCAGAGTAAAAATTTATATTTTCGTTCAAACATTTTTTAGTGGCTGGCAAAATAAAAACGAACAGATTTTGCCAAAAGAAACGGGTATACATTCATTGTTGAATACCCCAACGTGTTTGTTTTTAGTATATTGGTCCTTTGAATAATAAATGGCTAAGAATGTTTGTTTTCTTGTGTGTTTTATTTGTTTATTTACTGGTTACATCCTCACTTGAAAATTGTTTACTTTTATTAAATTGTGAAAGCTTTATTAAATGATTTTAGCCCCATGTTAAATTTCCACTAATAATTATCCTACCTTTGTTTGAACGAGCTCATAAACCAGCATGATCGGACCATGGGAACGGAGTTTTAAGGGGAATGTTATAGGATAAAAATTTGGGTTGTCTCATTTTTGGCCCTAAAAACAAAATTTCTCAATGTCCCTCTAAGCCCCTTTGAAGAGCTTAAAAATGTAATGAATTAGTATATTGAAGTGTTTTTGTAGTATTTATGGGTTACAAAGAAAAACTAAAAAATCTTAAATTTAAAATTCCTATGTTATTTTTAAGGAAAATAAGTAAACTGTTGTCGTTAGCTTGTTTATGGATTGTACCATATTTAGTATTTTTTTATAGTTAATTTAAAAAAATTCATACAGAATTTAATATATAAATTAGTTACATAAGACAGTTGAGCAAACTACAGACAAAAACCAGATCTTTGTCAGAACAAGCAAATTTAAAAATCATGTTAAATTTGCTGGGATGAGTCTAGGGCAATCCAAGCGTTTTGATTGGCTAATAGTTTTGGTGGGAACATCCCCTCCTCACAGCCCCATGTGCAGTAGGAAATTTCTTCATTCTTAGTTCAAAGCTTGAACAAGTCTCATCTATCTTCACATCACCCTCAAATCAGAGGTAAAGTAATTGTTTTAACTTTCCTTTTGCTATACATTTTATTTTAAAATAAATTCATTGTCCTAATCAATTTCAAGAGTTTTATTCTGGGCCGTAATACGTAAAATGTCAAAGAGATTAAAATTTAAAGTTTACTTAGTTTACAGAATTTGTTTTATTTTATGTTCACAGGGTTGACGTTCTCATGGGCAAAATTCCCTAAAAACAATTTTACTTGCTGTCCTTAATTATTTGAATTTAAAGCGATGTGTGCTCTGGTCTTTTTTTTTATAAATAGTTTAGTTATGGATCTATTAATTTTTTTTTAAAGGTACTTCTCTCTCCAAATATACTTAAGATTTCCTAATTATACTTGTACTTCCTAAATAATTGTACTTTTGATGTGTTGATCAAAAGATTGTGTCGAAATGCCTTTAATTGTTTGTTAAATAAATTCAACTTTTGTAAGACATGTGTTGTATATTTCCCATACCAAGAAATAGAAATACAAATTAAATATGTAGTGGTACAGGATGTATGTTGATCAAACTTTGGCAAATCACTTTATTTTATACTAAGCTATTAATATTTTACGAAAGTAACGTTCATCATTACTTTTCCTGTAGCAGCAACCCAAAGAAATCTTTAAGCCTAATGTTACTTCATATATTAAGTAAGAATCAAATCAGACGGATGGGAAATTGCTTAGTCTGCAGTTTTGCTGTTGTGGAGGTATTTAAATATTAAAGCCTATATTGTGAAGATTAACTTTCTGGGTTGATCGCATTGATGGAATTGAACACATATAAATTTTTATTTCACTCATATTTGATTCATATGTGTGGTCTAATGTTATTAAACTACCTTCATTGACCATAATTCAGTTTTTGTTGTTAAATTAGTTTTTCTATATAAATACAGTTAGTGAAAGCATGTGGTATGTCTAAGTTTGTGAATAATTTAGCTAGAATTATATCTTTAACTTTTGTTATTTAATCTATCGAATGATTTCATAGTGAGGTAGACTCTGGATCACTAAATTTAAGCTAAATGGTTTATGTTACCTGGCTTCGTCAAGTGATCCTGCTTCAGTATTACACTACTATAGTTTCGGACTTGAAAAGTCCATTTTCAGGTTGAACAAAAATGTCAATAAGTCATCTAACCAATTTCCAATCTCGAAAAACTCGACATTGCCAAAAGATACGCAGATGGAACTCATCAAACTCACTGAGATTGTCCTGAAACAAAATTATTTCGTTTTCGAAAACAAGTTTTACAAACAAAATGAAGGCATGGCAATGGGGTCCCCGTTATCGAGCATCTTAACAGAATTATTTTTAAACAAGATTGAAAATGATCACCTTTGGTCTGATCGCAACAAACACAGAGACAAAATCATTTTTTACTTACGTTATGTAGATGATACGATAGTATTTTTTAGAGGCAACAAGAGACAGTTGATCATGTTTGGAACATATCTGAACAGGACCCACAAGAACATTAAATTCACTTTAGAAGAAGAAACAGATGATACTATCAATTTCCTGGACTTAACCATCACAAAGAAATCGGACAGATTCAAATTTAAAATATATATAAAACCTACTACCACAGACCAAACCATACATGAATAATCCCATCACCCCCATAGCCAAAAACTCGCCGCATACAATAGTTTCGTACATAGATTACTTTCCATTCCACTAAGCCAAGATAACTACGACAATGAAATAAAAATAATCAAGTATATAGCTGTCTCAAAGGTTATAGCAGTTCATTGATTGATAAATTAATACATAAACACAAAAATAAAATTACGTAAAATCCAGTGATTTATAAGAAATATGTGTGTACTGAATATGGCGTCTCACTAAACAACGTTGTGCATTCGGAAATGTCAAAAAACAATGTTACAGTATCTTACAATTGTTATTTGTGCAACTAGTGAGCAAAGGGAGCAATTGACTGACTCGAGAGAAATACTTACTCACGAGCCGTAGGCGAGGATATATAATGAACACTGGCCAGTGAGGAATGGTTTCTCGAGTGAGGCAATTGCACTTTGCACTCGAGTTGCACATTATATTATTCCTACAGTTACCTTAAAACAAATAAATTGGTAAGGAAACGTGACATATTTTTACAAAGAAGTGAACTTTTAATATTACATTTAATGATACAACAGTAAAACAGCTGACCAGCTGATTTACAGCCAGTGCTGCCAACGTAACGTATCAACGACCTTGTCTGCATGCTACGTGTCTTCACGTTGCAAATCTGGAGTGAGTGAGACAAAGTAATTAGAGTGAGACAATGTTAACATTGTCTCACTGATGAGCGAATCGGCCACTTTGCATTCTCAAATCAGAGAGAAAACATGCACATTGTTAGGTAACTGTAGGAAAAACCTCTAACAAACTATCTAATCTATTAAGAAACCGCAACAATGACCTTATCGATAAAAAAGATAAGACTGGTGTTTACAAAATCACATGTGATAACTGCCCCTCCTTCTACATTGGCCAAACTTCAAACACAATGACGATAACACAGACAAAGGTTAAGGAAGGTCAGGAGAGGGACATTACGTCATCCACTGGACTTGGACATGCCGTCATGACTTATCTTCTGGGGTCGCCACACGTGTCCCCCGTGATTAACACTGGCCAGTGTTTACAGTATTATTATATTCGTTTTTTTGTGTTTTTCGTGTTCGTGTACGTGTTCTAAGTGTAACGAAGAATCTAACCAAATTGGTTAGATGACTTATTGACGTTTTTGTTCAACCTGAAGATGGACTTTTGAGTCCGACACTATAGTAATGTACTACTGAAGCAGGATCACTTGACGAAGTCAGGTAACATAAACCATTTAGCTATCGAATGATTGTAAAAATGTTATTTATATAACAATGGTTTTCAATGAACGTGCTTCACAAAACCAGAACCTTGATGCCCAAAGACCAGCCTTGCTCCTACTCATGTACGTTCTCCACGTCGCTGCCCCGACCATGCTCTGCCTAATCAGGTCATTTGTCTACGTTGTTTAAATGTTAAAGGTCCCCTCATCGCTGTCAAGGCTACGCATGATGTGAATATATTACGATCTCTTTAAAATACTCATTACATAAACACATTGTTCCTATAAGAGTTTAAAATTTAATTACTTCACTTTTTCTTAAATCTGGTTATTTGAGTATGTTCCCTCTTTCCGTTTTTCCTATATATATTTTTTTCTCGTCCCAAACCAATTGAACAAGTGTTATTTTATTGTTGTATTAACAAACTCCATCTCATGAATGCAGATCTAATTTTCAATTTATAATTTTTGTTTGGTTGATCAACCTTGTGTTCCACTTTTACTTAACAGTAACTTATAGCTTTTATTTGTAAAAACTAGTTAAAAGGGCGGAATACACAGATGTAGGTAATATATTAAAATTGACGGTGTAAATTGGTAAAATTTAATATTCCTCCATTTATGTCGTCGACAACTAGAATTTTTTGTCTAGCCATTCAAATTATATCCAAACCGAATTCACCACATTTCTAATGTTTCTTGCTATAAAAATGTTCCTTGTAGTTGTGCAAAGACTAACAAGAAACAGGGTCAACCTATTTAAGTGTGAATAGACTTGCTAATCATGTTAGAAGAACGAGTCCTTGTATTGTTAACGTATTCGCATGGGAAGTTAAATTGACTTTTTAAACAGTGAAAACGTCTGAGACACAGTTTTACCCTAAAATATAGACTAGTTGACGCTTCGAAATAAAATACGTCAAAAACATTTGCGCTTACAATTTCTTTAGAACTGAGGAACCCCCATACGCCAGACATTGGTTTTAGGCCTAACTTAGGCGAATTAGGCTATGTGTGTATTGCCTAGAAATTATTTGTACATGAATTCATAAAATATTTAAGCTATTAAAACAAATACGTTTGTAAGTAATGTTTAAGATAACAATACACGCAAACAGACAGTGTTTCATTAAGGGGATCCGCCACCTCTAAACCTAATTTTCTTATTAAAGCTAATATTTTCATTTTTTCTCTCATTTTTAGTTATTTAGCGTTTATATAATAGGAATATGACAAATTTTTTTTTATATATACCTACATATATATTATATATACATATATAAATTTCGGAGTGGGGGGAAGAAAAGCTTAAATAACTTTTTTGTTTATCAATATATTTCAAAAAAGTAAGTATTTTCATGTTCCTTACAACCTACTGTAACTTTAATGGTATAATAACCATAGTAACGCAATTGTTACAAAAATTATAGCAATTTTCATAAAATGTAAAACAATTTTACCTTAATTTTTACCAAAAATGTTTCAAAATATATTTATTTTTGATTGTATAAGGCTTATTATACCATTAAATATAGTTCATAGTATGGGGATGATGTGGTAAAAATTTGAATTGGCTAGCTCAAATACTTTTGATTTTATTTAACAAAATGTAAAAAAAAACACGACTTTTGGGAAATCGCGTCCAAAGTCCGCGAACACCTGGTTTGCCCAAACCACAGTTTATCACTGTGGTTATATTCATATAGCTCAGGTGCATTATAGCATTCAAACTGTTAAGTGTTTATATGTATGTGATAAATATGCCATTTTTATAAATACAAATTATTCTTTTCTATATTATAGGGAATATATAGATGATTAAAAAAATAAAACTAAAAATCCGAAAATTCTCATTTTTGTTTTGTGGTCAAGGTACCAATAGTAAATATGGTCAGATATGCATGAAACTTCACATGGATATTGTCAAAAGCATACCCAATAAGAAAATGACATTTTTGGAAAATTGTAAAAAATAAAAAAAACCCCATTTTAGTGGTGGCGGATCCCCTTAACAACACATATTTCAAATAAACACAATGCATTGCAAACTGAAATGGGAATTAAAAAAAGAAGTAATGAATGTTACATTTGTGGTGACACAGCGTGGTTAATGAAGGTTTAGGTTGCACGGCTAATATTCAAGGCCTTAACATAAATTATGCTAACGTGACCCACCTCAGCGGGCTAAACGTGATTAATTATGGTTAAGCTCGGGTTTTTCTGTTTCAAATTCTCATTACTGAGTGTTTTTTTGCTGAATGTTTTACAAAACCTCGAGCTTAGTATAGAAATAATTGTTGTTTTATCAGACGCAACCATACAAAAAAAGTTATTAAAATGTTTATATTTAAATTTGAATACTTTAATGCCCCTAACTTGTAATTCGTCAAACCATATTATAAAAATATTATTTTTATTAAAAGTACAACATTGAACGATATTTTAAAATATATATGGAAAAAAACTTACAAAAAATTAAATACGAACTTTTATTTTAAAATAATCACCTAATCCCTTGTTTAAATTACAATTTTGATCGATACTAAAAAAGCCAAAACTGAGACAGAAGGTTCATCCTATCGTTTTTAATATATATTTGATTATAGGCCAACTTTTGAAGTATTCAAAAATGAATCAAAATCTGTGAATAAGTTTTTTTTTTTTTAACTTATTCAAACGACTATTTGTGATTTTGATGTGAACAACTTAAGTCTTAGTAAATAATTACGGCTTATAAATTATAGTATAATGAATTTCATATCTGTTACTTTAAGCAATATTAGGCCTACTTATTACGGGATAAAATACTTACATTAACTGCAATATATTTTCAAACAATATCCACAAAACTACCGAACAGTATAAGATTATCTAAAACTTCGCAATATCACTATTTATATTTTTTTAATAGGTAAATACATAGGAAAATGGCTCCATTTAGCCGTGAAAACAAATTACGATATGTGGGTAGTCAGAAATGTACTGTACACATCAAGGCACTATCTAACCGTTACAGTTTCAAAATACATTCTCTTCCAGTTGTACAAGGTTTATAACGATAAAAAACAAGTATTTTAAAGTTGCTTTACCACACGAAAGGATATTCTAAAGTTATAAAATCATGAATCCTAAGTCAAAGTTAAAATTTCCAAGACAAAATACTAAACCTCGGCCGCAGATAACCTGCAGACTAAACGAGAATCCGATAAGATTTTCAATTAAATCTATTTAAATAACATTAGGTTCAGCAAGTACCAAGGTTTGCTGCCATAGGCAGGGTAGTAAAGTTTGTTTTTTTGTAAAATATTAATAGCTTAGGATTTGTTAAGTTTGATCAAACTGTATCCATAGACAAGCTAACTAATTCAAAAGTTTACTTATTCTCCAAAAGAATAACATTGGAATTTAAAATTTACAATTTTATTGAATTTTCTCCGTAACTAATAAGCGTATAAAAATACGTCTGTATATTAAAGAGAAATAGGGAAATGTTATTTCTTTAGGATCAAAAATTAGTAAAACCAGTTTTACCCCATAAACCCCCCTATAACATCCAGTTCCCATAGTCCGATCAAGCTTGCTCACGAACTCATTCAAGTTTATCCCGCACTACACCTTCTAGCCAAATTTTATAAAAAACTGACAAAAAATAGCGTTCACAGACGTATATACATCTATATACATAATTAAACATGTGATCAAATAGTGGTTTTGGCCACTAGGGACAAAATAAAAATGTATATCGGTCCCGGGTTCGTATAGTGTGTTAGCGTACCACCTACGGTAATACTCGTAGCTACTTCCCTATAAGTAAATTCACTAAAAACACGTCAAAGCAATTATCAAACCCTTTTTGGCATGCCAATTTTAAACAATAAATGATGAAAATTGTTTCGGCTTAAATCAACCTAAAGGTCTAGTATACTAAAAAACAATTTTGATCGATACTAAAAAAGCCAAAACTGAGACAGAAGGTTCATCCTATCGTTTTTAATATATATTTGATTATAGGCCAACTTTTGAAGTATTCAAAAATGAATCAAAATCTGTGAATAAGGTTTCTTTTTTTTAACTTATTCAAACGACTATTTGTGATTTTGATGTGAACAACTTAAGTCTTAGTAAATAATTACGGCTTATAAATTATAGTATAATGAATTTCATATCTGTTACTTTAAGCAATATTAGGCCTACTTATTACGGGATAAAATACTTACATTAACTGCAATATATTTTCAAACAATATCCACAAAACTACCGAACAGTATAAGATTATCTAAAACTTCGCAATATCACTATTTATATTTTTTAAATAGGTAAATACATAGGAAAATGGCTCCATTTAGCCGTGAAAACAAATTACGATATGTGGGTAGTCAGAAATGTACTGTACACATCAAGGCACTATCTAACCGTTACAGTTTCAAAATACATTCTCTTCCAGTTGTACAAGGTTTATAACGATAAAAAACAAGTATTTTAAAGTTGCTTTACCACACGAAAGGATATTCTAAAGTTATAAAATCATGAATCCTAAGTCAAAGTTAAAATTTCCAAGACAAAATACTAAACCTCGGCCGCAGATAACCTGCAGACTAAACGAGAATCCGATAAGATTTTCAATTAAATCTATTTAAATAACATTAGGTTCAGCAAGTACCAAGGTTTGCTGCCATAGGCAGGGTAGTAAAGTTTGTTTTTTTGTAAAATATTAATAGCTTAGGATTTGTTAAGTTTGATCAAACTGTATCCATAGACAAGCTAACTAATTCAAAAGTTTACTTATTCTCCAAAAGAATAACATTGGAATTTAAAATTTACAATTTTATTGAATTTTCTCCGTAACTAATAAGCGTATAAAAATACGTCTGTATATTAAAGAGAAATAGGGAAATGTTATTTCTTTAGGATCAAAAATTAGTAAAACCAGTTTTACCCCATAAACCCCCCTATAACATCCAGTTCCCATAGTCCGATCAAGCTTGCTCACGAACTCATTCAAGTTTATCCCGCACTACACCTTCTAGCCAAATTTTATAAAAAACTGACAAAAAATAGCGTTCACAGACGTATATACATCTATATACATAATTAAACATGTGATCAAATAGTGGTTTTGGCCACTAGGGACAAAATAAAAATGTATATCGGTCCCGGGTTCGTATAGTGTGTTAGCGTACCACCTACGGTAATACTCGTAGCTACTTCCCTATAAGTAAATTCACTAAAAACACGTCAAAGCAATTATCAAACCCTTTTTGGCATGCCAATTTTAAACAATAAATGATGAAAATTGTTTCGGCTTAAATCAACCTAAAGGTCTTAAGTTCCATAGTATTTTACAGCATCGATGTACAAAAAGGTGTTGGAAAAAATAGGCCCCACTCTTCAAAAGTAAACGCAGATATTATACGAGGCAACGGGAATACAAAAATCTAACTTGCACATAATTTAAAATGTTTATGAAATACGCAAATAAGAACAGAATAAAGATCTAAGGATAACAATGTATTGCTATCATACCACATTGACCGTCAAATCCTCGCGCCAGCTGACGCGCAGGCATCACAGTGAAAGGCTCAAGGTCACTCTGTGATGTAAACCCAACAAGTGTGCAGAGTCAAGGTCATGGCACACATTCTGCTCTTGATTGCTTGTTTGTTTATGCAATGTGAACTGGATTGCCGTTTCATAAGGAAAATTTACGTTTATGTCTCTCCGTGCATTGTTATTATTTATTATGAAGTAGGTTGCTAATTCGTGTATGCTTTTGAAGATTCCTTAGGGTGTGAATGTATACTTTTTAACTAAGCAGCTGTTTAGGCCAAAGTCACTATGGCAATTTAAAAAAAAAAACAAGAAAAAATTTCTTCTCTTGAAAGAATCTATATTTTTATCCTCTCAAAACATTAAGGCCACAACTGCATTTAAGGGTACGCCTTACCTTGGGGGGGGGGGGGGGAATATCATTATGGGGGGCAATAGTAATTAATTACTAATTTAATATCGGCACTCCTATTTTGGCTCACATTTTGATATATTTTTTACTTTTAACTAGCTGTATTATTTTCTTATTTATTTATAAAAGGTATAAAATTACCTGAGTACTGCCAGAATGTTGGTCCTTACGGATTACGCGTTTCGAGGAGCTTAAGTCCTCATCATCAGATCTTGTACAAGAAACACATCCATCACTTCGAAAAGGTCGTCAAAAGTTTAAATATACAACACGGACACATATTAAAAAAAACACATTTTACACTTACGGGTAGGCCTACCGACAAAAACTTGCAATGTCCGACCGCACAGTTGTAGGTTAAAGTCATGACCATGAGGTAATTTTATACCTTTTATAGTTTGTTCTGTGATCCAGAGACAAAAACAACTCAAAATATGAACTTATTTATTTGGTTTCGAGGCACTCTTCCTAGGTTTTTCAGCTTAAGGTAGGATAAAGTATCAGTTTTATGTCACAAGTAAAAGTGGTGATTGGCGGGATTTGAATCCGTGACTGAAGTACAGAGGTTTTGCATTTTGTCTACAGGATCAGCTGTGTCACAGCTGACATTACGCGTTTTGGCGGAAAATTATTACAATGTCATCACTTACACCAATCACGATGAAAACCATTGATAAACAACAGCGTCCAATGAATAATCCGATCGGGGCACTTCACTCCGCAATGCTATATCCGCAACTGACCACTCAGCTGATTCTTAATCTGTTATTATTTGTTTTAAACATAGCTGCAACATGTAATGTTTAAAACTAGTTTTTAAAATAAGGCATTCGTAAGAAACTATTCTTGTAGGTAATACACTAAGGAAAGTAGTTTTACAGCATAAAATAATAGTTTTTTTGTTCTTGTTTCAGCTTGTTTGATTTTATGACACGTTGCTCTGTTAGTTATTTAAAAGTATCATATGTAAAAGAACTAGGAAAAATGTTTTCGCCTAAAATAAATCATAATAACAAATATAATTTTGGATAATTGTCCCTATTAAAGACGGTTTATTCAAGATATATGATTCGACATCACGTCACTAGACAAATTAAACTTCATCGATGCCATCTTGGGACACATTGCCATCTGCATGCTAAAGATAAAGTCACCGAATAGTACAGTGCATTGCCCTTGGCCTTTGAAATATGCTGAAATTGTTTCGAATTATAAAATATCAACAACAAGTTATATAAATTATCATAAGCGAAAATACATGTAGTCATAGGACATTCAAATAACTTAAAATATTAATCACCCATATTATTCGTTAGGTATACATTACTGGTACTATATTATTAAAAAAAATTAAAATGCATCAATAAATAAATCAAACCTTTCCAACAAAACTAATTGTAACTCATTTTGGTCACTTTATCCTTTCAATTGTATCTAATTGTAAATCTATCATTTAGAATACAGGATTTGAGTAATCAGTCAAAGCTGCGTAAATATAAACAAACGAGGATCTTCGTTTATTCATCGTTTCACTTACCAAACATTTTATCAATAAGTAAGAGAAAAGTATGTTGTGCTATTAGTAAAATTCCAATTATTTACCATTTATACTATTTATGTTTACATTTTTGAACTGAGTACTAAATAAATAGCTCTATGTAAATATCATTTTGTGTCCATAAACACTGACCAAGTTTGAAACTCCCCTTTAAAAAATCCGATGTATTAATTTAATCTTTTTACGTAATATTTGTTTGGTAATTTTCAAAAGTTGGGGTTTTTCTGTTTTCGTTTATCGTGGCAAAATTATATTTTAGTTTTTTCTGTTATTAAAATATCCGGTTTAAATATATGATAGAGAACACATTTTAAGAAATGCTTATCTGAAAACAGGACTTGGAGATTTATATGGATAAGACAGAGAGCGCTTAATTTTATCTCTAAAAGAACCGTTAGTGAGCTCCAATCAGGAAGCTTTTCTACTAATGACATTAGAGTCTGCGAGTAATTTCCTTTGCATCGATGGTTCCGACGAAAAAGGATTTCCTCAAGGAATTCACGATTATAACCCACAGAATTCCAAACTTATGAATACAAATACCCTTGTATTAGTTTTATAAAATGCAGTAATAATCTAATTTAAATACATTTAAATATGTTAAAATGAAATAAAGTTACTATTCAATTACAATTATTAACAAAACATATACATTACCTCTTTTATAGCTATTTGTACGTTATTTATGCTGCTATTAAAAGTATTAAAACATTTGGTTGAAATGCCTATACAGGTTGTCTCGTAGGTAGACATTCAAACATCGGGAAACGGTTATTTGGCTCGATATAAAGAGAAAATCAAGATTGAACGTGTTTCTCAAAATACACTTGTTAACCAGGTATCCACTATTTAGTTATTTTTTACATTGACATTTTTATCATTAAATGTTTTCGAAATGTTCTCCATATACTATGTCTAGGAAGAGAAAGTAAAAATTAAAGTTCGTAATTTACACTCATCATTGCGTACCTCCTTTACTTTTACATGAACGGTCACTTTGAGTATTCGAAATACAATTTTAATGCAAACATCTCGTATGAAATACCATAGTGTAAAGTTTTCCCGATAAATAATTGTCCATTTTCAGCCCTTTTACATATTCATGGCTGCATCAATGGTTGTAACTTTAGGTAAACTTGTGGCCAACAACGCCCCTGTTATGTAGATGTTGTAATGGACCAACGGGTTAGCAAATTATCGATACAGAGGCCTGCATTAGCATTCCTGTGTTATCCAACTCCCAATTAATGTAACATAAGCTTTGTTAGCCACTCTATCCCATGGATTATAAAGCTGAAATACTGTCTTCATAACTACAGTTTATTTCACAATGTTAAGTAAAATAGCATTTGAAATGTTATATTTTCCTTAATTATAATGATATCTTTTGAGATGATAATTTATCATATGAAGTGACAATTAAGATGCATTTTAGGGTGATGTCGAATAGAACAGCTTACCATAGAGTGAGGTTTTGTGTAATTTAGCTTGGTTTTCAAAAAATAATCAAAAAATTGAAAAATTATCCCTTGATTAGAAATTCATTCTCATAATGTTTAGTGTGTTTCACGTACAGAATCTTAAATTTATTTATTCTTATAGATGGATCGAGACACTGTTCTTTGTGAAATAAACACCAATTATCATTATTTGACTTCAGTTTCCTATTATGTTTATAGGAACGAAATTTTAAAGACTAGATTGTTAAGATACTATCTATGAGTGTCAATAGTATCTAGTTCAATACTTAGATGCTTTGACAAATGCACCCCATGTTAAATTTGTAACTAGATTTGTTCTCAAAATTGTTGTAGTTGATGTGAGCCACCTACTGATTTAAACTACGAAATTCTGTCAAATAAACAATATGTTTTACCAAGTCAAACATAGGGCATGACTTATGATGAGTTATAGCAACTGTTATGAGCTCTCAACATGGTCAGCAACAAAAATAAGGTATAAAATAGAATTTTAGACTTTAGCGCATTCTGTGACTCGCTCACATAACTACGTTATTTTTTAATAAGAAATTTGCTATAGCTGGTCCATATAGATGGGAAGTCTACTTTTTCCTGAGCTGTAGGTGAAGGTAAAACCTATTTTTAGATAAACACAAAAAAGCTAATGAAGTTTACTGGTGGCATATTAGGCTGAAAATTATTATTGTTTCTTAACTCACCCTTCATTATATTACTACCTTGGTCACCACACCAGATATCAGAAATGTCACATATACGTTATTCATATACGTTATTCGTGACAGGAAGTTTGAGATTTGACAATATTATGAGAAGTCTCTTTCTGAATCCAAAGTCAGCGATAATACTCTAAAAACATGGATCACACCAACAACTAGGAGGAAGTAGGAGGAGTAATAAGAACTAATATATCCATTTACAATTACCACTATGAAGAGTTAATGGTGTTAGTTTAAGCATTTTATTGCCGAACTGTCCTCAACGCATCTCATGAATGAATGCAACTCAGTTACATAAGAGTGTATTACCACACATAGACTTGTACAAACGGCTCTAAGAGACTACAAGGTCTAGTTGTATGATGCTAATGTGACTAGCATTCAGTGTGCTGGCCAGTCAAGGTCATGGCACACAAACCTTATCTTTGTTGTGCAAAACATCCAGATTGTTGTTGTTTTACGTCATGTTTTACTCGTTGCTGTTCAACTTGGAGACGAGAATTAAACTACTTTCTGTTACCTATTTAAACAGAAGAAATGCAAATTAAATGAAAAATGTATTTATTTAAGAGGCGAAGTTATGACTTGCAAGTACTCTCTACCTTAATCTCTAAAATATAAATAAAACTATTCACTTATATGGGTGATGCGGACCACCCCTACGTATAAATTTACGGATGTATAAAAAAACCTATTAAAGAGAAAACCAAAATTGAATTTTTTCCCAAAATCAAAATTGTTAACCAAATATGAAAATATGTTTTTATTTTCATTTTGTTGTTTAAGGATTCCTTTAAGAATGCTGTTAAGTAAATAAACAACGCTGTTAAGTGAATATTTTCAATTTTAAGTACTAAACTGAAACGGATACTAAAAAAACTTTCGTAGGCAAACATTTTTAATAGATTCCCTTTCCTGAAAACCTGCAAATCACATCCTTAAATTCAAAAGATGTTTTTACTGGTCATGAAAATGGCACGATTGGAAACCAAAATAATATACCCACTGACTTGTATCATTGACTTGAAAAGATATCTCGATTATAAAGAATTTTCTAGTTGCTTAAAGTTCTATATTTTTGTTCTGTGTTATGTAGTGCTGTAGTTTAAGTAGGTTCATCATACGAAAGGTTATTATTATCATTATTATTAATAATCAACTAGCTGTTACCCACGGGCTTCACCCCGTTTGACTTCATAAGTATTAATAAAATTATCGATTGGCTGAAATAAACAAAACAGGATACAGTAATACAAAAAAATAAGTACAGCTGAGGTATTTTAACATTAAGTATATGAATTATGGAAAGTTCCCTTTGGAAAGGAATTAAACCCTTAAAGGGCAATTTATGAAATAATAGATAGTTTTGTGCAAGGTTTCTCGTCATGACGAACATTTTGAGGGTATGGTTTATGGGAGTGTGACTTATAGTTTTCTCAAAAGTTCATGGGTTTTTTTGGATTTATTATATAGATTAGCCGTTAAACTCGTTAAACTGTGACGCATGCTGGGGTGCGTATTTTAAACTAAATATAAATGCAAGGCGAGTTTATAATATTATATCAAACGGATTATAACACCTCGCATATAGTTATTTTTATTTTTATTGGCCAAAGACCTTGTAAAATACGTATTACACATAAAAGCATTAAAAACCTTTACAAAAATATTTCTGAAATGTTGTAAACGTTTCGATTTAGTGGCAAAGCTGTAAAACACTAAATAGATCTTACAATTACAATGTAAACAGTTACATTTGGTATTGTTGTGCTAGAGAGACATTCACAACGCAATAGAAGGACTTCAATAACAATTCAGTCATTGAAATTGACAAGGACACTCGATCCTTCCTGTTCTGACTGCCTAACACAAGTGCTTCACTTGCAAGTGTTATGACATGCAATGTGGGAACGCAAAACTGTAGCTAAATCCATGCTATCCATAAATCTTGGAGGCACGTCTGATCTCGTAGCTTATGTTCTTAGGGTGCGAGTACAAATCCAGCCAATCAAAAATTTAATTTTGGGATGACATAGTGTTACGAGACAGTGGTAATAGCCCTATTTTTGTCATGGATGCAAATATTGGTAAAAAATAGGCTACATATGTGCACATATAGAAATATTAAAATATAAATTACTAAAATTTGAAGTAAAAATATTTCAGAATGCTGACAATTATTTGTATTGACTGTTGGAAAATGTCGTACATGTGTTAAATGTACACGATTTTCTTCTGCAAATAAGAGATAAAAATTTTTAGAATTTTAATAATTTATTTCAACCTATACAGTGTGTATTGAGAACCACCTAAATAGAAGTTACTGTTTGGCATTGTACGAGTGATATGGTGCCACTGCAGATTTCCCGTATTGGTATGTTTGCGGCAGTCAATAATTGAAGGGGGATTGACATATAGTCCCTGCTCTCTAACTTTTCATTTACCTCAGATGAAAAACTGTTTCTCAATTTCTGTGGTTCTGACATTGAATAGTAGTTCTCCATGGGTTCATGCAGTAGTTTTTATACTAGCAAAATGGATTTAATAAGGTTTATTTTAAATATAAATTTAAAATATGTACCATGTATTAAGGATGACACTTAAAAACAACATAAACATGGCTCAAGAATAAATACAATGAAATCTAGTTTCTAAAAAGGTAATTCTACCACTTTAAACATAACAAAAAATCTCAAAATAGGTGATAACGTCTTAACACAAATTAGGACGTATTGAAATATAATATTGTAACATTTATGGAAATATGTCTAAGCTATCGCCCAAAGCTTTTGAGACTATACTTACAACGTTTTCAACGTCAGTTTAGATGAATTGCTAAAATAAAAACTCTCATTTTATATGATGATTTTACGTTTTAAATAATAAACTACAAATAGATACTTTTTAAAAAATAAAAAAATAGTAAAAAATAGTAAAAATATAGTAAAAAATAATAGTAGTGAGTAAAAATAATATCAATAAAAACTGTTTAGGCCTACTTGATTCAAAATCGGTGTATATAATTTCAAGATTCATTCAGATAAATTCGTTAAGATTCAGATTTTATTTACAACCATAAACCACTTGAGATACTTAATGCACCTCAATGCGCAGTTAAACAACCAAATTGGATTGTGCTGTCGGAAGGTTGGGGAAATGAGGCCATGAAAGTTTCATTAAAAGTAAGGCTATATACCCCATTAAACCACACCTTTAGACAATAGACTTTGAAGTGGGAGTGAAGTCTTCTTACAGTTTAGTATTAATTAAAGATAATCTTAACGTGCTAGATCATATTTATAGGATAGGATATAACGTATAGGTAATCATTTTGCTAGTATATACACGAAATGTAAGTTCTCTTAAAGTTAAGAGAATTAATTACTAATCATAAATAAAATATGGCTCTTAAAAAGTAGTAGCTTAATATACTTTTCTTTAACGAAATATTTTTACATACCGTATTGAGAAATTAACTAACCGATACAGTTGTACAGGGTTCTTTTAATTTTTGTCATCAAACGAAGTAGTTTTTGGCATAAATTGCCTTTTAGTTTGACTTAAAAAAGTAAGGATTTTCGATTAGAATAAAACATTATAAATACAATAAGACGATAGCTAACCAGAATTAAAATCCTTTCTATTTTTATTTAGCAAGTCATGTTAATATTACATACGAGGATTAGTGCAGTATGCTTTTTCCAGTATTAATACAACGAGAAGCTAGAGAAACATATTCTTTCGGATCAAAATATTTACCTATAATGTTATGTATAATATATGTAATAATATATGCAATACCTTTGTATATTACCATATACATAACACTTTTGGAAGACTCTTTATGATAATGTTCGGACACATCTTACATTAACTACTTTGATTGCTAAACACGATGAGTGTAGAATTTGGGGGAGCCATTTCTAGATTTCTCCCTCATAATGCAATTCATTGTTTTAAAACTATTGTTTTAAAAACGTTTTCTAATAATTTTAATAAATGAAACCCCATCTTCTAACTAAAAACATCATTTTCTTGTGAAAGTAAAATAGGTTTCTTTGTGGTTTCTTTATCTGAATACATTAATCTAAAACAGTACGAGTTCATAGGGAAAACGCCCTATTGCAACTTTCTGCTTAGCTTTCTTTATTTCCCTGCTTAAACAAGCGGGCAACGCCTTGTTTGAACAATTTGTACATTTACATTTTGAGTGAAATCGAAGGCTAGTCTCCTCTGACGCGGAGATTGAATACTGTGTTTAGAATACATTAGAGCCAGAGTTTGTAAAGGAAACATCACGAGCAAGCCCGGCTGAATACAAAGATTGTCGGTAAAAGAGATAAAACATTTTGTAGTCAACAGCTATCTGTAGATTCTTGAGTTATTTTATAATGCTACGAGGTTGTTTTAAATACATGTCCTTCAACTAATTGTATTTTTTGGTGGAATATTTATTTATTCATATATATCTAGTAAAAACTAGATGTTTTCCTACATCGTATTTCAAAGATTCTACAAGGAGTAAACTTGTAGTTTTGGATCTTTCAAGTTGCCACAAAACCATTTATTGTTTTATAACTCCAATTCCTAGCCTTGGACTTCATTTTGAGTGCTACGTTTTGATAAACATTTGATCATTGACAAAAACTATTTTCAATATTTAATCATTTTCTTGTGCATACTAATACTGGTGACGTTAATATTTAGGCCATGCATTGTAAACCTTTTTGGCCAAAATAATCCAAAATAAAAATACCTATTTGTTGTTTTTTTTACCAAAATATTCCGTTTTTTACAGTTTTCATTGCCATTATGCTGAAATATTACGCGTCTTCCACAATACAAATCATTCTTACGTCTTTGATTGGGATGGGACGAGTGGCGTCGTCCTGTAATCCAGCTACTAGGAGGTCACGAATTGTGGATATTTATAGGCGTGCACTGTGGATGCGATACTCCCTGGTGTGGATTAACGTCCGCACGAGTGAGTACTACGACTATCCGCAGTACTATCCTGATAATTAGGCCAATTTGTATATACCAAGGAAAATTGTGGTTCGGATTCCACTATAAACTGTAGGTCCCTTAGTTGCCATTAGCTGTATGGGCTATTAATTAACAGCTGTGTCTAAGGAATGTCGGCCTTAGTCACTAACAAGACTACAAGATCGCGCCACTCATCCTACACTCATCTCCATTCATACTTGGCTTAAAATACCTACTATGTATGGTCGCCATTTTATTGAACAGTAACAGTATTGTTTGATTTTACTAAACAATTCAATTAACTGAAAAGAATTATGATTTACAGAACATAATCAATTTCATTTAGAAACGTATTTATATATCAAGTAAATGCATTAGGTCCACCAATCCTAAACGGTTGAACTAATTGGGTTTTCATGTTTCAGGACCAGCATGGAACGAGCCACTGTTCTCCTACTGGTGATCGTGTCTTTTACATATACAGGTATGTACAAATTATCAGTTATTATGTTTATGTTGCAAAACTGCATTCACTATAAAAATACATGTGTTTACGAATGTTTTATACTGAATCGTTTTACACCGAATACGCATATTTTACACTGGGACCTGACAATTACGTTTGTTTGTTTTTTTTATTTGAAAAGAATAGCCTATTGACATAACATATTTTTATATGTGGCTGTAGCTAACCACCTGTAAATTATTTCTTTGAGTTTTATTTTTAGTAAAGTATTGTGCATCAACTTAACGTAACCAGACCTTGACATTTTTCTTTAAAATGGTGGAATTTTGAAAATTAATTTAGAAAGATGATTTAAAGGGAGACTGGTTCAATGCTTTTTTAAGGGATATTCTCTACAAGTTCAAGTACATATAGCACGAAAATCACTGAACCTATCATACAGATTTTTTGCACACTTATTTATCACATCCATATATTTATGTTAAAACCAGTTTTGAAAGAAATATATCGACATAAAACTTTTTCAACCATTTAAAAAAGAAAGAAAAATCCATGCAATATTAAAAAAAAAATGTTTTTTTTATTTATTACTAATCAATATATGATTGGTTTAATGTATTCACCAAGTACGCAGACTAATATATGCAAAATTTTAAGTCTCTAAGCATTATAGTTTTTAAACTATGTTTACCTAAAGATAAAAAAAAACTTTCTGAAAAACCTCGGTAGA
The DNA here is from genome assembly GCF_028750875.1 of Macrosteles quadrilineatus. Taxonomy (NCBI): domain Eukaryota; kingdom Metazoa; phylum Arthropoda; class Insecta; order Hemiptera; family Cicadellidae; genus Macrosteles; species Macrosteles quadrilineatus. The sequence goes on along the minus strand of NW_026542596.1, from coordinate 13,050,224 downwards.
GTTAGCTTAATTTATTTATTGTTATCATAAGAAGCTTTCTAATATTCCATATATATTCTTTATGAGGAAGAGTCGTAGATTAATTTTAGACGAAAGAGGAAATTTAATTTTTTAAGACATATAAGGTTCAGTCTCCCCTTAAATTGGTTGATAAATTGGCATCAGTGACATTTCCTTCAGTGTCTGGCATTTTTAGACCTAAACTAATCTGGGTTTTGTTTTGACTGACGATAGTTGAAGTTTCATGGATGATGTTGACTTGTATTGATGAATCTTTCTTCAATGTTGCTTCTAGAATCACGTCTTTGGTCACCAGTAAGTGTTCATTGAGGTTGTACAGTGATAAATGAATACCATAATGAACCTTTTGTAAGATTTTTTTACATTTACAAAAAATATAACATCTATGAAAGAAAATATAAAACAAGTAAGTAATTACAAAACATATGTTTTTAAAATAAAACTCAAAGAAATAAGTTACAGGTGGTTAGCTATAGCCACATATCTCTGATCATTTATCACTGTACAACCTCAAAAACCACAAATACTTTGAATTCACACGCATATAAATAATTAATTCAAATATTTTGTTTATTATTTTTACTAACATTTTGAGACGGACATTACGTGCGTTTCGTAGCATTTCTTCGTGGGATACTAATGATAAAACAATGCAGTTATGTCTGAATTATAAGGCAAATGTTTTAATTCTTTATTCGGTAAATGTTCAAAGAATGTGTCAAAAACCCTTTAAAAATTATGGTATTTGAAAAGCAATACTAGATGATATAGTTATCTAATACTAGTTACCTTAGTGTATATTCACAGTTCTAAAGAGTACAACAACATGCCCGTATGACTTGTCCCCAGCATTCCTTGGATGTTGTGGAACCAGGAGCTTCTTTCTTATCAGATCAGAGGTCAATGAACCGTGTTCCTGTCTCCTTCCGTGGTTTAGAACCGGTTGCTTGTGTATTCACAACCTGTCTTATGCGGTTCATAACATGTGAAATTATTGAGTGGATATATATAATGGATTCAAAACACACGAAATATTGTAGTTTTTTCATGTTTTACCTTATTTGAAAATCTAGGACTAAGGCCGTTTCACGATACTTTTGGCAAGGTATATTGGTTCGTAGCGTTATCATATATCTTAGCCATTGGTGATTAGTGGACTATGCGATTTCGGGACTTGAAGTTCCGGCTCCTAGTGGACCTGCTCGCTACCTTTTTTCTATACTATTAAGACTTGCATGAATAGTATCTCCGTGGTTATAGTCCTCACCTAGAACTCAAAAGGTCGCCGGTTCGATGCTGAGAAAAGTCAGTAGCTTTTTAATAGTTTCAACCTGGATCCAGCTGTACTTGATCATTAGGCAAAATGAAACAGCTGATCTTAGTCAGTGAAAAACACAATGTATCACACCTCATTCTACACTCACCCTTCACTCATATTTAGAATGAAATGCGCACATAGGGCGTCCCCATCTCAAATTATTATGATTTATTAATGGCATAAGAATTAATTGGCTAAATAAATTATTTGTATGTCAACTATTTTATTTTTACAGCCTTAAAGTTAAACCCACATGCAAACCTCAATGTTAATCTTTTGCATATATTAAATAGTCTTGAAATAAAAGTGAGTAAGCCTATCCAGTAATAAAGCAGGGAGATCCAGGTCTCGAGGTGGTGGGTTTAAATCCCACCAAAAACAAATCAATTTGATTTATTTGATCCATGTGATAATTCTACGACCCTAACACATCTGTGCTTGAACGTAGCGTTCTAGTATGGAATTGTGGGATGTTAATAAGTATTAAAAGGAGATTAACTGATAATCGCTATTGATTCCCTACATAAGTATTAAAAAACTAGTAAAAAAGTAGCAAAAGTAGTAAAAAACTTAGCTCAGTTGTTGCTCAGCACGATATGAAAACGAGAACCAATCTGTGGGAATTTATAGCCTGGAAATTGGCGGGATTGAAGTTTAAACCAAATGATCCGCCAATCGAAGGGATTACCACCGCAACGCCCTGAATTGAAGAGGAGAAAGGGAGAGGGAAATTATACACTTCCAAACCCGGGCCACCTTGGCCACATCATACGAGTTTGGAATATAAATCATGTTTTTATTATTATTATTTTTTTTTAGAAACGTTCACGGAATATTATGCTGCAATATGTTTGCTATTGGTGACATACATGTATACTAACTTCACTTGACTTGTTATTTGTACTCAACCAATCAAAGGATTGCTATGTATCGGTATAAATATACGTTGGTAACAATTCAATAAGAGAAAATACATATTAGCTGGCGCTGATTAAATACGTGATCGTACTTTAGAGGTTGAATTAGTTTACATTAAAACCTAAGTCTCGTAGTATATTTACTCTGTTGTATTGTTATAATATTTTTCACTTTCTAAACACCATTGTAAAACCAAAGGCAGAGCTAAGTAATTATAAAATGCTGTCCTGGTTAAATAATTAAAAAAACTATGCAGACTCAAGCTTGGTTCATTTTATTACATGCACCACTGCATTCTTAAGTTTAGAGCCACTGTAAATATGACAAACGACCTAATGAAGCAAATATGTCAAGCATACTGTATACAAAGATATAAATACATATGAAATTCACACACAAGTAAACTTCAAAGATATATTTATGACCCTTTAATCTCAACCCCGTAGGGTAATATCACACAGGACTGGAGTATGTTCTTAATGGCTCACTTTAGAAGTCAGTATTAGAGTTGGGGTAAATCACCCTCTTGACCTTAAATACAGCCATTTAGGTGCTCTAACACCAACCATGGTACAAGCAAACGTTACCATGCCGTTATTAATGTTTTATTCAACCTTATCATGCTGAAACTGAACAAACGTTAAATAACTGTTAATGTGCTTAGCAATAAAACCTAATTTTAGTGTAATTAACTGATGTGTAATTTACATATTACAATTAAACGAAACTAAAGAAAACTTTTACATACTGATACATACTGTAATATTTTCCTCCAAAAACATCTAATTCGTTCTTGTCGTGGGTGTAAAAAGGTTGATAATTTAGTAAAACATAGATTAAAATTTAAATACGCACTTATTTCATTAGTAAAAAACTCATGTTCATACGTATCTTAAATTGTACCAAAATGAAATACTGAATAGGGTTATCTTAGTTAAAAGAAAAATTAACAATTCAACAAAAAATTAGTTTAAGACGAATATTTCAATAAAGTATAATTTCCCTTCACGAGAAACTAATTGAGCAATAGGCTAACCAGTGATAAATATACTTTCCCTGTACAAACAGCTAATTTATTTACGCAAACTATTTATTTAGCATGGTTCCTAAAGTGAAGAAATAGTTCGTTTACAATATAATGGACTAGGACTGGGAAGAAGACTTGTATACAAGCGTTTCAACCCTTAATCCTCTAATTCATTCTCCCTTGCCTACTTTTGCATTCCCCTCTCTTGACATCGGGCTTACCTTTCATCCCTTTCAAGAGTCTCCAAAATCTCCCTTTTACGTTAGATCTCTTGCATGTAACATTTCTACAAACGGCTTTCTTACTAACATAATACAGAGATAACATTTTATTACATCATACCCAGTAAACGGTTATTTAAGAGATTTTGAATTTTTCAAACAACATTATTGGCGTTAATAGTTATCGAGAATTCTTATTAGCTTAGTAGGATACAACAGACAATTTTTTTTTATTAATAGACAGTGACAGTTTAAATAATTATTGGTCTTTATTTGTTTTGATATATGATTTACATATCGATATTGAATAATCCAACATTACTGGATGATACTAACATCTGAAGTTACATGTAGTATAACTTTATCATCAATAATAAAACACTGTTTTATCAATATCGATGATTTAGTTACATATCCAAGTATAAAAATGTAGTAAGAGTGTTCTAAAAGCGATTTAATTAATTTCCAAAAAGAATGTTAGCTCGAGTCAAGCAAACCCAAAACAACTTGGTTGGCCATTTCTTGTTGAGAAACTACAGTTTCAAAACTGATGTCACTCAACTGTCACGAACACTGTAGAGCCTTAACGATAACCGGGGCTTTCCTTCGGCAAAACTATTTCTTTTCCTCCACACTCATTTAGTACTTGAAACATTATTTGGGTATTAGAACTAATTATTATTTCTCATATCTGGCAATTCACAAAATAGTACTATTTCGTACAGACAGTACATACGTATAACTCCATATGCTTAGTTATTTAATAACCATCTTAATTTATTTTACACCCTAATATGGAATTAATAAGTGGCATGGCTAAGTAATATTACCAATTATAGTTGAAATTTGTTAATCTATAAAAAGAGAACCAAATTCGGTTGAAACATTTGAATTGCCATTCAGGTTTTGTGGGCTTAACAATGTCGGCACAAACGACCGCAGACGTGACAGTACAACAATAAACATGACACACGACGTCGCGGTAGATGTGACACTGTGACACACCAACATGGAGTGTCACAATGCCACAATGTATGTATTGGCACAATTCCGCATCGTCTGACACTCCATGTATACTCTTACACCCTTTTTCACGTTTCACCTTCACATTGAAGGACCCTAGGCTCGAAACCGTTCACGAATAACTTTAGACTTAGCCTAGAGGGTCCTGCCTGACATTATCACATAGGTAAAAGCTATTGGTGATTGGAGGGATTTGAAGCCGGGACCTCGTGGACCAAAGCCCCGCTCTACCACTATGACACAATGTCGCCTACATTGACACAGCACTGTATACTCGGTTATATCAAGACACCGATGCCAAAGATATCTGTCAGAAGTTTATATCCTAACATATACCGTATTCAACTTTGTATTGTTTACTTAACAGTTTTAAAATAAATTTATTAATGTGCATTGCTATTGTAATAGCTTAAACTAAAATTGTAAGGGTAGCTGAGTGGTTCTAGTGCTCACATTCAAATCTGATGGTCACTCTGGTTCAATTCCCAAGCGAGATCGTTTACAGGCCCAGACGGCATTTGTCATTGGGATATCACTGAATGATGACGTTAGGTAGACCAGGGTTTGGACCGTTCCCTTTGGAAATGTAAAAATTGGCCCTTGCGTAGAAAACACACAAAAAACAAATTTGGCGTTAAAAAAATTGATAAACCAGTATAAATATGATTTCACGTCGAAACTTGTATGAAATTACAATTTAACTGCATACAGAAGTCTTCATAAATTCTGAACTAATAGGAAATTAAATTTGTCTATAGTATGATGGTTTGTTTTTTCCCTAAATAATTTAAATTTGTTGCGAATCCATTACACTGGTTTATTTTTGTTCATTTACATTTTTGCATTCTGAAGTGTTTGTGAACGTGTTCAAATAAGCAATCGCCAACGGAAACTACGAATTAAATGTAGCTAAAATGGTATAACATGTATTTGTTTACGATTAGTCTAAATGGTATATTTAAAGTTTTCTAAATATGTGTGGACGATTTTAAACACCGACCAAGATTAATCATTTATGGAAGCTTGTCGGAATGATTAATGATGATGCTGATGAGCAATCAATATCTGTCAACCAGCTTGATGATGTAAATCCTCTGCTGAAGCATTGGTATTAACCATTTGATCAAGATCATGACGGTGAATAACCTACCGAATATCTTATATATTTGGCTATTGATATTTCAATATTATTTATAAGATTATTTGTGTGGGGATTTAACTTGTATCAAATAAGCTAAGCTAAAACTGCAATTTTAAAACGAAAATGTTTTTTGACGCTTAAAAATAAATTTTAATATTGACTTTTAATTTTCATTTCCTTATACAGTACTACTTTTTTCGTTTATTAGAACTTTGTGGAATTGTTTCACAATATTCATTCGATTTAACTTTTTCCTTTCTAAAATATCTAGGATGGAAAAAAAGGATGAAAAAAATATTTGATCTCCTTTTATGTCTTGTATTTCAACAGCTCAATTGAAAAAAAAATACGAGTGTAATGACATCTTCTCATATATTTTACTTACAGTATATATATTCTTAATCAAAGTTTATGAAAATATTTCACTGTGTAAAGTTAAAAAGAAGATTCTCTTCGTGTAACAAATAAGGTTTTCACAGTCAAATCACAGTAAACTCAGTTAAAACCATTATAAATGCTCACAGAAGAGTTTGATATGCAAATTACCCATTTTACCGCCTTCACTCCGTAAGTCGCCATTTATTTTCTCCGTCCAAGTCATCCATTTTGTTTTGTAACGTGTTAAATTTGGTTTTATAGACGTCAGCATATAGCATTAGTCTACATTTTGAACTCATACCATAACATGTAAAATATAACATTATCGTACATGCCTGAACATAATATGAATAACTGATCAACTGTTTCACTTCAAAAACTAAAAATAACTAGTTTCAGGTCTATGCTCAAATAGCTGATATAAGTAGGTTTATACTGAAATCCACAGTAGTTGGGTGAGTAGAATATAATTGTATGGTTCGTAGTAAATAGTTAAAAAGTACTTAAACTCTAAACATTGAAAATGAATAATAATTTTGTTTAACAAACATACAGATATTCAAATTTCAGGTCTCTAAAAGGTAAGAAATGTAAAATAACGTATATGTATAGAACTGATATGGATCTGGTTTGAAAACGGAAAGTTCGCTGCGTATAAGATGAACGCGGAGTCGTGTGGAACAACGGAAACAGACAAATTGAGGCACATTCATCGAGGAGGCAATTACGGTACAAATAGAGACGATTTGAGCCAGCCTTCCCCTCACACAACACTGAAGATTGTACTGTGTAGCGCTGTATAAAATATGAACCTGTTTCATAGAAGCTGAGATTGTTTGATCGCGCATCCATATGAAATATTCGTCTTGTATGCCAAAAATAAACAAATGTAATTTTGTTCATAAAGGGTACTAACTTATCACTGTACTAAATAAACAATTTCATGAAACAACTTAGTAAATGAATTGAAATAATGGAATAATGGAACTGAATGATGAATAATAACTGAAAATGAATAATGAAAAATAATTGAAAAATGAAACCATTTATGATTTACCATAATGTTTAAATTAAAAGATAAATTTAACAATTTTCCAACCGAACTCTTTAAAATTAATTCCTTACTACAGGAATAAATGTATTGTTGAATACTGTTGGATTAAAGATATATAATGTTCGGTTTTTTTTAAACCTACAAGTAGTTGTTCCTAAATATGTTTCCCTGGAAGCAGTCAATTTGCGTAAGAGAATTTGTAATTTGTATCAGTCATGAATTCACTTTTCAGTATATATTTTCGAAACCATTCAGATGAATGTTAAATCAAATTAATCATTCGTTTTGTTAGTTTGCAGGTGTTTCTCACCCAGGATCTTTTTTGTTAAAGCCGTAAATTCGACAGGAAAACTAACAAATTTAAGAAAGCATAACTTCATTTAATTTTGAACCAGTTATAAAATATTACACAAGATTGCAAAAGATAAAGCCAGAAAGAGGAAGTGCAGTAATTTAATTGTTAGTATTTCTTATAATTTAAAACCTATATTACTATTAGAAAAGTAGCAAGCAAAGTTTTCACAATTTTGTATCCCACTCAAATCATCTAACAAAACTTAGGTCGGTGACCTAATATGCTAACGCGCCTTTCTGTTATCTTAATGTGTTCACCCTTGTGAATGATGACGTAGTTTCCGTGCAGATTTTTCTTTTAACATTTTCAACGCGACACCATAAATATTTAAGTAAAGTCACAGACAAGATTACTAATACAAATGTTTTTAGGATGTTTGTTGGACGAACAATTTTTTAAAGTTGTACTCTACTTTTTAACGTTCATTACGACTTATATATATGCAAAGCTAATTGTACATTAAGCTTACATATTGCACATATTTTAAAATAGTAATACAAAGTTTATAATAAATTCAACTATGAAGTTTATAACATTACTTGGAAAATTTATAGTTTTTGAGTTACTTTAGCCAATTGTTACTTTAGTAAAATGTCAAAGTGGTCGATTAATGAAAAGCAAATGTTTGCTATATCATGAGTTTTTAGATATTGGAATAGGCTATTGACAGATATACATTTATTCTGAATAATCCTAATGTGTAAGGAAAATTAATGAGTTTAGCTAGGCTACATAAATTTTTATATCAACAGAAAAAGTATATTAATCGGTTCTATTTGTAAATTGAATATTCTTATTATAGTTTGAGTTCGATAATTTTTTTGATAAATCCTGTCTATTGATTCTTAATCAGGCTTTTAATTTACAATGGTCTTTCAGCACACGATGCAACCTTGTTATTAAAATATGGAAACAGCGATTCTATAGGGTTTGTTGTGCCCACAGGCAAGTGATTAAATGATGTTTGTAAGTGAGCAAATGATGATTTATTTGGGTTTAGCGATTCGAAAACTAAAATATACAGAGGCTTAACTTAGACCTAACCTCGTTAATACGTCGTTATATTAAGGTCATAACGTAAAGACTACGGTGTCAAGAAATTTGCTAATAAAGGCAATATACGCATTGTGCTGTAAAGATTGGGTGTTATCAATATCAATATTTAAGCTGTACCGATAAATTAGAAAAAAATAAACTAAAAACAATAACAAACTTTGACACTTATTAAAACCCTATCAACAAAATAAACCAAATTAAATATGTTTTGTTTATTATGTCAACAAACGGTGAGTGGAGACGTAACTATGGCGCCACAACACGGTAGGTCAGTAGCCGAGCTGTCAAGGTCACTGTAAGGTCATTCAACACTATCTTAACTACCCCAGCTGTGAGGCATCACCTGTTATAGTCACTCTGCGCGCTACCTTGCCGCGGTCATGTTACTTCATCTCTTACTACTGCATTCCTTGAGTGGGACTACAGGTAATCTTGAGTGTGTTCGGTTGTTTAGCGTCAGTATTTATGATTTTTTATTGCATTTCATTATCGTTTAACCTAGATAGATCGTTGTTGTCTAAAAACTTGATTGTACAATTAATATTTGAAAAATGTGAACATTAAAATATTCTTCCTGTAAAACAAACTAATCATGTTGACGTTTTCCACACAGTAAAAATTATGAACATTTCAGAGTTCTTACTATGGCGTTCTAATGAATTTGAGGAGCCAGATGCTAACGTGTCAAAATCAGTTAAACCATTTTATTCACTAACTTCGTGGCCTCTTCAGGGTAACTTCCGCTTAGTTAACGTATCAAATTACGCCACCTAAAGGAAATCGAGCCAGCCTAAAGATGGTACTCTACTTCGAGGCCAAACCATTTTTATTTGATAAGGTCGTCCTGTAAAGACCACATATATACAGAACGTGCCCGTATATATATATATATATATGTAACACTGTACTTGTTTCAGTGGGAGACGGAGGGCCTAGAGGCGAGAGCTCCCCCCACCCCGTTCACGTGTATCAGGGAGACGACGCCCTAGTCACCTGCGTGGTCAGGGACATTGGCAACAACAGCGTCGTGTGGAAGCGAGAGGACCAGGACACCAGGAGGTGGAAGATCTTGACTGTTGGACACTCCAGAGTCACCCTGGACCATCGGATATCCGTGCTGCATGATGAGGGTAAGGGTGAGTCTCAGGTTGGAGTCAGAGGGAAAATTAGTAGTATTATGCACTTGTTAATCAAATAATGAGTAATAGTAATACTATTATATTATTAGGTAAGATATTCAAATTTCTATTTTACTCAAAGTATTATTAATTATGCGGAGTAAATCATTATTATTTTTAGATAACAAAGTAACTTTCAATACTAGTAAAACCCTTGTTTCTTAAAACTTTCCCTCTTTTATTTACAACTATTTAATTTTCCTAAAAATTTTAAATAGGCTGGAATGGAGTTAGTTTAAAAATACTATACGTGATTTTTTTTATTGGTGGTTAAATATCACCTATTTTGATTCTCATACCCTAACAGGTAGGGGATAGCAAACGAATGACAATTTTTTCCAAATATTTGTATTTTCTTTGATCAAATCGCTATAAGTACAGATTTTTTTATTTTTTAAGATTACTCGTTAACTTATTAATGAAAATAGTATAGTCATTGAGATAAATCATCTTTATAAGCCATTATTCTGCAATGGAAGTTTGAATTTGTGATTTTTTTATAAATATTCAATAACCTTTTCCATACTACACTAGACTATAATGAGTATCAAATATAACTTAAATCTTCTCCAGTTAATACACTTTAAAATAGTGTAAAAATACCTACAAACATAAGCTTGCATTGGTTGTGTGTGTTTGGTGTTGGTTTTGTTTGTTTGTCAGAATTGTTAATTTAACATGAATCGTACGTAGAAATTTTTATATGACTCATAGTTGTATTTAAGACGCTAAGTCATAAAAATAATCCTTTATTCGTAACATAAATGCACTAATAATATACCTAAAATTACCTTAACTTACAACTTAAGATCATACATTAAGTCTAAACACGTAAAACCACTCGACAAAAGCTAATATGTAGTAAAACTGTATATAAATTTAACATACCAAAGCTTATTTACTGCAACAACCTCAAACATTCTCTTCGTAAGGGGTTTACAGGAATCCAAAGTTCCTATAGGCTAAGAGTGCGGTACAAGTTGATGGAGTGCAAACACCTCTAGCTACAATTTGCTCAACTGGAGCGGTAGGTAAACAGATTCAACAAGAAGATGAACAATATCAAGTCTGATGAGCAGAACAAGCTATGCGATCATTCGATTGTTTCCATCAAGTAAGATCCGTGCCTTAAAGCAGTTCACTGATTACAAGCAAAGCAAATTATTTACCAATCTGCATTATATTAGATTGTATTCTAAACCTTCTGTTCTCAACTAGATTAATAATTAATGTTTATTGAAATAAATTTACATTTGGATTCTTATAGATTTTAAGAACAAAATAGACTTTACTTTCCATAAAAAAAGAAATATGCATGATACCCTTACATCGAAATAAAATATCTGACTTTCACATAATTTTAACTGGATTGATTAAAAATAAAATTTAAAATCCGAGGAAATTTAAGTTAAATATGAAGAACATTTGTATAAATATTCAAATAAATCTATACTATGTGCATATTTGAGTTAAGTGAAGCAAATGCAACAAAAATGCAACACAACACATATTCAATGACAAAGGGAATTAATTAGAAATAATGATAGATCTCAAAAAGATTAAAAACGTAGATGTATTTTATTTAGTGTAAATTGTGGATTTTTGTGTTCAGGTATGATGTTTTTATTATATTATTATTATTTTAACAAATGTTATTACAAAGAAATAATATTCAACTAATTTTTATGATTGCAAATTATAACTATGAAAAATATAAGTCTTTTCACAAAGATCTACATTTACTCATCTTCTGTAAGAAGTTTAACACTCGATAAGTTTAATAAAACACAAAGGTTTCATTTGTAATTAAACACTTCTTTCAATAATTACTTTTAGGAAGTATTTTAAATTATTAATTGCAATTTTAAATACAAATTGAAATTTTTACTAGTTTTCCTTAAAGATTTACATTAGATGTTTACTGTAAGGTTATATTCGGGTGATTATTACAGTTTGTTATTGTTTTTACAGGAGGAGTGGTATGGGTGCTCGCTATCAAAAACGTAAAGCATGCCGACTCTGGTCTGTATGCCTGCGAAGTGAACAGCAACCCAGTGGTGCGGACATACCACAAACTTTCAGGTCTGCTCCAACATTCTTTACATTCAATTCAAAATATGTTACATAGTTTCCTCGTGTTCAATACAAAATAAGCATTATACGAAACTCTATATATACTCATCTTTTTAGGTTGGCTGTTAGATTAGATTGTATCATTACATTAAAGATATTTCAAGAAAACAATATTATTGTAGTATTTGGACTAACACTAACAGTACAAATGGGCTTGGTTGTTTAGCTGGCCAAGCGGTTAACATCTCGGATTTAAGTGAGACGCGTTTGTCCCCAGAATGTTCGAAAAATAGCGTATGTCTGATTTTCTCCAAAAAAATTCCACCAGCTGAGTTAAACACATTTTTGGTGATTGAAAATGCATTGAGAGGTATCAAATAACCTCTGCCCTTTAAAAAGCAAAACAATTAAGTCAAATCTTTTCGTCACCTTTTGAATTAAAATGTAAGCTGATATCAGGCTTTTCTTCTTCATTCCACTGTTGGATTGTTTCAGTGAATGCTCTGATGGGTTTTTAAAGATAATTTTTAATATACAGTTCTAAAAAAAATGCATGAGGTACTTCAGTCAATTAGTGCTATATTTGGATTCAGTTTTATGACAGAATAAATGAAATAAATCAGATTATGTTGGAATTATATAACTTTAACTATGTTTGATAATCCGATATGTGCAAAAAAAATATAAGTCCCAAGCTGTTTATGAAGTCTTAAACTGGCTCTTGAGGACATTTCTCTATGAGTGTGCATATTCCCTCTTAGCTTGATATGAAAATAAATACTATGTAGAAATAAACGTTACTTAATTTACGAAGCTGTTAGTTATTTGGTGATATTGTACAGCTTTACCTTAGCAAGGATTGCTAAGATAAGACCCTACAATATCAATTATAAGCAAGCCAAAGGTTAAAGCTGTTGATAAGTTATTTGTTGCTGTTGTGATGTTTATATCATAAAATGAGGTTACTAACCTGTCGTCAATCAGTCCTCTATTGTCTTCGATGACTATAGTTTCGGGGTTAAAACCCCATTTTCAAATCTTCTCTTCAGTCGTCAAATGTCAAACATATTCTCTTGCATAAGCCGTCGTCAAAATTATTTCACACATACACATTTATTTATTTATTTAACACACGAAAACATTTATAATTACAAATCATGTAAACTATAGTCATCTATAGAAACTATAGTCATCGAAGACAATAGAGGACTGATTGACGACAGGTTAGTAACCTCATTTTATGTCAATAGATCAATTCTGAAGGCAAATTATGTATTAAAAAGTGATGTTTATATTTCCTTTAGTTTGTATGTAATTATGGCTTCCATACTATGTTTATTTTTTAATTCTCAATAACTTTTCTATACCCCGTGTGTAATTTTTTTACAGTTCTATCGACGGATCTGCAGCCACCCCAGGTTAGCCAACCTCCCCCGGTGGAGACGAGCGACCCCACTGACGTCACGACAAATGCTGCCAACCACAACTACACCAGCTGTTGTATCGCCAGCAATGTATCCACAGGATGTCTGGGCTTCTGTAACATACAGAGTATCCTGGACGGCCAGACAGGACAGGACCCGGAGAACTGTGAGACGGACTTTCCCGCCATCGTTCGCTGTATGGCGGGTGAGTATGGTTGACAAATATTACTTTACACCTGTAAAACTCCGTCAAGGCCACAACAGAAAATTAAGATTATACAGACTATTTCAAAGGGGTCACTCTTTAAGATAGTTGTGTGGTTTAAAGACTGAATTGACTAATAAGAGTAGTCAACGGCAATTACACATTTGTTAAGTTTAAAAAATGTAAAACAAATTAATTAAAAATTTCAGTGTGTTCGTTATTAATTGAATCAAGATTGTTACCATTTGGGTTCAGAAATCTACTGTGGTAAAATTATTTCTATTTGAGTTAGATTAAAAATGTTAAAAATCTAATATAATGTGTTAATTCAGGACTTGACGAATATGTCGATTACCTCCTGTTGACTAGTGCTAGTGGCCTATTGGACTAAAGTGTGAGGTAATGGGCTTAATCCCGTCAAACCCATAAGCATTTTTATTTACCTTTTATCCCTTAAAGAGTTTCTAGTTGCTTTATATGAAATAGAATATCACTCACGAAGATATTGCCAACAAAAAACGTAATTTTATCACTTCTTTTCGGATTTTTTTCACTTAATAAAGAATAAAAATAGATATTACGTAGAGATATCCATATTGTAATTATTTTATATTTATTTTCCTTAAATGGATCACATAAGTGCAACTGTATTCCTCTTCATATAATATCAATAACAAATCAAAGATTTTTGTAAAACAATTTGTTCTGTTCTGCTTTTACTATCCTTCCCACTTTTAAGCCGCAAAATAAGAAACAATTTCCTTTTTGTGTCTGATAATTTCTCAGACAATCGCGTCAGAATCGTCGCTCTTATAGCAGTTTGGAAGTTTTCATCAGGCTGGATAGATTCTCAAAGCATCAAAAGCAGCCATTTTGGTGTTATGAAAACGTGAATGGCGGCGCAAAGTGAAAAGCTTTCAAAAGTGAAGAGCCCCGCCGCTCACAGATCTCGCTGTTTCTATTGTGTGGATTTATTTTGAATAGATATTGAGGATAATCTTCACATCGAATCCAATTAATGCTATCGCCAATTGAATTGGACTGCCATTCCGATTGATCGTTTCAAACATTTAATAAAAAATATTAATTGAATTTCTTTTGAAGTGGATTATGTTTTATAAATATGAACCTACTTGGCTCATATTCCTCGCCTCGATCATGTTTTCATTCATGTTTCCAATTCGTAAAAGATCAAAAACATGTTAACACGATAAAATTATTGTTTGTAAAATTTTATGAAATGTAGCTTTCTTTGTTAGTTACTTATTTGCATTTTTACATTCTTAACACCAAAAATTTATTTTAATAACTATAAGGCTTGGAAATTCAAACAGAGTAAAGCCTAAGATAAAGCCTAAGTCTTTATCAAAACCACAATATAGTCTTGTAAATAATATTATATTGATTGAAGTATAGACGAATAGCCAACCAATCATAATGTAGCGGAAAAAAATATAACCTGATTATTTAATAATTCTTACTGTACTGACAAATTTGGTTGAATTATATATTTTGTTGACAGCAGTAATAAAAGTGTCATTTTGTACCCTTGATTTAGATTGCAAACATCAAATTTCTCAATAACTTGCAGTAATGATTACTTTGCATTTACTGGCAGCTGTTTTGCTTTTCCCACTCTGAATGAAAAGCTAAAACAAACTCAGGGGTAATGAACGAACAATAGTAATGCATCTTTCACAATAATTTTCCTTTTACAAAGAATTGCCTAGTATTAAAACAATTTGGTTTAAAAGCTATACTATAATTTACTGTTTATTTTTCATGGTAATGTATTTAATTATTAATGGTTGATCAAATACTTAGATTTTTCTATCACACAACAGCGGTTGACAAAATATAAACGTAATTTGTGATCAAAGTGTATTTTTTTACTCAATAAAATTTAGGATTTTGCCTAGTGCTTATTTTTTTCGTTTAAAAGATGTCACTTTGCTCACTAATTGCCCAAATAACTATGAAATATGTAATTATTCTGTGATCCTTAGTAGTGGTACAGTAATGAATAGCTAATATTTAAGATCTGTGTTTTTTACGTATTAGGCTTTATGATACTCGTGTTATAGGGCTAGAGTTTATTGCGTAATAGTAAAAATGTAAAAAAATATTGTAAAACTAAATTTTTTGTTTACTCTAGTGAGTTTATGACAAAGTGAGTTTGTTCAGATGGACGTAACCACGTGCAGTGCTGTGTGGACGAGGGAGTACCCGACATATGTCAGGATGTGTGTCGAGGAGAATACACTGTCATCACGGACAACATCAAGACTCACTTCTCTTGTTCTGCCTACACCGAGAAAACACTTTCATGTATCGTCTACGGAATAGGTGAGTGATGTTTTGCAGTGTTGTGTGTGCTCTATGTTCTTCTAACATGGGAGAAAGATGTTAGGCAAAAATATGATTGCTCAAAGCTTCTTTGATAAATCTTAAAATGGTCATGATGTAATAAAATACTGTACAGGGTGAATAAAAAGTCAAGACCCCCCCTCTAATATTTTTCCAAGTAAATATACAGAAATATACTTTTGGTGGTCGAGCAATCTTAGCAGGAAGTTTCATTTTATCATTTTGAAATTTTTGAGTGTCCCCCCAAAAAGGGGGATTTGGGGGATAACTCAAATATTTTAAATGTAAAGCCCCTTCAAGTGAACCTCATTTTGAAGTGTTTACTAAAACCTAAAGAATGGTGAAAACTAGAGGTCGCTATCTCTTCTCTAACCAAAATGGCAGCCAATATTAACAATTTTACCATTGATTTTCCACAACATTTGACGGGCTACCATTTTGGATAGAGAAGAGATAGCGACCTCTAGTTTTCACCATTCTTTAAGGTTTAGTAAACACTTCAAAATGAGGTCTCACTTGAAGGGGCTTTACATTTAAAATATTTGAGTTGCCCCCCAAATCCCCCCTTTTGGGGGGACACTCAAAATTTTCAAAATGATAAAATGAAACTTCCTGCTAAGATTGCTCGACCACCAAAAGGATATCTCTGTATATTAACTTGGAAAAATATTAGAGGGGGGTCTTGACTTTTTATTCACCCTGTATATTGCAATGGATGTCAAAGCTACATCACTTTATCCATATCGTGAGATTGTTACAGTAGAGATGAGATTCGTAGTAAGGAAACTTACCATCAAAGCCAATTATTTTATATTATGTTTCCATCCCTAGTTACTCTTTCGTCATATTTATTGTACAACGGATCTCTTACAGAGGTTCTGCCCAGTCAGCCTCGCAGCGTGGAGGTGGAGGGCCTCAGCGACACGTCACTGCAAGTGTCATGGCTGCCTCCCCTCAGCAACGCTGATACCATCTCTCAGTACGTAGTGAACGTCACCATGCTGCGCTCCTTCGACGCCAACATCGCCGAAACTGACACACAAAACTCTAGTCAAGCAATAGTCACGCCACACACCGTACAAATTACTGTTAAGGTGTGTGCTCTAATTTAGATAAACTTGGCATGGCAAGCAAACCAAGTATTTTGTTTTCTAATTGTACAAAAAGTCTACAATTTATGGTAGGTCAGTGGACGATGGTAGGTACTCGCTATTATTTCAAAATCCGAATGTTTTTTAAATTTATTTGTATTGATTTTACATTAAAGGCCCATTACAATATATACATATATTGTGTTACAAAATATATATATATACAATATATGTAAATATTGTAACGGGCCTATAATGTAAAATTGATAGAGTAAATAAATTCAAAGGTATCATGAATTTATAAATAATAAAGATATTTTTTGTTTTAAAATTAAGCTTCTATTTCTAATTTCAAAAGCAATCGAGTGAAAAGGCCTAACATAAATTATGCTATTTCAGAGTGATTAGTTTTTTTGATCTTGTAGCCAATTATTTAATGCATTGCGATACTATGGTTAAAATTTTGATCTGAGACAAACAAAAGAAATCGAAATCTAAGTAAAGACTAATCTACTTATATTTTAGACGAAAGCCAGTTTATAAGTAAGTGTCTATAGAACAGCAACACGTCAAGACACTAACATTTTGGCTAAGCAACTAACCACTTGTTTACTTCAGAAGTTTGACAGGACAGTCACTGGTTAAGTCAGTCAAATGACTAAGAAGCCTCTTTCTATCCCCACGAGTATTTCCAATTACAAGCTATGTTTTCATTCTCACAGGTTTCTAAGCAAACAAACAACGCTATCGTAGGTAACCTAGTGCCTCTGACGATGTATGAGGTCACAGTGACAGCGTGGAATGAGAACGGGAGCAGTCTGCCCGCCAACGCCGTCCGCACACTGACACTCACCCCAGGTCAGGTCAAGCCGGTCACGACAGCGAAGCCACCTAAACTGCCCGACGTGCGGGCCTGCTGTGTGGAACAGGGCATCACGCACGGAACGTTAGTATTGGTGTGAGCTTGGTAGTTAATAGTATTCCTAAAAGTTCTCTAAATGAAACTACAGACAATTTCTATAAAAGATCTGTAAAGCAGAAGTTGAACAAATATTTTGAATTTTTGAGCTAATTGTAGTTTGGGGGTGAACAACAGGCCGAGATTAATTCACATAATTTGCAGTAGTAATAATAGTATAGCAAAAACAACCTTATGTTGCATTTTAGAAAGGAAAAGAGACAAAAATAAAAGAATTAAAATTATGAAAGTCTTTTAACATTGAAATATATTTAAATATGTGAGAAATTTTTATTCAACCCTTTTTTATACACAATTTTCAAGATTACATCTAATATGTTTCCTTATGCTTAATTTAAGGACTAATCCCTCCTTTAACTAGATTTCTCTTACCAGAGATTACAAGCAGATGGATACAACGTTAAATGTCTAGTTTACTAAAAAGTTATGAAAAATAAGTTAAATTTAAAGATCCACAATAGTTCCCTTATCATCATAACCTCACCATAACTTGCTATGAACTAGAATTCTTTAAACATTTATGACATATACTGTAGTAAGTGCGTTAAATGGGATTTGATAAAGTTTAATGGGAAACTTAGTGATAAGTGTTTAAAGTGTACTAGAAGTACAGTAAACTAGTTTGCAAGTTTCAAAGTTTTCCAGTTAAGGGGCGAATGTATACGCGATTAAGATTTAGTTGATAATACTACTAAAATACAACACAGTTGAGTGTCACAACATTTCCTTACTTTGTTTGCAAATTAAATACAGCCTTGTTTAAATCAACGATTCACTTGTTAATCTTATGCACCGAAGACTCTTGGCCTAATACTGTTTTACATGCCTAAGTATACTGAAATATATCAATCACAATACAACATTGTCCAAAATAATAAATCTATCCCCTCTTATCCACGAAGCTACGAGGTAATGTTTGACACATATTTAGCCGGACGAATTTTACTCTGCGAGATAAACTAAGTCATATTGAATGATGTTTCTGACATTTATCTAACATTCCATATATGTGTTATTTTTTCAAGCACCGTCAAATATTTCATTCATTTTATTCTCTAGCTTGTGGTTTAAATATCCCTCAAACAAATTTAGCTGAAAAGTGTTTTTGTCCGTTTTTTGTAATATTCAAATATTTATCATGTTATTTGCCACTCATGTATTTATTGTAAAAATTTAGTTTACCATGTGAATAAATAATAAAAAAACGAACATCACAATAAAGCCATTTATTTATTGTTCTGATTTGCATACGTTTTTAAAATTTGCATCCACTATCAGATGCTTGGACAAGCTGTGCACTATTCCTCAGTCGTCCGTGGCTGAGGTGACAGATCTGATGATATGTGCTCCCTGGGCCCGCCAGACCTTCAGTTGCCTCGCCAACGGTGTGGACCACAGGCCATGCTGTAGAGCCCGGGGTCTACCAGACCTGTGCCAGGACCTCTGCTCCGGCAACGTTACACAGCTGGACTTTAGTTACTTCAAGTGAGCATAGAATCGTAACCTATGACGTTTAACTGTAACAATTATTTGATAAGTTTTGATTTGGAATATATACTTTGTAATTTAATAAAAAAAGTGTTAATAAAGTGTTAATGTATTTTAATGACTGTTAAGTTCTCTAACGACCTATGAATACTTTAATACGTAAATACGTAAATCCACACGAATTGTGGATATTTAAAGGCATGCACTGTGGATGCGATACTCCCTGGTGTGGATTAACGTCCGCACGGGTGAGTACTACGACTCTCCGCAGTACTATCCTGATAATTAGACCAATTCGTATATACCAAAGGCAAAATGTGGTTCGGATTCCACTATAAACTGTAGGTCCCTTAGTTGCCATTAGCTGTATGGGCTATTAATTAACAGCTGTGTCTAAGGAATATGTCGGCCTTAGTCACTAACAAGACTACAAGATAGTGCCACTCATCCTACACTCATCTCCATTCATACTTGGCTTAAAATACCTACTGTACTTTGTATGGTCGCCATTTCACTAAAAAGTATTAAAAGTAGTACTTTACTTTTTGAATTATGCTCAAAATATACTTAGTCCAATGATTTTAAGCATTTAATTCAGCTTTAACCTGTAATGCCAATAATTTGTTTAGTCTTGAAAGTCGAGTTTCGTTGTTAAACTATATCTGCACTAAAATATCTAGCGTAATTTTATAATTTATTTAACGTATATAATTTAAACATTCGTAATTCCATGACGTTTATTTGTAACAATTATTTGATAAGTATTAATTTAACGACCAATGACTTAACTTTTTGAATTACGCTCAAAATATGCCCAATGATGTTAAGAATTTAATTTCATTGTAACCGCTGATGTCAATTTTTTTTTAGTCTTGAAAGTCGAGTTACGCTGTTGAAATCTCTCTGCACTAAAATATCTAGTGTAATTTTATATTTTCTTTTAAAGTATATGCAATCTAAACATACAACATTCCTTCAAACTTTATGTTGGTGTCTCCGATTTCCAAAAGTAATAGTCTACTTTTAAATCTGATGTTCGCCATTTTGATTCCTAGCGTGATAAATTTTGGACCTAGATGCCAATTGTTATTGCCATATCAAATAATGGTGATATCTAGTAAAAAATCAAAGTAAAATAGTATCAAGGGTCGGTTTTGATGGAATCTGCTGCAAAACCTCAAAAAATAGCACACCAAAATAGCGATATAATATACAACATAAAATGTCATCGTTCTTTTGAGATTCCAAGTAAACGAATACGTAAATTTACCTTGCTTTATTGTAACAAAATATTGTTAATTTATTAAATCGTCGGACTAATATGACTTATATGTATTCTAGGTGTGTAAAGTACATGAGCACCTACTCCAACTGCCTCATGCAAGGCTATGGAGTCCTCCCTAGTCAACCTAGCAGTTTGAGAGTGTCCAACGTTGAGACAAACTTCGCCATCGTCCACTGGGGCAAACCCAAGACTCTTGGTGACACTGTCACTCACTACAACCTGCATTACAGGCTACTGCAGGAGCAGGAGTATAAAATGACACCAAAGGCACGTATTAAAGTTAATGTATAACTATTAGATTTATGAATACAGTAAACAAATTAGTTTATTAATATTTCTATATAAAACTGTCAGCTTGTTTTATGATGGTATAAAATATATATCAATATTCCATTCTATTCATTACTTGGACCAAATCATTATTTGGACTTTTTAAAACGTTTTTATTAGCTCGCTTTCTAGTCAGGTACAAATTTTGCAATCAATTTTAAACTAACTTCCCGATGAGCTAGAGACTTTAAACTTGAAACAAAGCTCACAAATGAATGAAAATGCAATATTATATAATTTAATATTCATATTTCCCTTGGGCTACCAAATTTTCCATGTTTACATTTTGGAAGAATGTAAATATATCAATTAAAGTCAGCTGTAAATACTTAAATTTGACAGTTCGAAGAGCAGAGGTTAAGAGTAAAAGGTACAGGTTCTGCTCCTGAGGGATTCTAAATATAAAACAAGCATTTCAAAGTTAAGATATGCAATCCCAACTCATTTGAAGTAAAGAAGCACATAAATGTATCTAGTTTATAGCTGAAATATGGAACAATACATCTTTCAATGTATCTTTTAATTACAAAGGGAGACTAGACGACTAGACCTAAAAAATCTAGGCTAGACCTAGAAGAAAGTGAAAATTGAAAGTTGGATGAATGATGTAATTGAAATCAAATGTTTAGTAACCATTGCAATCTAACATGTTCTAATGCCTATGTTGCCTATGTGTGCAGGTGTTCTCGCCCTATGTCCTAGAGAACCTCACCAGTGACTCTCTCTACGAGGTGTACGTCTCGGCAGCCAACACCCACGGCGTGGGAGAGCCTTCGCAGAGAGTGGTGTTCAGCACGGAGAGCAAGGTGATCAATCAACGCCAAGTACCCGATACAAAGCTACATTAGCTTACTTAACAATTGAATTAACCCTGCGGCTTAGCGGGAGGAAAATTATTTTTACCGACAGTTTAATACATTGAGAACCTTTTATCGGGTTCAAGTTGTACATTACTGAAATAAATATTCTACAAACTCAAATAAGGAATATGTTTTTTATATTTGCTTGGTTCGGTTTAGTAAATGCATAACCATTAGCATTAATCAATATTATAACCATTTCATATCCCAATATGTTGATACAGTATGTGATTCAGGTGCATTTGGGCGTAATGTCCTTTTTTACATTTATAATGGGTATGAATTAACTTAAATGAATATTGTTTTTATCGTATTAACTTAAGGTGATATAACCTACGCTCATCTTTTATTGTTGATTAATTAGTATGTTTTTACTGATTGAATATTTATCGGTGTAAGTTAAATGTAACGATAAAAGTGTGTCTTTCTGTCATTCTTTGTAATTTCTTGTTGTTCCTCAACAAAATTTGAATTTCTGATCGTTATCTTCAAGAAAAAAACTACGGAAAGGTTTGAATATTTACCTCTTATATTTTCAGCTGAAGGATGCTTCAGAAGAGGAGTCAGTGAAGGACTACAACGTGACTGCGTGTTGTGTAGAGGCAGGCCTCAGTGATATGTGTATGCCCATCTGTTCCTTCGACGCCAGCATGACCAAGCTGAAGGCGCTCGGAGGGGTGTGTGCCAGTGAGTTCTCTAAGTTGCTGCGGTGTGGTGCTGGAGGGCGGAACCACCGGGGCTGCTGCGCCAGGCGGGGCGTGCCCCCGGCATGTCTACCTCTCTGCTCAGGGGTCATCGTGGAGTCGGTGATTGTCACTGTGTCCTCGTGTGTCCCTTACATTGGAAACATCGTGCAGTGCTTTGAAGAAGGTTTGTAACGAAACTACTCAAAGTCAGTAAACAGTAGATAGATAAATTGAATTAAAAATCAAGTAATACAATTGAAGTCAAATGATTATCTAGACAAACTTAAAACTTATTTCGCTATGCATTAAGAAAAGTTTAACCAAAACAACAAGAGTCCTTGCGGTGATTGTCATGGTGTCCTCGTGTGTCCCTTACATTGGAAACATCGTGCAGTGCTTTGAAGAAGGTTTGTTACGAAACTACTCAAAGTCAGTAAACAGTAGAATGATACATTGAATTAAAAATCAAGTAATACAATTGAAGTCGAATGATTTTCTAAACAAACTTAAAACTTATTTCGCTATGCATTAAGAAACGTTTGATCATAACAACAAGAGTCCTTACATTTATTTATAATCTTCTCGTAGTAAGGGATCTAATGTAAAAGGGTATCTGTAATAAACAAAGAAAACTGTCCGTTTTTTAAGTGAATAGATACAGCGGGTATAAAATGTAAAAGAAAATTAACATAGGTTTTACTAGTTTATTTGCTATATTACCAATATAATACAAAACGTCTTCTAGCACTATTCGATATATTTATAATCATGTCAAACTTTTCGCTTTAAAATAAATATCATATGAACTATAATGTAAAATATGTGACAAAGGCTATTAATTTGGGCCAGACACTTGTTTAATAGCATACAAACAAATGGCATAAACTCTCACGTCATTAAAAAAAAGAGTTTTATTGTTATTATTTGAAAATACACGACAATGATAATATACTAAGGAAAGGCCTATTTTCTTATTTACACTGTCGATTAGCTGATACAAAATAATACTAAAACCTTTGTTTCACCTACTTAAAAGTTTCAAACAAACTTATAATTTTTTTTATTAATCCGAGTTTGTAGTTTTTAGTGACAATATATATTTTGACTATTTACAAAATATTAGCGATTCAGGAGGATATAGTTGAATTATGAATAATATAACAATACATGATGAATAATTTAATAAATGATATAATACATGAAATAACAATAACTGGTTTAAATCACTTGTAAACATCTATGTTTACCTTTGAAGGTTTAAGACAAAGATACAATATCTTATTTATCATGGTATTAACATCCAATGCAGGCACGGGGCTGCTGCCAGGTCCAGTACAAGAACTTCACGCAGTTTACGTCACGGACTCCGAGGTCACGTTGACTTGGGAGCCACCCAGTGACAACAGCAACGTGACTGACTACGTGATACATTACAACAAAGTAGACAACACGTCCACACACGAAACTCTACTTAAACTGGACAATGTGAGTTGCATCATTGTTCGTAAACTATTGTTGATTTGTAATAATTGATTGCAGTTATCCATTCTAGTGTTTACATGACTTGGAGGTGACCAGGACATATTTTTTTACGAATATGAACGAAGGATAAGAGAATGATGAGAGTGATGCTTTATCTTCCTTTTACTTACTAAGATAAGATGTTCTTTAGTCAGTCAAAAAGCTCATTTCAGAAAAAAATAAGTGAAAAAAATGGTATTTTGGATGTTTTTAAAACTTTTTACTAATAATGTAGATAATGTTAGGTATTAATAATGTTTATATGTTTAGGTATTAATAATGTTAATAATGTAATGTTAATAATGTAATGTAATAATGTTTAGGTATTATGGGACTAATCCCATATACTGGTTCGGAAAAAAAGTTTAACTTCTATCCATTTATCCTGTGTTGGTGTTGTAAGTAGCCGCATTGGGAGTAGCCCATAGACTCAAAAAGATGAAAAGAAATTTCGATAAAAAGTGTTTCGCATTTATTAGTCTATAAAACGTCAAACCCCCAAAATTTATTACCCTTAGAAATTTAAAAATAAGCCCGTATAATTTTTTTGTATGAATAAATATTTATTTTTTTTTCAGCAACAAAACGCTTCAGAAACAAGCGCCACTGTACGCGGACTAGACAGAGGTGCTTTGTATAATATCTTTGTAGTATCCCGCAACGAACACGGCACTTCACTACCTTCTTCTCTCCTTTTGATAAACGCTACGAAAACAGGTAGGTGTTTAATCTTAGTAATATTATAAAATGTGAAAGTTTGTGTGTTTGTTTGTTTGTTTGAAGTTCAATCACGCATTAATTACTGGACGGATTGGGCTGAAATTTTGCATGATGATACCTCATATTCCCGATTAACATATAGGCATATTCTTATCTCAAAAACCCTTTCGGGCTCCGCCCCAGTGGCTCTGTAGTTCCCCATGTTAACCTTATGAGTATTCATATTTAAAGGGAATTAAAGAATTTAGTCAGCTGTTTCAACTAAAAAAGTTGGTTCTATGATATGGAAAGTATTAAAAAGTTATGAGATTTACCAACAGGGTGCAGCACTATTATTTTTTTGCATTTATGAAAACAGCTTATTTGAACTAAGTAGCAACAAAAAACAGTGATTGGCAATGAGAACTAACTGTCAAAGTAGGATTGTTTACTGTTATGTTTATGTTTTTAATTGCATGAATAATTTGTGATGTTTTGCAAAGTTTTAATTATTTATTTTTCTCTATTGTTTAGGTGCAGTGGTAGAACATTATGGCTATGGTAGATGTGTAATACTATAGTATAGCGTAAATTTTATTATAGTAAACAGTTTTGTTCAAATGTGTCCTACCCCATTGCAAAAGCTAAGTTAGAGTATTATAACACTACAATAAACATTTTGCACTTATATGCCAACCCCGTACGAAGGACGGGTACTCAGCTAGTGTTATTATATTCGTAGAAATTTCTAACTGCACTATTATATGATTTTTCTTGTGAATGTAGCAACAATGAGGTTTTATTAAATTAAACATTAACTTCCACATCTTAATGTTTCATTGTTATTTTGTGCCATTTCGTATTAATTATCGATCCATCCAAAATATACACGTTAGATTGAATGATATAAGACAACAAAAACCACAACGCAACTTTTGAAAAAAAAAACTCAAAACGTTTGTGAGTTCTTTTGTAGTTTTTTCATTATTAATTTAGAATGGTGTTAATATCGTTAACTATAGCCTTTGTTGGTTTTTAAATTATTTGAATTCATGAGTATACAATAAAGAGTAATAAGACCAACATGTATTAGTGGTTTGTTCCAAAACTATTGACATGAAAGAAATAATTATTCGAACATATTGTGTGTATCCAAACAAAACAATTATGGATTTTAATATTTGTGTGTAAATGGTTCGTTAAAATATATGCATAATGGAAATACATCAGTGCCCCTATTTGAGCTTAATTGTTAATGAACTTCATGTTATTAACCATAAACTCAAAAATCCAATTGTTCAACGTGATTGATTGTGACCAAATATCTAATTATCAGCGTTACTATTGAGGAAACCCATGGAATTAGACTAATTACTGACAATCATCGCCCTGGCAATAATGGAATCCATGCTGATTCAGTCCGTGGATGTAGGGATTAATTCATTATGCTGAAATGTGGTCTATTGATAACTATTTAACATCAAACGCTTTTCTGTTTATGAACAATTTAGGTTTATTCTAAATTGGTGACATTTGTTTAAGGTTTATAGTTAGTCTTAAACTAGAAACATAGCAATAACTAGAAATGTGATCATATTTCCAAATCTCTCAATTTTCAGAACAACCTTTAAAATATGATCATCTTGTGCATACTGAAGGAATGTTTATTTCCACCATCTGTTCAAACTTTTATAAGATTTTCATAATAATTATTGTTTCGAAATCCAGAGCTACTTATTAAATCTAGGTAGCAGAGCGGTTATAATTCTCACATATTAACCAAAAGGTGGCCCATTCGATCATGAGAACAATTAATTGGTAGCTTTTTAATGTTTTAAAGCTGGAGCGATCTATCCCTGATAATTGAGCTTTTAATAAATTGTCCTGTTAATAAAAAATGCTTATCTAAACCGGTAACAAGGCTTCCCACTTCATTCTTCAATCTGCACTAATCCTTCACACATATTTTGGTTGGAATACGCACCTACATATAATCCCATCTAATTGGTATAATATATGTATAACCCTACGTTCTGTTTTTCTTAATTTTAAGTGTACTTTTAGTCAAATCAACAGTGGTGTCTAAGACCCCTATGCTATGTAACATGACGTACAGTTTATGAATAGATTATTCTAAGGCCCTTTCAAGCAAACCTTTAACTTTAAACTCGGAGATATATATGCTGAGGCGTTTCATTTACATTGTATATTTGCCTTTTTTTGTTTTATTTTAAACGTATCATTTAATCAAAGTAACATTCACCTGCTAAGGTACTCTTGATTTTCTACTCTTAATTTAATGAGTGCATTATAACTTCCAAGGTCACATTTTACTATTTTAAATTATGTTTTCTAATATACAGGGTGAATAAAAAGTCAAGACCCCCCCCCCCTCTAATATTTTTCCAAGTAAATATACAGAGATATCCTTTTGGTAGTCCAGCAATCTTAGCAGGAAGTTTCATTTTATCATTTTGAAATTTTTGAGTGTCCCCCCAAAAGGGGGGATTTGGGGGGCAAATCAACTATTTTAAACGTAAACCCCCTTCAAGTGACACTTCATTTTGAAGTGTTTACAAAAACTTAAAGAATGGTGAAAACTAGAGGTCACTATCTCTTCTCTATCCAAAATGCTAGCCCGTCAAATGTTGTGGAAAATCAACGGTAAAATTGTTAATATTGGCTGCCATTTTGGATAGAGAAGAGATAGCAAGTTATTAGCGACATATTTGGGGGGACACTCAAAAATTTCAAAATGATAAAAAGAAACTTCCTGCTAAGATTGCTCCACTACCAAAAGGATAGATATCTCTGTATATTTACTTGGAAAAATATTAGAGGGGGGGGGGGTCTTGACTTTTTATTCACCCTGTACAAGAAAAATTACTCTATTTTTCTTAACGTTAGGTTATTATTTGACATAATTTATATATTTTTTCAATCCTGTTTTTTTTTATCAATACATTACACCGTAACACTCTTTACTCTCAAGCTACCCGTAATGGGTGAGTCGGGGGCTCTGTACGTAGCGCCACAGACCTCGGGTCCAAGACAGCGATGACGTAGGTTCAGTTCCTAAAACCTGCCACAACTTTTTATCAGTACCGTTCTCGCTTGTACTGTACCACGTCACACTCCTTGCTTTGCTAGATTCGTCCCACCCACATGCATCTGTGACCTATGTAGACGGTGAAATACTAGGTAAAATAGGTCGCCAACGAGTTTTTTAAAGGGTCGTGTTCAACGTTTTACATGGAACTTAACTGTATTTAACATCTGAGTATATAAAAAGCTTTGTTTAATCTGAGCTCATCAACGTTTACTTTACAGCCCTGCCAGAGGGAGGTATCACTGGAGTGACGTCACCACCCCACTCCCTCGCTGTGTCTAGTCATAGCGCTACATACGTCACTATCTCGTGGCAACCCCCGGAGTTCAGCCATCCTGCAGAGCCAATCAAGTATATGTGAGTGTTGACTTATTATCAAGTTTTTCCCCGTAATGAGTATTCAAAAATTTTTTTTATTGTCGATAAATGTCTCTCTCAACTTGTTTACGCTGTAGGCTTAACAAGTTTTAATTTTTTTTTCTTTTAAGGACTGGTTTTGGTTTAATGTTAAACCACGTGTTATGAACGTGGTATGGTCATTGTTAAAATGGTTGAACATGAAAAAATTATCGAATTGCATCATTAACCATGAAACCATGTATAGACATATAACCAACCTAATGTAAACTATTTACGTCAATAAAAACAATACTTACAGTTTTTTTTTAATCATTTTAAATTACCTCAATCAATAATATGAATTATTTAAAGGAATGCTAAAGTGGTAAGGTAATGTTGATATAATATATTTTCAGATTTTATTATTGTTTTAGATTTAATTAGCACTATCTCATTAGCAGAGGTAAAATGCTAAGAAATAATTTATTAATTCCTTAATTCATTTTTTTATTTTCTTTCAGTGATTAAAACTACTCTAGGTAAACCTTACCTAACCCTGACCATTACTCTAATAAATCACTTTAACCATTGTTTCCCTGTTTCAGGCTGTATTACAAGACAAACTCCGACACCAAGTATGTGAGCATTAACACATCAGTAACGTCACATATGATTGATGGTCTGAGACCCAACACCAAGTATATTGTCTACGTCACAGCCATCTCCAGGAAGGGGCAGAGCCTCCCTTCGGAGACGCTAGTCGCTTGGACAGACCCGGCTTTCCCAGCGTTCGTGGAGGTTAGAAATTACTGTACAACTATTTATTTAACTGGGAATCAATTATTTTGTTTATATTCTGAGCTAGGGTCGTTCTTATAACCCTAATGATAAAACTCTATCATTTCCTCATTTTAAATATGTAGCTGACACATCATAGTAGTATTCGGATAAAAACATATCGTGGGGATGATAATTAATTTATCCTGGCGTTTTGACTTCGTTGCAGATAGTATGACATAATTTAACTTGAAGATCACAAAATCTCCCGAATTAATTTAAACTAACAGTGACCGTGGAAGATGGTAGTTTTTGTGCTGGCTGAAAACATATTAAGAATCAAGCTATTTGATAAATATCAAAAATAATCAATAATTTAAAAGTTCTCCCAACACTTGTATAACGTGAGTGTTTCTATTCAGCCACCAACAGTCCATCCAATCAACCTGGTAGTAGAAGGCAGCAGTATGACGATATTGTGTATCGCCATGGGAACTCCGATGCCCACCATATCTCTGTACATCTCCGGCAGACTGGTCAGACAGGAGGTGACCAGACACATGGTTACTGTCATATACAACGTCACTCGCGACATGGACATGATCTCGTGCTACGCAGACAACGGCTACGGAACACCCATGGAGCGCAGGAGGAGGATCGTCATCAGCCGTGAGTTTTAATAGTAACGTTGTTGACATGCCGATAGGGAAATGTAGTTTTGAGGAGATATTTACAGAGGCAAAGAAAAAGTGGTATGCAGGGTTAAAATGATGGTAAGGTTTTTTTTTGCAAAAATAAAAAAGGTAATGGGCTAGTAATATTCAGAAAACTATTTTTGACCAGTTTCAATTAAACACGTAGGTATTATTTTTATCACGTTCCTGGCGTGGATAACAAAAAAGGGAACATTAATTTTCGACGGTAAAAAAATTACGAATATATTATTAATCAATAACTTTATAAAAATAGTAAATGGTGAGACAAAATGTGGTAATCGATAGTAGTTGGGGGTTAAACACAATACAATTTTAAGACTAAACGTTTCATTTTTTAAGAATGATAATTTAAAGAGGGTCTAAACCAATTATTGACGGTCAACCATAGCGTGTATAAACAATGTCAAGACCTTACTTAAAGTGTAATGTGATAACCGGATACGGGTACAAAATGTAGAATATATATTGGTAAGGGCTAAATTTAAACATAGGAAAATGTCAGTACTAAATTATAACTACTTTAGTAATTGTGTTACAATGGATGAAAAAAAAAACTATTGTCAAAGGGCTTAAGGTTTTCCAGGACAATAGGCTAGGTAGTTGGCACAAACACTAGATTTTATTATGTGTGTGTTGGTGTGTAGGTAAGCCCAACCTGACGGCCTCTGGTATCAGGATGGCCGCACCCGGAGAGTCCGTCACCCTGGAGTGTCTGCTGGATGCTCATCCGGAGCCGAAGATGTTGTTCTGGCGAGACTACGCCAACAGAGTCCCTGTCATTCAGGGATCTAAATATGACGTCAACATATCACCAATGAAGGACGTGAGTTGTTTATTTATCAGGTCTATTCATAGAAATCTTAGATTATCAATTGTAACGAGTTGAACTATTAACGTTTTGGCACTCGTATCATCATCAAAATTGATAGATGAGTAACGAGGATTGCTAAAATTACGGAAAAGTAAGATAATGATAGGCCTAGTGCCATCGGTGCTTAATTATTATTTTCTATCTCTAAACTCCACATAAATTACAGCATAAAAAATAAAGGTTGTGCGCATCATGGCTGTGTTTCGTCCTGCACATTTACTTTCTGATAATACAATTATATTTAAGTTTATAAAATAAAAATGCAGTAAAATATATAAAACACGTTTAGGTGAGTTTGATGAATCCATGTTGTAGGCTATTCCTTCAAATTTTCAAGTCCCATGCCACAACATAAATGAACTAAAACATTTTATGATTCCAAGTAGCAAATTTCCATTTAAGTATTTAACACTACGATACAATAAATAACTGTAAATTGATAACACGGCCTTTGTAAAACGGAAATATATGTACAACAGTAACATCGCTTATTATTAATTAAACTTTTCTTTTTTTACTTTTCCGCGTATAAACGAAAGCATACGAGAGGAATTTAACAATAAAAACTAATAGTTGGACTAAGTTTTAAATTGATAAAATCACGCTATCTAGTGTTCACTTCTAAATTTTTGTTTGATGTGATATTATATTGGATATTTAGATCGTGTTTAGCTTAGCACGTATAATTTTGCCTAAGAGCAAAAATAACCATGAAAAGGTCGTTTCAATGACAGTTAAGAAAACCTTCTAAGTAGATTTAATTATTTTTAACAATATGAGATGTACCAAAATTGTTAACGAAACCTCTAGTCACTGACCCAGTGTCACATTAATATTACAGAAAAATGTTTTACCACGATGTTTAAAGAAAAATGTATCTTGGATTGAATTTTGAACCTTAACAAACTTCATAAAAACATAAATGCATACAATGTACACACAGGTTACTTGGGTTACAGGGAAAATGTACTGAAAAATATTCGGTACTTTCCTGTTAAAGGGAACATTCATTATTATCGATGAATTTTTCTCGATATATCGATATTAACAAATTGAAACATATCAGCTGACAATTACGAAAAATATTGTTCAGTATCAACAAACATTAATGAAATGAAACTGTTCTAAAATAAATAACCTAACATAACTAACCAAACTTGCTGTAACATTTAAAAATTCCGCGTTTATAACTTGCCTTTTATATTCAAACCCAAACGGAATTTTTAAATGGTACAGCAAGTATGGTTGTTTATGTTAGGTTAGCTTAGAGCACTTTCATTTCTTGTTGTCAAATTGTAATGGATCGGAAAACAAAAACATCGATATATCGAGAAAAAAATCATCGATAATAATGAATGTTCCCTTTAACAGGAAAGTACCACATATTACTTGAAGCTCATTATCATTGAGAAACCAATACATCTCTCAGCAAGGCATTGATCACGTTATCGGAGCTAATTTACTAGGTAATTCAAAGCGTGTCAGAGTCTAATTAATTCTCTAATCACAAGATGATTTACTGAGGTGGCATTTGCACAAGAACTCCTAATTAGTACCTTGGGTTGACTAAGCTCCTTGAACCCAGATATATCTACATGGCCAACTTGAGTGTTCCTTGAATCAATGCATACATAAATTGCCAAACAAAAAAGTATAGTCTACCAATTTCATTTATACTTTCGGCAATAAAAGTTATAAAAGTTATAAGATTTTTTATTTACGTTTTAGTCCGTTATTGAGAAGAATACTAGGACATCGATAGTAAACATAACAAACCTTTGGAAAACATGTAAATATTTGTATACATAGTTTTTCAGTTAAACAAATAGAAGATTGGCACATGTCCAAATATATTGAATAAAAGGTAAAATACACTATGAAATATTTGCATTGAAGTTTGCAGTATTGGATTTCAAAAGTGGTTTGGATACTGTAACAACAAACAAAAACTGAAATGTTTGGATATTCCTTAGACTCAATCCCATCGTGAGACTTTTTTCTGTTAAATTCCAACAAACCCGTGTTGAATTTAGAGATAGATTAACCTATTTCCAGGCAGATGTGTTTACTTTATTTAAAGGCTGAGATCAGAAAACAGAGAGCTTTATTTCTCTACTCGGTATTTCATAAGGAAAAACGTATGTGTTATTTAATACAATATTCTTAATTCCAGGAGCCAGACCGATGGATGATGCATCTAACAATAAAATCCATATCCAAAGAAGACGAAGGGGATTACTACTGCCACGCTGAAAACAGCTTTGGGAACGACACTCAACCAGTGTCAGTGCGAATAAGACAAGTGGTGAGCAATCCCTTTCATTTTAGGCTATAAAGCTTTCCTTGAGTTAAAATGGTTTTACTAAAATATATAAAGATTTAACGAGTTAATAAAACTCAAGCTTGTTATTTTTGAACAATTCAAAGTAATTAAAAGTAATAGTAAGGATTTCTCTTCATAAAAAAAAACATATTTTAAGGACAATAACAATTCTTTTAATGTAGCAATACTTTGAATCTATCATACTAGTAATATCAATATCAATATATCAATATCAATTAGTTAAGATGGGGACGCCACTGTGTGCGTATTTTAACCCAATTATGAGGGAAGGATGAGTGTAGGATGAGTGGCGCGATCTTGTAGTCTTGTTAGTGACTAAGGCCGACATGTTCTTTAGACACAGCTGTTAATTAATAGCCCATGACAACTAAGGGACCTACAGTTTATAGTGGAATCCGAACCACATTTTTCCTTGTAATTTACGAATTGGTCTAATTATCAGGATAGTACTGCGGATAGTCGTAGTACTCACTAGTGCGGACGTTAATCCACACCAGGGAGCATCGCATCCACAGTGCATCCCTATAAAAATCCACAATTCGTTTATTATAATCATTCTGTTTATCTATTCCAGACGCTGTTAAAAATTGCTTACACAATTAATATTAGCAATTTTATATTTTAGGCTAAAGTTTAACCAAACAAGGCTGCTATATAATGGAATACTGAAAAACAACATGATTATAAACTATGATAACACAATTTGACCAATAAAAGTAACCTCTTAATCTAATGTTAAAATAAAACCTTAAATCACTGAAACTAAAAAACGTACTACTTCATTTGATAATTTGCATTCTATGTGTATGTTTGGATTAATATTTAATTACATACGACAATACAATATAAACTAGTGAAACAAGGATTACGTTGATAGGTGAATGTTTATTATTTGTAAACCACTGCGATTAAACTTAACAAAATAAATATTAAAATGCGTGACTGTATAAAATGAGATTATACGTCAAAACATTAATTACAGCATGTTGTGTATATAGTTTCAGCATAGAATTGTCGTTTGTTACACAACGTCATCAGCAACGTGACACAATGCTGTATCGAACAGAACGTGTCGTCATCATGTCAGGACGCGTATACGTCAAAACATTAACTACAGCATGTTGTGAATATAGTTTCAGCATAGACTTGACGTTTGTTACAGAACGTGATCAGCAACGTGACACAATGCTGTATCGAGCAGAACGTGTCGTCATCATGTCAGGACGCGTATACGTCAAAACAATAACTACAGCGTGTTGTGAATATAGTTTCAGCATAGACTTGACGTTTGTTACAGAACGTCATCAGCAACGTGACACAGTGCTGTATCGAGCAGAACGTGTCGTCATCATGCCAGGACGCGTATACGTCAAAACATTAACTACAGCATGTTGTGAATATAGTTTCAGCGTAGACTTGTCGCTTGTTACAGAACGTCATCAGCAACGTGACACAATGCTGTATCGAGCAGAACGTGTCGTCACCCTGTCAGGACGCGTATACGTCAAAACATTAACTACAGCATGTTGTGAATATAGTTTCAGCGTAGACTTGTCATCTGTTACAGAACGTCATCAGCAACGTGACACAATGCTGTATCGAGCAGAACGTATCGTCATCATGCCAGGACGCGTATACGTCAAAACATTAACTACAGCATGTTGTTAATATAGTTTCAGCATAGACTTGTCATCTGTTACAGAACGTCATCAGCAACGTGACACAATGCTGTATCGAGCAGAACGTGTCGTCATCATGTCAAGACGCTTGCTCGTTCTATCTTGATATCGACGCGATCATTGACAAACCAGAGTGTATCAACGAGTTTTACAAGCTTATGAAGTGTGCCGCAGGTAAGTGTTTCGTACATCTCTTGAATTACGGGTGATAATGGTAACCATTATAATAATTTAATTTTCATCGTAGAATACATTTATATACATGCCTGGAAATTGGGTTTGAAATGATGCATTACTTATGTCGAACGTTAAAAAGAAGATTTATTGGAAAAATCCTAGATTTACTCGGTACTGCTGTATTACAAATAATTATATTCAGAGAGCTCGAACAAAAACTTCGAACAGAACACATATTTCATGCAGGCGTATTTAAGTAAAGTTCAACAAATTTAAAATGTGTACATCAAACCGTAAATCTATTCTTCTAAATCTAAAAGAGAATTCTCTATTGTTTTGTTTTTAGTACGACTCAAATGCATTCAAAAATAAAAGTGCACATTAAAACCTAATGTTGTACAATATTATGCAATTATCTCCTAAAAGCCTATTATTTTATGGTTATACTGTAATTAAATAACTTCTTGATCCGCATTGTAAGTGTTATTAATGTTATTGACGTTGTCATTCGCCTTTTGGGTCTAATGATGATTAGAGCGTCCAATTGAAATCGATCACGACTTACCAACTTTTATGTATATTTACCGTCTTGTGAGTAACAGCATAAGCGTAAATATATGTTTTAGTGTTATAAGACGTTTCTTTAATTTACTTTCCTTATACTGTAATTGAAAACATATATTAGGCCTAATAGAAATAATTGTAAAATAATTCTGATTAACGCATAATTATTTGAATACTATACACTACCAGTAGTAAGGAACGCAAAATTAATATAAATACTTTATAAAAAACTTCGTAAAAATATATTATCTTAGAATACTCTACCTTGGATTTAGTGGTTATATTGATCCATACAAAATTGAAAGGAGAACTAGATCTTCAGGGAAGATTTCCTACTCATAAAATCTATAGGGATAGTAAACTTGTTGTTATATGAAAAATATTAATATACAGTAGTAAACATAGTAATTTTACTAGGACTTTTGTTGTACTGTACAATGTTAGAAGATATCCTACATTGTACTATCATTCCGTTGTAAAAGAACCAGTCAACAACCATGTAATATAAAGTTTTTATGCTATAACATCTATATTATAAAGTTTTTCTATATCTTCAGACGGATCAGACCATCGTAGTTGCTGCGCTCACAACGGTGTAGAGAGGGGCTGTCTAGACTGGTGTAGAGGGGAGCCTCTCTACAGCCAGGACAGCAAAGTCTGCCTTCTATCACACACTAAGAGGATCATGTCCTGCTTCCGTGAAGGACGAGGTAAGATCCAAAAGTATTTTCCTATACAAACACAATGTTATTTAAGCGTCTTAAACAGCAGTTCAATCATCAAAATCAATGAATGGAACAACTTAATGTGTTTTCATTATACTTTATTTAAATTTGATTGATTTTGCTGTTAAGAAAAACCAATAATTAAATGAAAAATGTATTTATAGTATAACCTGGACTTTTTTTTTCTTTGTCCAATGAACCTATGAAATCATGCATGTATTTGTCTGTGTCTAAGGAATACCTTTAATTGTTTTTTTTTTGTTGGAAAGAGTAATTCCGTGTTTTTTCCATTAAATACAAATTATATATTTTCCTTTATATGCGAAATGGTTTTTGATTAGAATGGGTATACATATTCTTGGACTGTTGAATTTACTTGTTACGTACTTCAGTAAAACTAATTTTCCAGATCGGTTGCCCGGACCACCACTTAATGTAAGGGTGGAGAAGATTGACTCTCATTCTGTCATGGTTAGATGGGATCCTCCTACAAAGAATCCACAAACTGTTGATATGTACAGGTAAGGTTCATTTTATTAAACATATGGAAGTCTAGTAGTACTGTAGTATATTTTTGGATTTGTTCTTTTTATAATTTAATTCACAAGCGTTACTTTAAGTCTTTGAAGACATATAACTAATTTGACTTTTGAATGTCTATTGAGATTTTTGGCTTGATAATTATTTTAATCTTATCTAATATCAGTACTGGTCTTTTAATCGCCAAATTCATGGTCTTATATTGTTTAGTGCAGGATAAGTTTCCGCTACGTTTAAAATTATAATTACGATTGTTTTGAATATATTTTATTTTATTTGATCAACTTCGCTCATAATTGGTTTATACAAAATACGTCAGTTTTACCTATTAAACCCGCGATGGGTCTCAATGTCGCATTCTAATTAGTTAGCTAAAACGTATCTCAATAATGCGAGTGTAAAATTAAAACATGCCTCATTGGGAATAAATTTTAATTTAAAAGCTTAAAAATATCTATAAAATATCTTGAAAATACCAAACTTGACAGTCGGCCTCTAAACACATCCAACAATAATAGAACTGTTAATTAGGAATTATAATCAAATAACTTATACATACTATAGTCTTTTAATTTTCATAGTCCATCCATGGTTTATGTAGTTAATGATTGATTGATTACCAAAGATCCAGTCAAATCCTTTTAACATATTTAACTCATAACAATGGGATTTTTGCAGGGTTTTCTGGAGGCAATATGGCGTCAGAATCCCCCCACAGAAGAATGACAGCAGAGTGACTAGCATGAAGATCTCCGGGTTAAAGGAGGGAGTGACGTATGAGTGTGTAGTAAAGGCGGGAAACACGCGTGGCACGAGCGTGCTGACTGAACCTGTCAAGTTTATAATGGACGACAAATACACAGTCATATTGCCGACCACGACTAGTAAGTGATCATTGGTAACATAACCCTAATAAAAGTCAATTTAATCGTCACTGTAAATCATTTGCAAATTTAATAATGGTAATTATCTTTTAGAAATTGTATAATTTGCAAGTAAAAATTGTTTTGTTGCAAATTTGGTAGAATGGTTGGTGAAAATAACTTAAATATCAACCTATAGAATGATGGAATAATTTCCATTTTTTTTATTCGATTAGGAACTATTGAAGAGGCTTTAACTTGTCTATAGGTTGCATTATTTTAAGAACGAATGTAGTGTAACCCAACATAAAAATGAAAAACTCAAAAATGCTCAATTCTGTTCGGCTGAATCAACCTTCTCGACTGAATGTAATTCCCAATTTTTGAGCATTTATAATTTTGTGGAATAGTTTGTCCTTTCAGAATCTACTTTTACGAACTTTTATACTTTGGCCAAATAAAGAGGTCTATGTAACGAGTGTTACTGCAGAACAATCCGTATATATCAACTACAGCTGTTTCTTGCAAAAAAAAAGCACGTCTTTAAGTCAGAATGAAATTTACTTTTGTGATTCAATACTTGCATCAACCCTACCATGAGTGAGTTATGAATAGTTTATATTTTAGCCAGAATACAGCAGTAATTGATGTATACTACGACGAATTGTTTTCACAGCAACAAAGGCAGCATAATCCGTAATTAAATAGTTCTTACGATTCATTGACCAATTTTCACTACATCTGAGGTTAAAGAGGAGTTGAGCTCAAAATATAACTGTACCAAATGAGTGTATACATTATGAATATTATTCTAAAGGAGTTAGGCTAACACTCTCTGCTTGAGACCTTACTTGTTTGCTACCTCCAGGTGACCATGGCCAAGGGCTGATGATCGTGGGTGTGGTGCTGGCCCTCGCTGTGGTGGGAGCAATGGTGATGGCTGCAGTATGGCTAGTCAGGACCAAGGCACTCCTGGGCCGCAAGTCAACAGGAGCGGTCGCATTTGAGAACCCCAGCTACCTGCGGGAGGTCAACATGGACCATATACAGGTGAGAATACGAGGGTACTCCTCCCGCTCAACATTTAAGCAACGTTAAGTGGTATTTTAGTTCAAATATTTGTAGATAATGTCTTTTCTTGAAGCCTGCTAATTAATCTTAACAAAGTGACTGTTAAACTACAAAGTTCTAGATTTGTTTGATAATATTGTAAACCTCATTTGTTGAATCGTAAGTTCTACGTAACCTTCAGGGTGGGGATTGACGTGGCTTTGAAGATACATACCATCATTGCTGTCAGTGGATAAGGATATGGTATATTACACGACACGCTAGTACACACTGTTTTCGTGATATGAGGAAGACTTGTCATTATAATGTCTATCGTTGTGTTCCTTTCATTCAATGAAGACTAATTATTGGCCTATTAGGTTACCTTTTTATACATGTTGTAAGCAAATGGGTAACCTAAAATAGTCTAATGCAAAATCCAAATTTTGTCTTTGAAAACCTAAAATACCATAATGCGTTATTATAATGCATTATAAAACAACAAAAATAATGCTAATCAAATACCTCTTTAGGCATTTTTTATAAAGAACTCTTTGTTTAATATAGTAGTTAGATCGTTCACTGGCAATGCATCTTAGTGCTGTGAATATACTAGTTACGGTTTGTGGCGGTCACGCTTATAGTCAAATGGTTCTACACGAAATGCCATATTTACCCCAAACAATTGTTGCAGATAAGTCACTCAGATGTGGCACCAGTTTCTAACGGAATCTCCAGTTCTGGCCCTCACACAGGGTGGAAGCACGAACCCCTACACGTCCCGGCCCAGACCGAGGTACCTCCCACGTTATACGAAGAGCTAAAGCTGGGACAGGACGGTGCGGGCTTTAAGAGGCTCAAACCTTAGTGAGAGAAAACTCAAGTGTACTTGTACAGTGACCGTGATACCGAGTACTCGATAGATGAACTCGACCTGTGATATTCGATGGTCAGTGAGCGATATCGATGTCTCGATAGTGTGATACGTGGTGCCCCAATCCGATAGATGCCATAGAGATAGTGTAGAAAAGAAACAGGTTGTAATTCTTATGTAAGGATTAGTTTTGTCGATGTTTCATTTCCAAATATGGCGTTTATCTTAAAAGTTTTGAAAAACTATTGCTCTACGAAAGACTTACGAAAAAAACAAAAATCTTTTACAGGTTGGATCTATGTTTCCTTTAAATTTGATTAATTAGATTTTTTTCAAACCAACAACTTTGTTTCTACACTGTTTTCAGTTTTTTAGAACATTTTGTTTATAGGAAAAATTATAATAACATACCTAAAACAGTGTAATTGTGTTTACTTATATTTCAAAATCAACAGGGAAATTATATATTAAATCATTAATTTTACTTTTTAACCCAATGAAATTAAAAAATTCTGTAAAATTATTTCAATGGGTTAAATGTGTAATTGTTTAACTCACTTAACAATGGTTTAGTTCTTATTATCTTTTGAGACTTTACTAGAGTGATGCACGAAATGAAGAAGACAAGTTTTAAATATGGTATATTGTTGAAATACTGTGTTTGATACAAATAAAAAACCCATTCAGACGCCGTGTGCCTTGAAGAATTAAGATAAGACGAGTTATAGTTGTTAATCGTTCACTCTTTGGTTTGGCATGGTAAACTTTTACATGTATATACAATAGACGATGTAAACCGGTTGTTCAGTCTGTTCATTCTTCGTTTAGTTAACCGTACTTTATTTTGTAAAACAGTTATTGAGAGTGATTCATCACATAGCGTAAACTTAATTTCTTAATTTAATTTAAATTCTTCTTTGGTCAATGTATAAAGTTAATTTATGAGCCAGTTTAGTAACATCAGTAGACTTTAATTAGTAAAACGTTTCTTTTTTAGTGCCTGTGACATCCCAAAGCTAGATTTATGTTTTCCAACGTCACCGACACTAGAGGTTATTTCCCCAGACCAATTCTTGTATGGATGTTTGAACAGTGAGTCTTGTGCGAACGCACCAAGGTGTCTAGTCCATGTTAGAGATCGTAGTCGTTGTGGTTATTATTGTTATGTTGTATTGTACAGCATGGTTTGTCCTAGACTTTCGCACCTTTGTTTTGTACGAATAAACATTTGTACTAGATGACTAAGTTGTGTTTTATTTATGTAAGGAGATAAATAATTTTTTACAATGTTAAATAAGTCTGCACATTTGTAAAGAGTTAGATATGTACAAAATAGATGGAATATCCAGTAAATGAGTTTTATTTCTACTCTGACCTTATGTGTTTGGATGTTTGAGTTGATGTAGTAAAATATTAAGTTATGAGCGATGTTAGAACTAGAAAATGAACAATCAGGAAAGCTAAAGAATTGTTACAACTCTTTTAGTGTAGCATTTTATGTACAGTACGAAAATTGACATTCTATTAACTGCGTTACTTAAATATTCTCTCACTTGTTAACATTCAAATACAAATGCTTCATTGCTATCAGGATTATTTTGAATGTAAATACGTAAGGGAATTTTGCAAGAGGCAGTGTCTTAATTTTAGTCATGTAATTGAATCCAAAAAATATGAAAAAATGTATCATAAAAAATAGACGTATTTACTCTTACACTGTAAAACCGGCAATCGTTTGGCATTACTATTTACATTGAGATAAACAGATCAAAATCCCTGGTGTAGTTGAACAGTCAAGGACTAGCAAATATCGAGAGAATCTTAAAACGTGTCGCGCAATCAAAAAAAAAAAAAAACTACTTTTTTAATGCATTTTCCAAATATTTAGACGTTTATCAATATTATTGGCTTAGTTAACTTCATTTACCGATTGGTACATAAATTTTTTCTTTTAAAAATAAACTAAAAGTATGTAATGACCAGTTCTGAAACAGTCCAAATTATTAATAATCATCGACCCATTGTTAAAGAAATTTCAAAACGTTGACGAAGTAAGGTTTCGTTATACTCCTATAACTTTTAATCTATACTCGTAGCTGCGATCAACGACCAAATACTTATAACAAACTTCTTTTGGTCACTATAGTTTTCTGCTCACGTAGTAGCAACTGATTAATAGCTTTCTGTGATGCCCTCCTCCGGAATTTCAATGGATGGTAAGTTTCTTTTTCGCAGGTAACCTAAGTATTCCTGAAATTTATTTTAATGTTTATATTTCATTATGTATAATAAATTGAGTAATAGTAGTTTACGCAACGATTGCGTTAAGTTAGTCTAAGGCGAGTGCCTTAAAATCTTCTACGAGTGTCGTAAAGACTATTAACGCGAGTTGCGTTCACTACTTTACCTACGACAGTTTTTTAATTACTAACAATCTGGTTTTTAATTACTAAAAATCACTTTTCATTACTAACTTCTTAGAGAGGTTATGTTTTCGTTTATTGTCAGTGCCAATGAAAGGGAAGTGATGCAACGACTTATTGTATAATCAGCTGATTTCCTGTAATTACGTGTTTGTACTCGTAAAACTTCGTTAAAAAATACTTCACCTTTTTCAGGGAATGTGTTCTGCTAGCAGCATTCTTACCATAAATACTGTATCAGGTACAATTAAGGAAATTTTGCATTTTGTTTTTGACAACTGAATGATTATAGTGAAACAGTTAATTTACAGTTAGATCTCAGCATCGAATATTATAGAATATTATAAACAGTTTGTTCACTCATTTCCATCTCGTCAACTTCACTTTCACTAACTGACATTTTTAAATCAGTTTAATCTACCTTCCTTTAACTTCCACAAACTTAGGTTAAGAATAAGCGAGTATCAACAGGAACAAGTCAGATCAACAATTAAAATCGTCAACTGATCAGCTGATCGGGTTATTAGTTGACGTTCGAAGCATTACAATTTTACTTCTTTTCTCTCAATCCTTGAACCTCATTGGTCCGTTACCCGTGTTATTATGAGAAAAACTATGCTGAGCTATTAAGTGAAACTTTTCCATCCTAAGAACTAAACTGAAATGGATACTTTAAAAAACCGTCGTAGGTAAAATATTTTTTAGATTGTATATATATAATATTAGATTTTAGCAAACAAAATAATGTGGGAAAACCTTCCAAAACCTTATAGTGTTAAATATTTAGGTGTTCTAATTATAATTTTAGGCATTTCTATATCAACATTTTCACCCCACTAATTTTAAATCTGTTAGATGCATGGATTTCTTGCTGAAGCACCGATAAATATATCAATAATAAGTGGAAGAAGAAGCAATATTTGAATCTTCATCTCCACTTATTCAGCAAAACATCAAAGCACTCAGAGTAATTGGGAGGTCAAGGGCTAACAAGCTGTCTACCAAGGATCTTAAGGCTGAATACATCAACTCAGCTTTACGTGCATCTTCTCTCAACTTACAATCTCGAGTTTATATTGTGTAATAAAAACGTGTGTAAGGTGAGTTTACATACTATGGATCGAGGAAAAAATATGTTCATATAAAAAAATCATTTTGACGTTGGGATCTGAAATGCCCTTATTATTTGGAGTAATAAAAGGTTTATTGTGTTTAAAAGCCCTTCTTCTCGATTTATTTATTTTTTAGTTTTATTAGTTGTAGTAGATTATAACAATACAGAAGTCCGATGCTTATATCTGACTATTGTATGGCAGTAATGCATATACTTCATTTTACACGAAAGTTACCAATTTACAAAAATCTTACCAATTTACTCGTTGTTTAGAGTTTCTCATTGTAACAAAACCTAGGTTGAGCTAGTGTTGGAAACACAAATGTTTTTTCTAAATTTTATATTGTTTTACAATTCGCTTTTTTGGGAATAACCTTAATAAAATAGCTAAATTAAACACCTATAAACTAAGGTTACAGGTCACCTAAAATCAAGGTGATTCCATATATTTTTCATAGATAAACTTCATTGATTCCATATATTTTTATGATGCAAAGATTTGTGATTAGATTAAATATATTATCTGGTTTTCACACAATTTATCTTCAGACATTTATTTCTTTATTTCTGAAGAAGCGAATACAAAATGGCACTTTAAAAAGTGTCAATTCATTTAAAAGTTCAGTTTTGAAAAGTTTTTACATGCTTATTCAAAATATTTTATGAGCTGAAGAGTCCTTAAAAACTGAGTTTTCAATATCAAGAATCAGTTTCCAGTCTCTTGGCTAACTCATGGATCAATGGACTTCTGTCTGTTTGTTGCCCTCTTTTCGTCCAATTTTCCTCGAGTGGTACACTTAAAAAACATTTCAGGCATTACAGTCAATTAAATAACCCACGCTGAGCAGTAATTTTAAATGTTTTAATATTATTGCCTAATGGTTTTGATAAAAATTTTAGGTTGTTATTAATAATATCATCCGATCGTATTATACAAATGATTAGTTATAATGGTATTGCAACTAGTCATTAGTAATATCACAAATGGTTTAGAACATTGAAAATACTCAAATGTTTGATGATTTTCAATACTAAATATTAACTTTAATTCATCTAAATGAATATCATGACATATTTTGAAAAAAAATGTTTGTGTCTGTAAACTGTAAACTTATAAATAGATTGTTAAATTATTG
The DNA here is from genome assembly GCF_028750875.1 of Macrosteles quadrilineatus. Classification (NCBI taxonomy): domain Eukaryota; kingdom Metazoa; phylum Arthropoda; class Insecta; order Hemiptera; family Cicadellidae; genus Macrosteles; species Macrosteles quadrilineatus. The sequence continues at coordinate 13,006,225 of NW_026542596.1, read as the reverse complement.
AACCTAGCTTATTTTAGTAAATTTATTTCTTTTGACATCCTATTCTAGGCATAGGTGACATTATCTTGATAATTCTCTAGACAATAGAAAATACCGCATTTTTTAGTTATCATAACAAAATTCCTGGAATTGAAATAAACACCATTAAACAATGCAAAACCAATGAGAAAAATCCTTGCCAATTTTACAACAACACAGTTAGTATAAAGTAATATATTGTTGTGTAATTATACGGCCCTTTATAAGGCAGCAGTAGTAAGCAAGGTATGCGGCAATGGTATGTAATAACCCTGACTGCAGGTAGGTTCTAAGAATGTCAGCATTGTTCCTATAGGCTCGGCAAAGTATGTATTTAATTAATTTGTACACATAATAACTAATTTTAAGCCAAATGAAAATTTTATTTTTATTTATTTGTCATTTGCTAAAAAAATATTGTAATTATATTACTACACATTGCGATGATGTACAATTTTAATAAGTCTTCTAATTATTTGTTCGAATGATTAAATCTTTTAATATAGTTAGACCAAAATGGTAAAAGAAATGTAGAGGCTAGAGAGGGTTTAGGCTCTCTAAATAAAAAAAAATGTTATTCCTACTGAGATCAGGAAAATATTCAACCCTTTTATTGTGTCCTTTAAAAAAATAATACCAAACTGAAATAAACATTGCCCATCTGTAGTCAATTTTTATAAAAAAAACTATGGTATTGTCGTTCAATGGCACCCAGATACTTATCGATTGCTTACGGTTAGTGAAGTTTCAGTGTTATGTTTGTTAAGAAATGTGTGTATTTAACAGAAATCAATACATTTCCAGCACTCTTTGTCGTTGATTAATGTGTTTGTTAAAAAGTAAACTACGTAAATATTTATTGTATAACTGGTTATAGCCTCAACTTGTAATTTGAAGGTCAGCAATCTGAATCTCTCAGAAGTCAAAGGTTGTACATATAGTTATTCTGTAAATAATTAATTTTAAGCTTTTATCTTAACTGTATGGATTGGATAACACTAATCTTTAAATCTTCCTTGCATTTCATTCGCAAATGTTTTGTGAGTTCTCAACGCACTCGGGGTAATTGGTAGTCAAAGGCTAACAAGCTGTGGACAAAGTCTCTGAGAGACGCATCATCAACATGTAGCCTGCTTGAGATCCATCAAGTGATGGTCTATGTGATTTCATATTTGTTTAAATACGTTAACATTTACCACTTAAATTGCTATTGTAACATAAATAACCGTAGGGATATAGTAAATAATTATTATGAATATTTATGAATATTTTAAATCAAATCTTCACTTTTCACACAACATACTACTGTTTCATAGATGTATATGTAAATTAATTTCACTCTAATATGATTAATACTATGCATTGTTAGTTTTTATTTCTGCATTTGTTTTTTATATTTTAAGCCCGGACTATTTGGTCATACATATTTTTGGTGATATTTAAAATTGGTAACTTACTTATTAAATAACTTGTTCATGAAAATTTCACACAAACTTTAAGTGTATATGATTAAGGGTAGTTGTAGAGTGAGATGATTTGTGTAGCATTTTACCTAGTAAGCTTTTCTAGCGAGAACCTTGAATATTTGCGTGTCTCTAGTTACAGACTTAAATATTTTAAAATAGTTCAAAAAACGCTTTTTACAGGAAGGTATGTAATAATCAAGGAAAGTATAGTAACAAAAAATCGTCTTTTCTTATACATTAAAGTATTTGCTGAAATAGGAAGAAAACAACAATTTCTCAACATACTTGCCGCAACTTTGGTTATTGTCTTGTCTCAGGTTTTTGCAATAATACCAAACAAACTTTATACCATTATAAAACATTAAACCTTTGAGCATAAAGTTAAGTTGTAAACAGCTATAAGTAAAATAGTGTTTTGTTATGTACCTAGGTTTAGCTTTACAAAACAGGTCTAAAATAAAAATGAAAAATACTAATTAATTAGCATCTAAAATATACATTCAAATTCAAATTCAAATTCAAATTCAAATTTATTTGTGATAATAAAAAATCTGGCCTCGCTAAGTTTGCAAAACTTGTCGGCGAGGTCCAATTGATTCACAAAATGTAACAAACAAAATTTACATTTTTTTTTCTTTTTCTTTTTACAAATATAAATATTCTAGCGCTACTAATTCCATGGCGGTTTGTGGCAGGCACCTATCTAAGCTACATAATAATGGCAGCAGAAATGTAAAATTCTAATATGGTTTGAAAAAAATTGCTGATTTATAATCAATGCTTCATTCCGAAGTCTTTGTTCTCCTGGTTCATAGACCAGGGGTTTCTAAATATTGAAGAGGCAGTGTCTAACTGGAGAAAAAAAAGTATTCGTTTGTTTCTTGTTTAGTTGTTTCCTGAAAATTTGATGAATTGAGACATAACCTCTCACTAAGAAAAGTTATGCCCATGCAGGCATTTATTTATACAAAGCGGAGAAAAAATAAAAAAACTAATATGTTTGAGAAGCTTTCTTTGATATTTTCATCCCTAATAGATGTCTTTTGTACTGTGTTTCTAATGTGGTGGGTTTTGTGTGTGTTTGTAAAAATTGTATTTAACAGTGGCTGTAATTGTGTGTCCTAGCAAAGTTTTTACATTAGTTTAGTTATAAAAATATTGGGGGTTTCTACGTGGTTATTTATATATATTATACAAATTCTCCAATATATCTCCATTTTACGTTTTTCTATAAATAAGGAAAATGTATATTTACAAATCTTTAAACAATTTAAATGACAAGTATATTGCACTTAATATAAATTGATTTCAACATAAGATAAGTGTAAAGTTTAGTCCTTTGATAGAATGTGCAAGGAACAAGCAATATTACATACCAGCAAAGGTATTCAATTACCAATAGGCGGCCTATGCATGGTGTCTGCAATACATGCCTAAGCTGTTTGCATTTCTGGAAGTCTAAACAGACTGATCTATATCAGGCTACTTCCATAAGTTTAATAAAAATAAATTCTTTTAATGATAGTTATGGGTTCTTCGATAAATTCTTATATCAGAACGTGAATTAAAAAAACATACAGAGGGATACAAATTTTAAACATGGTATTAACAATACCACTATACAGCTTATAATATCCAAGCTACTATTCCTTCTCTTTTCTATTACGTCTTTTTCAAAGATAACACTTTATTTATGTTCCGTGACCCACTTTCGTGTGTGAATACTACTTCAGACTGTTATTAGTTGTGCATGCAGAAACTAGAAAATAGGGCATTACAAGGACTTTATCTTTCATATAAATCTTTTGTTATCCTTTATATTTTAGTAACAATGTTGGTTAAGTCATTAAAATAATCATTGTTTATAAGTTGTAACTGTCCCAATAGTTCATAGCGCCCCTTATTCCATGGGGATTTGAAAGAAGTTCAGTATAATTAATAACAAATATGGTCTATTATTAAAATTGAGTATACAACTAATTAAACAAGGTATTATTTGAATTCTGCTTAGTTTACTAATGCAAATATAAAATATATTCATTTTGTAAATGTAAAAACAATCGGAAACTTACATAACCATCCAGTGTCTGGCAAAGATTGTTGGGAACCTATTTTTCCATATAGTTTAAATTTATGAAGGCAGAACATGTAGTTTTAGGTCAAGGTATTTAACCATGAAACAAGAACACGACCATCTATTGTATGTGTAGGAATGCTAGTAGTTTTACCTGAAAGTAAACCTCACTGTTATTACATACCAGTGTCTCGTACCTTTTCTGCGAACAAGTCATGTCTCCTCAGATTCTATTTTATCTTACAATTTAATAAGAATATAGCTAGATTGGACACATTTTAGATTCATTTTTTCATTACAATGATTTTGTTTAGTTTCACTTCAACTATGTTTAGGAAAATACAAAATTGTTGTAACCCGGATTAAATTCCACCAGTCACATACAATTATCGTGATATTACCAAGACCGAAATGTTTTGAGTCGTAAGCTGTAAGTACAATATTTTTGAAATACGTATAAAATAGCCAAAACTATTTGGGAATTTGGAAAACGAATAACAAGAGTAATAGCAACAATATATTAATCGATTCACTAATTTTGTAATTACTAACATTTTAACTTGAATTTTAATTTTGAGTATTCGGGTTTTTTTAAGTTTTCTGAAATCCGCCAGCTTTTTCTAGACAATTAATTACTAGAGTTAAATAAGTATTAAACATATTAAAGATTTTACAAAATTTCAATTATATCATTTTGGGAAACCAGTTAACAATAACAGTCTATAGCGTTAATGATTTATCAAGATTTGAAATTTGTTAAAGGTTTATTGTTTACGCTAAAATCATATCTATGAAAAAATCACTAATATGTCATACAGCACAGATTATGAGCAAACGGATTTGCGGACATATCTGAAGTTATTCATGTAGTGAAGTAATTGATACCAGAGGCAAAATTTTGATGGAATCATCTACCAAGCCATTTATCATATCTATTTATAAACGAATTGTAATTCTTAAAAGTGAATGACTAAAATATTGTGGATTTAAATTAATTAAATTGTAGATAATTTTAACTAAAGGAAAAATATTTATAATTTGTATCAATCTGTACTTTGGTAATCGGAGATTTTATCACAACACCTCGGGAGGAGATTAATACGAGATGTATCGTATTTCGCCGGCGAGAATCAACAACGCAACACAAAAACATCTTGTTGTTTATGTGCTGGCTTTATCTGCAAAACTCGTTAATTTAAATCTTGCTTTGGGTTATACATCTTTAAAGTATATAGTGCTGCTATACTCTTAAATCCCTTCACAAAGTAAATCCACATCATACCCCTTAATACAACCAAATGGTATTAAAAAATTCTGAAATCACTCACAAGTTGGTACTAATAAAAAGTTCCCTTCTGGTTTAAATTTAAGATAGTAAAAACGCGATTCAAAACATCTGAATTTTAATTTTCTCTTAAGCAGTTTTTCTTTGATCCGTACTCAATCACATGCTCTCAAAACTTAATTATTTGTAAATTGTTCCAGTTTTTTTTTGTTTTTTTTTCATTTTTACATTTCACTTATATCTCTTTGCTTAAAAATGTTTGCATTTAACACAAATTTGCTTCGATTCATATTTCACTTTTCATAATTCTCTTAATAAATCCTCAAACACAATATATATATATACATATATTCCTGTTGATTTTATTACATCTGTTCTACTCAAATCTTTGAGACAGCGACGCACACTTAGATGCGTATTTAAAGCAGAATAAGGATACAAGATAAGTGTAGAATGAAGCGAGATCATTTGTGTAGCTTTGCGAATGAAAAAGACTAGTTGTTTCATCAGTCAGTAGCATTCATTTAAAGCCACTACTGCTTAGATTAAAATGGCTCCATTAACCATTGTATCATTAAATACCCCCGCCGCAGCAAACCTGCCGACTAAGCGAATTTCCATTTGTCTTAATTGATTTTTAATTAAATATATTTTAATAACATTAGGTTTAACGAGTTGTTGAGGTTTGCTGCTACAAGGAAACTAATAAAGTGCGTTTTTTTGTAAAATATTGATAGCTTAGTACAAAATAAATAAATTTGATCAAAATACAAAATATATCCATAAACAAGCAAACTACAACATTTGACAACATTCTCCATAAGAATAACATTGGAATTTTAAATTTACAATTTTTTAAGTTTTCTCCGTTACTATTAATCGAACAAAAATACTTTTATATACTAAATTAATTGTTTTTAAGCTCTTTAAAAAGGTCTAAAGAGAAATTGGGAAATTTTGTGTTTTGAGGGTCAAAAGTGAGAAAACCCAATTTGTACCCCATAAAGCCCCCCGTAAAGCCCTGGTTCGCGAATTAAAGTTTATCCCGCTTTACACCTTTAAACCAAACTTCATCAAAATCGGACAAAAATTACTCAAGTTATCGCGTTCACGGACTTTTCTTTTTTTGCAAGCAAGAGCCCTTACTTTACAACAAATTGTCTTACTAAAACAAGCAGGAGCCTCCCATCAACAATTTTAAGAACCTGCTAAAAATACAGTGTTAGTGAAATATAGGTCTAGGCTATGTGCATCAAAATACATATATACAAATTTGAACGAATGGTGTTTTTGGCCTCTGGGGACACCAAAATGAAAAAGTAAATCGGGCCCGGGTCTAGGTCTTACCGTGCCGCCTACGGTAATAGCTACTTCCCTATAGGGAAATTCGCTAAAACCGTATTCACTCAGGAATAATAAACTTTTGTGTTTTATAAATTAAAATAAGTGATACCGTAGTACCCAGATACCGTAGTAGTCCCACCATCCCTGTTTCGTTTAGCAGCTACACAACTTTAAAACATTGTTTTCATGTTTATCATTTCGCTGATTTTCAACAATTATTATTGACGTAACATGCATTATGAAATTTTGAAAGTTCCTACCAAGTAACTAATACCAATATATCTTTCATTAATTATAAAATTGCCAATGCTGGCTAAAAAGCTCCCCAATATCCTGCATAACCATGCAGTGTTATTTTTCACTGCCATGTCAGACTCAGATAAGCTTAGTCAGCGAGGTGTAGAAACTTCAAATATTTCAACGTGTCTCGTCACAGACAGAAATGTGTGTATATTTCACGTGGATATGACAGGTTCAGTCTTCAAATGTTTTGAAGTGGCGTTTATGATTATTTTTATCACACCCCTGACTCCATTAAACCCGTAGTTGTATGGAGAATATGAAGAAAGAGTCTAGTACCTTAATTATTTCATGCCTGAATTATAACCGAGGAAATGGGGAATGTATAGTTTATTTATGTCAAATGATCAGTTTGTAATGTTTACCGGGTTTAATTGTATTTATATTTCTATTGAAATGCAATATTAAATTGCCACATCTTGAAATTCACACGTGATAAACCCATGTTTCTGAAAGATTTCCATCGTTATAACAAGACTCAATATTTCAGTGAAAGGCTCCACCGAGTGTGATTACTAGAATTGTTTGCTTAGATTTATCGCTTTTATAGCTTTGGCCATTTTTACCTTAAACACTGATTCACAGGTTTATCAGATTGCTTCACAAATTTATGTTCATCAACAATAATGAATATGTGCAATTTTAATGTTGGAAGATAGTTTGTGAACATCTGGAATAGCTTATATGTTTCAAAATTGTAATGTTTTTTACATCAATTTAAAACCCCTACAGCACTATATCCAAGATATACATTCCACCCAACAGTATTGAGTTAAACTATCACTTTACAATGGTGTTGGCTATTAATCATATGGGTAATATCAACAAATGTCATGATTTTTCTTCTCATTCATTATAACGAGAATCAAATTTGTTGCAAGGACAAAACACTGAGCGTTTCAAAAAGTGAGTAGGTCTATTCACACAACACTTTTATTTTATTAACTTCAAATATATCTGCGATATTTTAAAAGTTCCTTATACTACATCCATTTATCTTGACCTAAACGCTTTTGCTACCCTAATGATACAAAAGAGCACACACGTACTAAATAAAATACCTCCTCCGCCTGCGCCCAACCTGCACTGAACCTGCAGACCAAGCAAACTTCCATCATTTTCGTATTTTTTTTTCTTTTCAAAACATAAGTCAATTTGTTCAATCTCGTCCATATGTTATTTTTTTATTTTTTTATTCGTATTTTTTGTCATACTTTGTTTAACAGAAGAGTTTGTCCAAATTTGGTCAAATTCTGTTAAAATCGCCAAATTTGTCAATTTTTTCAAATCTTGTCAACTAAGCCGAATTTGTCAATTTTGTCAAGATCATCCATTTGGCAAATTTGAATGAGTCAAAATGGACGATTTTAACAAACATAGTCAAAATGGATGAACTTGACAATGATATTAAAAATTCGACAATATGACGATTTTGATAACATTTGACAATACGGACCATTTTGACTAAATAAGTCAAAATGATCAATTTGACTAAATAATTATTCCAAATGGACGAATATGTAAAAAATTAACGATTTTGACCAAATTTGATGTTATGGACAAATTAAAAAAAAAAAAATTATAAATTGGATGATATTAAAAAAAATTGACTAGATGTATGATTTAAAAAAAATAGTTGACGAACGGTAGTGACTAATTTAAACAATTGACTAAATAAACAAAATGAACGAATTAGACAAAATGTTAACAAAAAATGGACTAATTTGAAAAAATTTTCAAAACATGAATTTTACAAATTAAAATTCTACTAACCTTGGTTTATTTATTCAATGCTGTCTTTCATTACCAAATTGATAGTTCCCTTGTATCATGTACTGTAAGTACAGTAGTTTAATCACAAAAGTTGTTCTAGAAAACTGATATGTATCAGAGAAACGCTTAATATAGGAATTTTCATTTATTTTATGTTATATCACAAATCCGTCAATTTGTATCTCATTCTGTTTCTTTGGATGGATAAATTATGAAAAGTACTATTTTTTATTCATTTGATGTAATATTTCACCATTATAATTCCGTATATTTTAGAAATCCTTCAAAACACATTTGCCTTTATTAATTATGGATTTCAACGGGAAATAAGTAAAATATTTCTGAAATGGAATATAAGAATACTATTAGAGCATATAAATAAATTTTTTATGAAACAATGTATTAAAATAATAACTAATGTTTATTAAAAAAGTATGATTGTTGTGGTTGTTGTTGTATTAGAAAGCGTAGTTTCATCACAAAAGGCTTTACAAAACGGAATATGAAAGGAGATCGTATTTCGCATCCAGGCTCAACAATACAACACCGAAACATTCTTCGTGGTTTATTTATTCAATGCTGACTTTCTGCACGAAATGGATGGATTGAAATTCTACATTTATGTCACAAATCTGTTTATATGTATCCCGTTCTACCAGTTTATATGTATACATTAAGAAACATAAGGCCAATTATTCCTTAGATGGTTTCTTTATACATTATGATCTTTTACATTAGTCCTTCAGAACTGCCTTGGCTTTGCATATAAGCCATAGTTTATATCGGTTAAAGTGTAATCATCAATGAGTATATTATTAAAGGAGATGTCTATCTTTTAAGGGAGAATAACTCAGAAATAACTTAAATGTTAAGGTAAGAATGTTCTTAACTAAAACTGCACTAGAAAAACACATATTGTATATCCAGTAAGTTTACCCATAACCACGAAATAACTTGTTAACTGCACATGTATTGGTAAAAACTACTAATGCCCGCTTTAGTGGTGCTGTTCAATAAAAAGTTGTAAATGTTCTGATTTAAATCTACTTGACCACTTACATGTTAGACGTACTTAATATACATCTTTCTATAAAATCCATGTTAGATAGGTTTCTTCGATAAAAGCGTGCATATTTGGTAAAACAAAACGCACTATGCCATTACTCCTTTACAAAAAAATAATAAACTCAACCTACCAGGACGGTGCTAGCATATTTGAAATTAGTTTTTGCTTGCTTGGACATTTGATTAATCTTTACCAGCTTAGGAAATGTACACACAAGATCATTGGAGGTTAGATTTATGAGATACTCAAGCACTACCAGAGGTGGTAAGCCACTTACACCACTCCTGACCATTATATACACAGAGCAATAGACATACAAACATTATATCTCTTTGCTGTGATATGGCGTTGCAGCAATACCTATTGTTTAATATATTCTAATTAATTTTTCATGTTGACTCTGAATGTACTTTTACTAATGTCATTTGTACCAACAATATTTTATATGGATTGTATATATAACGTTGACGTTACATTTTTTAAATAATTTAATACACGTTCAAGCTTTTAAAAAATACTTAAAATTGCCATGCTTCTTCAAAACTCTCAAAAAATATAATTTAAGTCTAGTTTTGAAGCCATGTTCCCCTACATTATACTTAATGGAAACATATATTTTTTTACGCCCAAAGCTATTTTAATAACAAAGAAGTCTTATAATTGTCTAAAATGGTACTGTAATACCTTCCACAATAAATTACCATTTTGGATCCAACTAAGTAATCATGATAAAGTTTAGCAAATGTTTTGATTGTGTAACCTAATTACTTAGTGCCAAAAAGTCCTTTATACGGAGTTATTTTTATTAAATTGCATCAAAAATCAGTTTCCAGTTTCTTGATCGAGTCAAGCCACGACTCAGTGACTTTCATGTTTGTTGACTTCTTGACCGTCCAATTACTTCAAGTGGTTTCATTCAGTGACTCCAAACTTTCAGCAGTTGTTCTTGAACCAATTTATATAAGCTTTTTATAGCTCCAGTACAAAAGTATACAAGTATAGCACCTTAATACAACTTGCTTCATGTTGTATTTAGTCCTTACAATAAATGGTTGAATTGTATAATCATTTCCATTTCTAATAATCATTTTTGTTACCTAGCCATTCCACTCACCATTTCCATGAAAGTTAAGGCTATGAAATAATAGTTTATCCCCAAAGGTAACCATTGTTTAACTGGTGGTTATGTTGTGTAAATATCTCCTCAGTCTCTAGATGTAAACTTATCTTAACAATTGGGTGAAGATTGCCTTTTTAACTAATTAGGATGTGAGACAGTGAGTGAGGGCTTTTACTTTTTTACTAGTTTTAAATAGGCCACTGTTTTTGTTATTCGTGCATGCTAAATCTGGACAAATTGTAGAAAGAGTTAACGATAAAATGTAAGAGATTTTATTAAACATGCAGGGTAAAAAATATTTTAACGTTCATTGTGTCGACAGCTTGCTCACAATATTACTTATCTTTGGCCTTTTCACATTCACATGTGTCACATATCAGCTCCAGGAGGCAATAAGGCTCCTTTATCACAATGTCACCTTTCGGATTAATTAAATTTAATTACATTTGCAGCTCGTTTTGTATACAAGACTTCCGATTATTGTTTGGTATTTGTTTGGAAACATTAATAAAATAATGTTTATATGTAAGTTTTACACAATGGGAGAAATAACTGAATCCCAACTAAAACATCTGTTTGAACCATCTAGTATGATGCAACCATCAAGCTCATAAACATCACATACTATTTTCATTACGTATAATAACAAATCCGTACCAGTTTTTCTTACAATTTTCATATGATTAGCATATTTCTTTAAGTTTAAAAATATCCATTATTCTCATAAAAACTACCCCTAAAATAGTCAGTGAATGTGTATTTATGAAAGATTCATAACCAACAGAGGCTCATAAACACAATCGTACTCAACACAGCCATAAAGTAATGTTTGCGCCTGCCGTTTCCCACCTAGCTTAGGCAGTGAAATGTAAAGTTTTTAAATACTGTAATACGGAAAGTCTCAGGCAAAATAAAATAATGGAAGGTTTATATTCAACGTGGTTTTAACAGGTGTCGTCTTTTACACATTTCAATGTGACTTTCATGCGATCACTTTCTTAGCTCTGTCAAGTGTATTTAAAACTATTTGAACTGAAACTTTTTTTTAAAGTGTCATAAAATATGGTAAAATAATCTTTTTGAAAGATGGCATATTTTATATTGTTATTGATAACATATTTAAGTAGATGTAGTTATAATTAGGACTATAGAAATGAAATTAAATCACAATTTTTTCTGGATGACAATAAAAAACCAGGTTGGTAAACTCATCCATACAAATTATGTAGGTTAATTGAAATATTTAAATAATTATGTGGAAATGCACTGTTTAGGAGTCCTCCTTACTCTAATTACATTTAGTCTGGATTACAACTTTCAACCAACATTTTGTCAGTGTATTATAAAAAAAATTTTGCACTACGAAAACTTTTATAAAATTAGAACATGCTCGTAGACGTGATTAAATATTTCACCGTTACCTAAAACAAATGTTCCGTTGCATTTCTTGGTTTGTATAAGGGGAGCAGTGCGTGAAAATGCTCAAAAAATTAACTTTTATTAAATGATGACAAAATATTGTGTATTTTGCGCTGTTTAAGAAAATATATAACACTTTATACTTTCGATATATTCTTACATAAGAAGGAATCTTTAATCCTCCATTAAGATAAATTAAGGAAACTACCCATTTTCCCGGGTTTTTCTGATTTACTAAGCTTGTAATAGTCTTATCTTCAATCAAACTTTATATTTGCATTTAGGATAAACAACTGAACAATTTGAGTACCCATATTGTAAATAAAAATAATTTTCCCGGATTTTTGAAAGAGGGCCCTTCAGGATTCTACTGAGCCTGCCCTTCAAGGGTTTAAATGTGAATATCCGAAAGTTAGTTTTTATAAGTTTAGGTACCATTCTTAATGAAACTACTAAGCTCATCAAGCCCAAATTTTACACAATACTTCCTGTTACCATGGTGAATAGTTTCATGCATTTTTAGAATGTTACCATTAATTTTACTTAAAAAATTAATTGTTTATTATAAAAAAAAACACAATAAAAATTAGCAATTTTTATTTAATTTTATATTTTAAAATTTATACCTATTTTCTTGTTTATATAGCATGAAATCATATAAAACAATCTAAGGAATGAATATAAAAAAAGTTTAAGTCAATATCTTTAACGGTTTTAAAATAAATGTACCTATCTAATCACATGTTTTCCCATAAGAATAACATGGGAGTGGTATTCGCGCACTGCTCCCACAGGTGTGAAATCCTAAAACACCTCTATAACGAAGGAATTCCAGCCTTAGGAATCAAAATATGCTGACCTTTTTTCAATCCTGTTACAAATTTGCACTCAACGCTCTGTTTATACAGTAAGTTAACTTTATTGATGGTTCCATTGATGCAGTTCCTGGCTTTCAAACTTGGACCTTGAATGAAAATTCAGTATCGCTGAAGATCACTTCTTCTAAAACGCGTAGGAAACTCAACAGGAAACGTTTGAAACTTACTTATTAAAGAATGTGTAGTACTTAATTAGGTTCCAATGGTACCGGTACCGAGACCGAGAACCGGTGCCGGTACCGACTTTGAAAATGTAAAGAATAAAGTAAAATAGGCATACTTGTTCCCATCAATCGGATTCAATCATAACCACTGCACTTAATTTAAGTGGATAGGCAAATTATACAGCTTAGTTTGAAATGATGAAAATTATACAGTATAGCTGATGAAATAACTTTAAAATATTTATGTGAAAAAACCATGTAAAATGTTTTTTGCGTTTCTCAAACGTTTTTATTTCAATTGAAACTACACCAACAAAAGTCTCAACTGTAAGATAAACCTTGATACTATCTATTGTTACAACAAGACGTGATATCTTAGTGGAAGGCTCCACTGAGTGTGATTACTACAAGTACTGGTGTTCGATTTGTTATATGTTTATAGCGTTACTGAGAATCACTTTCTGGCTCATAACGTTCAGAGATTGTTGACCAAACTTGTGTAGCGAGTTTGTTCGGCAAGTTGTTGCAAGTTAATAAATAATTCGTCTCATGATAACGGAGGAGAAACATTCGCCACGGATTATGCATTTTTATAAGCTAGCCTATTTTTTTTTATTTATTGTTTTTATGTGACTTTTAACTGTGTGTGTATTTAAAACGAACGGCTTTAACTAATTTAACTTCAACTAATTTCGAACTTAACTATTCAAAACTGTAGTTTAAATCCACATACTTATTACATTAAGGGGTTTCCCTTTAACATCCCTTTTCCAGCCTTCCTACTTAACCGACTTTTATGATTGAGGTGTCATTTAAAAACTGTTCATCTAGCGCATCTGCAAATGGTAATTAAAAGGTAATTCAATTTCAAGGCTTCTTCCCCTCGCGTTTAATTACTTTTTAGAGTCAATTTTCAAAGATCCCGCTATGCTGATTAACTTTATTTATAACGGTTTAAATGTGAATTGTAATTAAATATCTGTGACTCAAGCTGAATGATTAACCACAGAGAGATTTGAAACAGGAGACTAAACAATTTATGAAACTATATTTAAAATAGGTTACTTTTTTACAACTGTGACCTGAGTAGGTGAATCACTCTTTATATTGTAGATCAGTAGATATAATACCAGAATATGACCCCACTTTCGGCGTTTTAGAGGCACTTTTAGGGCACTTTTTATAGGGGAAAAATGAGAAAAAAATGGAAGAGCTTTTTTTGGCCACTTTTTTTAAAGACCCAGCTCTCGGCCTATACACCCCTATATAAATTTTCTACTTTTGTTAATACTAAAAATCACGTCTGGAAATGGTGAGCTTTTTTGGCCACTTTTTTAAAGACCTGGATCTCGTCCAATACAAGCCTATATAAATGTTCAAACTCCATTAAAATTTCAAATCCACATCCATTCCCATGTATATTTTCAAAATCATGTGAGGTTTGTGCGCGAACTCGGGCATGCTCCCGGCTCATGATGTGCTCCCTTGGACATCCTTAGTGGAAATCCATGAGTTCTGGCTACTTGGGAACCCAAGCCATTTGACATACAACGAATCACCCTTTCTCCTAATTACCTTCTCTACCAAATACATGTCCTTATACTTGGTCTTTAACAACTCCTCTGTATAGAAGCCTCCCCTGATTATATTGCCATTTTCATCTTTCAAGATATAAGTCACAGGCTTTGTATTCTTAACTTCTGCTATTGTAAATAGTTCCCCTGTCCAATTTGGAGTATAACCTTTACTAAAAACATGTTTATACTTGGAAATCCTTACGCTATCACCTACCTTATATCTTGGCTTTTTAACTTGCACTACTTTAGAAGTCAACCTCTCATGCACATATTTACTATTCTTAACATTCACTTGGTTAGGCTTCATTCCTATAGATCTATGCACTTTATTATTATATTTTCGAATTAACTTTGGAAGTAAATCCAACCATTTATAACTCCCCTGAGCACTAAATTCTCTATATAACCAATTCTTTAAAGTTCTCTGAAACCTCTCCACAATTGCAGCCTTAGTTGTAGAAAATGTGTGATAGTGATTAATATTTAATTTTTTCATTAGTTTGCTAAAATATTGATTAAAAAATTCTTTTCCATTGTCAGATTGAATGTTTTTAACCCCCTTTGGTAGAATGGTTTTAATGGCTTCTGTAACCACTAACCCTGTCTTATTCTTTAGTGGAGCAGCATAAGCTTTTTTAGAAAATGTATCTATTAAAGTTAAAATATATTTATTGCCAGAATTTTCTCTAGCATAGTTTTGCATATCAACTAAATCTATTTGTATGGTTTCGTTTATACCCAATACTTTAAAAGACCTTCTAATGAAATTCTTTCTTGCAGGCTTATGAAGCTTGTATGCAATTTCATTCATTTTTTATAACATCATCCTTTCCTGTAACTCTAAATACATCACCATTAGCCCCAATCAATAGATTATCTTCCATTCTTTTAAATACATAGTTTTCTGGTATATATGGTCTATTATCTATATACTTAAATCCACTCAAAGATGTGGGGTCAGCAACTAATAAATCAGGATTATATTCCATCAAATTAAAATTTTTTTCTCCATATACAAATTTTGATCCATCGTAATGCATAGATTGTGACATTAGACAAATATCATCCAAATGTTCCCCCTCTGGTAGATTTCTTATAAATTGTTTTTTGGCATCCCAACATTTTTCTTTTTTATCAAAAGTTATAGTCTGTTCTTTTATAACACAGTCAGTGTCATCAATGGCAGGTTTAACACGTACTAACCTTTTACTATTAAAACTCCAATAGCCTGCTTCCATTTTTGGAACTTGTGAAACATTCACAGCATCTTTACTATCTGTACCTTCCATCAAATTACTAATTTTCTGTTTCTTTGCATTCCAAACACCATTCTCTGATTCTAAAAATTCATAATTATTATCGTCTTGTACAAATTTACCATCTTCTTTTCGTATTAAAGTCTGTTGTAAAGTGGGCACATCATCTAAACTTTCGCCCTTTTCTACATTAGTAATTTTCCGTTTCTTAGCATTCCAAATACCATTCTCTGATTCTAAAAATTCATAATTATTATTGTCTTGTACAAATGTACCACCATCTGTTCGTATTAAAGTCTGTTGTAAAGTGGGCACATCATCTAAACTTTCACCCTTTTCCACATTAGTAATTTTCTGTTTTTTAGCATTCCAATTTTTATTCTTAGATTCTAAAAACTCATATTTAGTTCTACCTTGTAAGAAGACATCACCTTTTCTAGTTAATGTCTGTCCCAAAGTTGATACATCATCTACAAACTCCCCATCTTTAACGTTACCAATTTTACGGTTTAAACCATTCCAACTATCGTCTTGTAAATTTAAAGTAGGTTCACTACTAGCCCTGGGTTCTGCAGGCTTATTATATGGATTATATAAACGATAAAATTTATCTATAAACATATTTTTATTTAGTAAATAATTCCACTTTCTCTCAATTCCTCAATAATGGAATCTATTTCATTATCCACTCCTGAGTTACCGGCTTGGCGACTTAGCCAAAGAAGTCTTAACCTATCTACAAGCTCATTAGGATCATCCCAATAAATATAGTCTATTTTATTACCAGTCACTTGTCTCAAACCTTCACCAACAGACTTAAATAGAGGTTTAATTATATTAAGATATTTAGTATGTCTATTACTTGAAATTGGTGCACCATCTTTGTAACTCTTTAAATGTCCATTTGTAGCTTCCAAAATTTCTTTATAATTTTGCAAATCAGCCGGAGTATAATCCTCAGGTTCTTTTAAAGTTAACAATTGCCACAAACCTTTTGTCCCCTTGTAGGTTTTATTTGCAATTGTAACATCATCATTGGCAATGTCAACTTCCTTATTTCCAATAAAAAATTTATTTGCTTCTCGTCTAATACCATATGTAGTGTCTGTCATACTACTTTTACTGAGGTAATTTCCTAAATAGTCTGATGCTAAAAGACCAAAATCTAATTTCTGTGGGGTGGATTGCTGTAATGGTTGTAATCTTGGTATTATTGGTATTCTAGATGGAGTCATTGGGAGAATCTCCATTCGAGGCCTCTCTGTTTTGGCGATTTTTTTTAATTCTTGTAATGGCTCTATTAAAGGTTGGAATGTTTGAAACCTCTCTTCAGCCTCTAGAAACTTGCCACGTTTTAAAGCTCTATATTTCTCTCGTATTTGATTTGCAGAGTCAACCAATTCTTGTTGAATGTTTTTCATCTTTTATTTACATTTTATTTACCTCATTTGACAAAGGATTGTACTCAAACACTTTATCATGTATTATTAAACAATATGCAGATGTATTTGCTGGTACATTTTCTGCAGTTTCAATCTCTAATTTAATATCAACAATTCCTTCCTTCACTGTTTCGTTCTGTCTAGAACAGTCTATTACAATTAGTGGATATTTCTTCATAAACTCAGCCCTACTAATCATAGGATCTGGGATAGTATTATAGTAAGTCTCTCTAAACCTCATAAACATCTCATAAGCTTTAG
Source organism: Macrosteles quadrilineatus (assembly GCF_028750875.1). NCBI lineage: Eukaryota > Metazoa > Arthropoda > Insecta > Hemiptera > Cicadellidae > Macrosteles > Macrosteles quadrilineatus. Next base: position 12,988,782 of record NW_026542596.1, on the reverse strand, counting down.
AGACATCTCCATTTTCAAAGTCGAGATTTAAATCACTATAAGGATAATATTCAGAGTTTAGAAATACTTTGAGATTTTTTAACTTACAGTGATCAAATTCATCAGTTCTTTTTCGTGCACTATTATCCCTAGCTGTTTGGAAACCAAATATAATATACCTAGGCTTCTCCAAACTTGAAGATGTCTTTACTGACCATGTATGTCTTGTAGTATTGGGATATGATGGAAGTTCATGCAACTCTAAGCTTCTAAATGCAATTTGCAAATTTTTATTTTGCAATAACATCTTTTGTAATTGTAACTTCTCCCCATCTGATGGTATTACATGTGGCATCACCCATTGAATTGAGTTAAGTATAATTTTGGGAATTGCATCAGCAGTACCACTGGCTGGAGCACTAGTGGTTGTTAATATACAATTCAAATCATTTTTGGATCTTTTCAACACCAATTCTTGTTTGACATTTACTAATACCTTATTAAAATCCTCAAATACACCCATTAACAGTTCTAATGGCAAACAAGTACTAAACTTGCCACTTTTATGGAACTCTTTTAAATTCGTGTCAGAATCAAATGCCACATTTGACAATTTAGTTGTTTTATTGTAAGAGCTCAATATTTTCATAAGACTAGAAATTCCTGGGTTTCTTACAATGTCTATTTCTTTACCTGCGACTTCATATCTAATTTCATCAAATAAGAATGCAAATGCATTATTTATAAAATGACCTTTATCATGATTTTCAATTTCTCCCTTAATATACAGATAACTCCTACATGGGAGAGTTAGCAAATCTTGATTATTAATACATATTCGAATTTCATCAGAATTATTTATTGCTAAAGTGTTATGGGGAACATAGGAGTGATTTGTAATTTTAACCACACTATCGTCGAATTGGGATTTCCCTGTAACGTCTAGAAAATCTTCCATTTTTATTAATAGAAAATTTTAACTTTAGTCCTATTGATCGTAGGAACCTAGCATTTTGTATACTTATAGATAAATTCTTATAAATTCTCATATCTTTTTTATATGACAAGTAATTGTAGTTTCTTCTCCATTAAAGTCAATTGCCTTGTCATGCTGATCGGCAAATGTAATACTGACAACATCTAAACTTCTCTTATTTACAGGAAAATATATAATATTTCTTGGAACTTCAATAATTTTGTAGCCAGGAGGAGCTTCTGGATAAAAGCTATGTATGGTGTGTGATTTGTTTCCATTTAAATAGGACCCGTTTGCAATATTACATTTTACTCTAATCACATTTACATTATTAATGTTTATTTTATTTGTAGATTCAAACTGTACACCAGGAGTAGAAACACCTTTAAATCCCAATAAAACAGACCCTAAACATGGTTTTGTAAAATCAAACACGTGGCTAGAAAGTAATGTCGCTTTCATAGTTTTATTATTAGCTGTAAGGAAAAAGTCTGGGATTTGCTTTTGAATTTCCTTTGCAAGCTCAACCACCTCATATGTTCCTTCAGAAATTTCTATTGTAACTGGAGCTTTGTGGTCATAATAGAAAACATCATCACCTTCTCCAATGGTTAATTTGTTGCCTTTAAGTTTATTTAATTTTGGAATAAGCCCTTTGAATAAAAGTTTGACTTTAGTATTAATTAATGCTTCTCCATTTTTATGTATTATAACTTTAAGTTTACCATCTAATAACTGGTTTAAATCATCAACTAAGATCTCTCCCTTTGGTAATGTTTTTTTCTCTACTTTGTAATATGTTAAAGTATTTAGAGGTTTTTTCACATTAAATATAGAATTATAACTTTGAAAATCAACTAATCCAATTACATAATCATCATTTAATTCTATGGGAGGAAAGAACACTGACTTTAGCTCTGGCTCTGTACCCGAAAATGTTATTGTAAATGAATCCATTTTTATAAACAAAAATTTTTTATGAATGATAAACATAAAATTCCACAAATAGAACTATTTAAATCTTGTATTTGATCGGTTGTATAGAATATTTTATGTCCCTCAAAATATTTAATTACTTCTTTTGGAGGTTGGATTCCAAATGGGTCAAAATAAATTACAATATCTTTATTTTTACGATATGCTGTCCAATGTGTGCCAGATGAACTGTCTAAATTAACTATTCCGCACTCTTTTACTTTTGGTGTTAGATTTTTTAGCTCGTTTTTTAGGTACACCCCCCGGAAGTGAGGCACGTCTTTTGCGGCCTCTAACAGCTGGTAGTTGTCCATCTTTTTTATTAAATTTTAATCCCATTCCCATTTTTGCTTTTGCCTTCATCAAATTTGTCACCGCATAAGCTGCAGCTCTTTCAGCAAGATTTGCGTCATTCGCCGTTACTCTAGTCCAAGCTAAGTCTGCTAATCTCATGTCTGCTTTGTTCCGAGCAGCGGTATCGGGATTATTCATGTAGAATATGTCATGCTCTTTACAATAAGAGTCTAACTTATTTTTTGGAGGTACATTTTTGGCTAGATTTTGACGTATATTCGTTCCAGGTCCACAGTACCGATATGATGGTATGTGAAGTGGAAATGGAAGATTATTTATAAGAGTATTCAATAGCCCTCGACCCCTGTAAGGCTTTAAGAATAAACCTTTGCCTTTTTTACATGTTTTCTTATTATCATTTTTCACCATTTTTATTATATAAAAAATGTCTTTTATTCAACAAAAACATAAATTTAAAATAGTACATACTAAGGAAAATATACCAAAGAAGTTGGGTCTATTTCCTACCAATATTCGATGTGTTATTTGTGGTCCAAGTGGAAGTGGGAAGACGGTTGTAATTTACAATTTAATTGTAAGAAAGGAAGGATTAAAATTTACAAACTTATATTTAATATCTAAATCTTTAGAACAAGAAAAATATAAAAAAATAATTGAAATATTTAGTTTGTGTGACGAAGTGAAATTACACACGTTTACTGACTGTGAAATCACACCAAATGATGTAAAATCACAGTCAGTTGTTGTATTTGATGACATAAATAGTCAAAATATTACACAATTTTTTTCAATGGGTCGACATAAAAATATTAACTGTTTTTACTTGTGTCAATCTTACAGCAAAGTACACAAACATTTACGTGATAATGTAAATTTCCTAATATTATTTAAACAAGATGATTTAAATTTAAAACATGTATATAACAATCATGTTGGTAATGACTTTTCATTTAACCAATTTAGAAATCTCTGCCACCAATGCTGGGATAAAACTAAATATGGCTTTTTTGTAATAGACAAAGAAAGGTCAAAGAATAATGGCAAATATAGATTTATGTTTGATCAATTTTATAGTGACCAAGCGCAAGCGTATTGATGCCATCTTCTAGAATAAACCTCTTGTCATCGTCAAATGATAGTACTTTCTTGTTCATGGTTAAGGTTTGAAGATGATGATTTGTAGATTTAATTCTTGTCACATTCTCATAGTAATCTTGCCCAGTTGCAAGACAGTTCAAATAATGTTGATGTCTAAGGAGATGTTTAACTGTAGCACCATCAGCTCCTTTAGCTTTCTTCACCTCTAAAGCTTGCTTGTCTTCTTCATATAACCATTTTAGAGGAATATAAGAATATAACTTTGGTCTTAAACCACAATATTCATACATAATATGACCATCTAATTCGTCTTTGAACTTGCCTGTGACTTTTTTATTTTTATCAGAGTATAAGAAATGGTCTTTACTATATCCAGAGGTATCAAAATAGTGCAAGTCACTTTCTATTTCCTTGTAAAAGTCCTCTGTAACTATAGAATACATTAAAGAATCTGTATCAGTCATAAGAAATCTTTTGTTCTTAAATTTTGACATATAATTATAGTGGAAATCATACATTATTACTTTACTAATATCCAAAATGGTCATTCCCAAATATATCGGCTTATTAAACTTTACAACTAATTTATTTAAATGTATAGCATGTAAATTGTTATCGAACTTTTTGCTACAGTCAAACCTTGGATTAGTGACATATTTTGTTAATAGTGACTCATCCTTGAGATATATATCACAAAACTTGCGTTGGTTCATAATTGTTCGACCAAAGAGACTATTATTTAACAATTTGTAAAAGTCTTTTTCAAAATCATTTTTAGCACATTTGCGTTTTTCAATATTAAAATTAATATAGGGTGCAAGCCATTTTGATTGTCTAAATTTTAAAATTCTATAGTATTTTGTAGCAACCAAACCTAATTCCTCATATTTTTGTAATGCTTTATAATGTAAAATATATTTAGTTTTGTCATTTAAATTAGGTATTAATTTGCCATTCATTTTCTCAGGTGCTAATGGATAGTCATTATGTAAATCATGTAAGCTTTTATCGTATTTTAAATCAACTTCTAAGATATATCCAAACTCATCATTTTGATTGTTTTTGTAGTCTATCTCATTCGTCCAACGAAATCCATCCACGGGTAGTGTCTCACACATAGCTGTGGAGTATAGCGAGTTACAATCTAAATATATTAAATACACACTTTCTTGATTGGGATCATAATGTTTGCCCATATATCTATTATTGGCTTTAGCATAACGTGTAGAAATCATACTGACTCCTCCTCTGATTGCACTTTCTATGAACAAATGCATGTCAATATCTTGAAATAATTGTAATTTTATACCAGTCATTCTAAGACAAGCTTCCCATGTTAGTCCTGGAAGTGAATACATATGTACGGGGTCAAGTTTGTAATCCTTTAAACACAGGTCTCTAAATGTCTCAAACACATCAGCCAGTAGCAATACATCTGTTTTAAGATATAAATCATGATATTCTTGTAAATTATGTATATTAAAATGGGTCCAGACATTTTTAGCATGTTCATATTCGATGGGAGAGATATGTTCTTTAGTTAAAGTACTGTAAAATTTTTCAATTGGAGGTAGAGACTCTGCAAACTTATCTGGTCCTGTCATATATTCATAGGGAAATACGCCTTTGCGTTGTAGTAGTGGATTGTCTATGAATCTAAATGTATTTAAATTGGAAGCTAATTTGTATAATGGAAGGGACAGAAAGTTATAGGAATCTAAAAATACTAAATCATCAACAGAGAATGAAATGTACTTTTCCATATCTTTGGCTATGCAATTTAATTTACGATTAAACTTTCCCAAGTGTTGCATAATTAAATGTCCATCGTAATTTTTTAAGTTATGAAAGAATACTGGTATTTTCTTTGTTACTTTATAGTTTAAATTGCAATCATTGTGGGCAGCTCCACGGTATTGGCCATTTGAATGACAATGTTCCCGTACCCTATCAAAATATAGAGGCTTTTCACAAATATGACAATGTGTTGAGTTTTGGAAAGATGCCTCTTGCTCAGGAGTCATTACAAGGGGGATATATATTGCCATTTGATTTTTAATGAAGTCATAAGTCTCAAACAACCTTTCGAAAAACACATCCATAACATTTTCGCCACTATATAACTCTTCAGAAATAATCTTAGAATCTTTTACTACGACAAATGCAAATCCAGATGGAGTATGGTTGTTAGAGTTTATAAAGCACTCAAAATCAGCATAAATTACAAATGGGGCTTTAAGTTGATATTTATAATTTTTAAATTGTAATGTATCTTGTTTAGACATTTCCACTCGTTGGACATCAAAGTTTTTACAATATGTTATATGACACTCCAATTTATCTTTGGTGTAAAAATGTTGTAAACAAAACTTGCAAAAATGCTTTTTACTGTTATCTTTTGTTGACCGTAGCATTAACCTATTAAAATCACGAATTAAACAGTAATGTGATTTACGACCTTGTTGTAATAATAATAGATCTATATGAGTGTTACTATTCAGTTTGGTTCTTCTTAATGGATATATAAATTTGTGGTCTTCAACTCCAAATACATTAACACTTATATTATTCTTTCTTTCAAATTGATCTATGTCAGATATTTTTACGGGATATTTTATATTTGTCATGTTCAACTTACCTACGTAGGGTGCATAGTTAGAGACTCTATTAGCATGTTTAGCATTCCTTGGATGTAAAGCTGCTAAAATTGACCAAAGGAAGCATTTATTATCAACATTCTTTATATTTAAAACTGCTTTTGTCAATTTAATACTTTTTGGTGTGGGAATGTATGACTTTGGAGTTAGGGGCTTATACTTGTAAACGTGCAACTGCCAATATTTAGTATGGTCATAAATCCATCCACTGCCTTCGGCTTGATATTTGTGTATGGAAGCATCAATCTTTAAAAGGGCATTTTCAATTTGAGGCTTTAAATCTCTCTTCTCAATGGTTAAGGTAGTAAGGCTTCTAAAATCTGCAATACATTCTTTCTCATTAACTAATTTTCCATTTTGATCTATTGTATATTTTATAAATTTGATTCTCCTTACTAAAGTCCATTTTATTGGTAGAGGACAAGACTGAAGAGTACTTTTAAGTTCAGTTTTAATCGATTCACCAACAAATTTAATCATTGTATATGGACATTTGTTACAAGAATTTACATGTCTTTTAAAATGACCAACAACATTTCTTTTACAGAAATTACAAGTCTTATGAGTTTGTAATATATGAGATTTTAGAGCCATGTTATTATCACAGATTATATCACAAACTTTGCACAGTTTCACCTTCATTTTATGTATTACCTTGTAGTGGCGAATCAGGTTGCTTTTTTTGGAGAGCGATGCAAAACAATGTTGACATGTAGTCTTCATTTTTATATATGTAATTAAAAAATAGGTTGGAATCTTCTATATAGTAGAAATTACATTTTGACAATTTCAATTAATGAGAAATAATAATTTGAATTAGAATTTTATATTTTAATATTCAAAACAATTTCATACAATAAGATTTAGCAATTGTAATTTTCTAAATCAAAACTAAATCCAAAAACTTAAATAAAAAATACTTTTTAGCAATTCAGATTGCTGAGTCTACATATATACAGAGTGAGTGTTACCTATTTTAAAGGAGACTTGACAAAATTATATAGTGAATATAATTCGGCTAAGTTTTTAAATAATAACTTGTGCACACTTTTGACTCAAAGTCCCCCGGTGCATGAAGTTTGGCTAAGTTTTTAAATAATAACTTGTACACACTTTTAACTCAAAGTCCCCCGGTGCATGAAGTTTGGCTAAGTTTTTAAATAATAACTTGTGCACACTTTTGACTCACTTAAAAATAGTAATAACAAAATAAGTTATTTTTTTGGATAGAGAAGCAGCACACAGTTGACATGTAACTAAAAAACAAAGTTAGCATCTTCTATATGATGGAAATTACATTTTAGACAATTTCAATTAATGGGAAATAATAATTTAAATCAGAATTTTAAATTTTAATATTCAAAACAATTTCATACAATAAAATTTGGCAATTGCAATTTTTTAAATCAAAACTAAATCCAAAATCTTAAGTAAAAATACTTTTTAGCAATTCGGAATGCTGAGTCTACATATATACAGAGTGAGTGTTAGTTATAGAGAAGACTATGTTACCTATGTTAAAAGGAACTCAACAAAATTATATAGTGAGTATAATTCGGCTAAGTTTTTAAATAATAACTTGTGCAAACTTTTGACTCAAAGTCATGAGTGAATTTGGCTAAGTTTTTTAAAATAGACTTATATACATTTTAAGTTCCTTAGTGACTGTTCAAAATACTCTAAGTGTTTAAAAATAGACTTATATACATTTTTTACAAGTTCCTTAGTGACTCAATTCGGCTAAGTTTTGAAAAATGGACTCGGGAAATTAGCTACACTCCTAAGTTAAAAGAAATACAGAGTAGGCCTATGAGTACAAGCATCAATTACGTCACCAATTGATCCCATGACCCGACACGCGACAACATATTACAATAGTCTAGCTTAGATGTCAAAGACTTACCAAAACAAGAAGATCCAGGTGGAAGAGTTAGTGATGATTCCGTAGAATGCCCCCCTTATATACCACAAAATTGTCTAAATTAATTTAGAACTTAACAATGGAAATTGAACAAACTGAAATTGAACAATTGAATAATTGAGGTCAATCAATCAAACATATTTGGTAATTGTCTAAACCTGCCCCAGACAGACTGGCGCCAGACAGGCAGAGAATGTTGACAATTGGTTTTGATTGGGGTCATTAGGTTACACTCACAGTCATTCATTTGAGTCAGGCATAGTTTACACATAGCCATAAGCGTGCCCGAGTTCGCGCACAAACCTCACATGATTTTGAAAATATACATGGGAATGGATGTGGATTTGAAATTTTAATGGAGTTTGAACATTTATATAGGCTTGTATTGGACGAGATCCAGGTCTTTAAAAAAGTGGCCAAAAAAGCTCACCATTTCCAGACGTGATTTTTAGTATTAACAAAAGTAGAAAATTTATATAGGGGTGTATAGGTCGAGAGCTGGGTCTTTAAAAAAAGTGGCCAAAAAAAGCTCTTCCATTTTTTTCTCATTTTTCCCCTATAAAAAGTGCCCTAAAAGTGCCTCTAAAACGCCGAAAGTGGGGTCATATTCTGGTATTATATCTACTTAGATCAAAATTTAAGAAAAAAATAAAATATTAGTCTTCATCCACCTAATGACTGTTTTAAAAAGACAAAATTTTGAAAAGGAAAATGGGGGTTGTACTGGATTTATTTTGTCTCGGAAACAAGTTTTGGACTCTGGTACTCTTAAACTCCATAATTTGTCCACGAATTCCCTTGTTTCAACTTAATCAAACATTAAATGTTAATATTTATGACTATACCTTAGTAATACAGTTAGACAGCAAGATTTTTGAAATACATCCCAGCTTTTTATGGTAACCCTATAAAAAACCCCTTGATCAGTTAAGTCGATATACATTAAATCTCCTCATAAAATGATACAACTATAAAATGAATTCAACTGCAAATGTGAAAATTTACGAAATGGTCGTGTCAAGAGTGTGCACTTACACAAATTGGTTATGAATAAGTGAAGAGAAGAGAGGGGGGAAGGTCACGGTTAGTTAGGCTTAACCCGGTCAGATTTTGTTGCTGGTCAGAGGTACTCGCTTTTCATAAGATCAGATTCGTTACGTTTACCAAACGCTGTTATACTATATTATATTATAAAGTATTTCATTGTATTCGAGTCCTTTTAACAAACACCATTAAGAAAATAATATACTTAATGTGTATGTTTTGTTGTGAAATGGAATGAATACGATTGTTCAAATACGTAGAGTAGTTTACAGCAAATCTTTATGTTCGTATATTGTACCTAGAGCATCGAGGAAACCGAAAAGTTGAATAATATTAAAAATAAATGGTAGTTTACTCTTGCAACAGAATCCAATACAAATAGTAAAGCTACAACCCTATATATACAACATTGTGGATGTTGTGTAGCAAACCAGAATCATTAAGTGTATGCGAACTTTATTTTGTGAAAACTATTTACGTGTGACACATGTTTTGAACATTTTTTAACGAGAATTTGCAGCACTTCATTGTCTTTGTGATTTTCCAAATAAACTTTCCCAGAATCAATATGTTTTTAAAGAGATTGACATGGAAAAAATCGCAAAGCACATGTCAATATTCGCCATGAGAGTAAACATTTGATGTTATCGGGCATTATTTATCTTGGTAAATCTATCTAGCAAATAATCCAAGAGTATACATTCGTGCACGCTTTGTTTAATGGATATATAAATAGTCCATCAAATAAAACTGCATGCAATTTATATTCTTTTATTAGGCTATTTTAGGTGGAATATTTTCTTGGGCTTTTGTCTTTGAAGCAGGAAAATGCAAAAATAGATTTTTGATTTTGCAAGAATGATTCGTGTCTATTGTAAATCTTTAATCAGTTTTTTTTAAAGTTTTTTTTTGAGGGTTGAACGTTAAATTTATATCCCGTTTGAAATTAATTTTAATATTTGTACTTTACTTTTGTACTCTAGTTCAACTAATGTATGAAGATAGTAATCTAAATGAGTATTTCAATGTACAATTTGTCGTAGCTAATAATGAATGTCTGTAATAATGGTATCAATGACGATCTTTAAATACAATAACAAATGTGTTTTCTGAATTTAAAGCTATCAGTTGCAGCGTAGTTTCATCATTAGGAAACACGATAGAAGAAAAAAATGTATGCGATCCTAATATAAACGAATATTAAACGTTTATTTTTGTAATTTTTAATGTACTAAAGTGTTTATAAATGACACAATAATTTACCAAAATATCATTATCATCAGCCTACGTAAAAATATAAAAAGTGTAACACCCGTAATAAATGGGAGGTGTGAGATTAACCCACCAAAAGGAGCTAGACATATTTTGTATTAAAACATTCTATGGATGTGGATACTCACATGAAAAGTTACAAAAATTATTGCATTTGAAGTTCTTAATTGTTATAATTTTTTTTTTTAATACAACAGTGGATTTAATGAATTTAACTTTTGGACTTCAAACTAAAAAATAAACAGGTATGATTTTAAGGGGATACATTTTTACAAAAAAGTTATTTTATGACAGTCATTTAGTGTTATTATCAAATTAAACTTGGTTTCATCATAGATTTAACATATTCCCTAAGGCCTTGGGTTGGTTAGTCTACGGTTTCATCTGTGATTAAAGTAACATCTAAGTAATGTCCTAAAGATTTCCAGATTGTTTACCATGTGTTCATAACCTTGATGTATATAATAGATTATAGAGTGCTAGATATAAGCTTACTTCCTTTCTAATAAAATTTATTTTGTGGGATGAATCATATAGTTAAAAACAATATAGAACTTTTATTCGAACCGATACCAATGCATCAAACTTATATCAAGAACTTAACTATTCTATTCTATTAGTTTTGCGAGTTTGATCAACACCATTTAGTATGAGGCTTTTTACAACAACGAAACTATTATAAACAGTTACTTTGTTAGTAAGCATTTAAAGCCATCATATACTATTGCATTAACAATGTACATAGTATCTCGCAGTAACAGATCAGCCTGCAAAGCACGGACCTCCACAATTGTCAAGGGACTCATTCACTACTATTTGTCCCCCAGCCTCCCTACTGACCAACAGTGTGTTAGACTAACACGGAATAACAGTTACGGGTAATAAGAGACATTGTTATTTTGTGTAGTGTTTACCTTGTTCGTAACGCGTATTACCTAATGCAAAACATGTAGTAAAACGATAGAAATATAGTAGGATACTCAATTAATTTCTATAAACAGTATGTTTTCTGTGAACAACCTTTATTTCTGGTATCTCTAGAATTAAGGTAATCAGCCAAGAAAACATGCAAAAGAATCTACCTAAACTAACCATTATATTTCCCTCAAACAGTTTTTCTTGTATTTTAAGCTAAACCTATTGAATGAAACCCTAAATTTAGAGTTTCCGCTGTAAACTTTTAAGCTGCTATTTATTTATTTATCTTTTACGGTTATGTCACCATACTCTAGTTACTCTTCAAGTTTAATACACTAATTCTTTGATCGGATAATAGTTATTTTGTTCACATCGCTTCGAGATATTTAACTCTAAATAATGTTTTACAATTCTACATTACAAGTTCTGATCTAATGTTTTGTGTTATGTAATGTATATATTGCATTTATACATTCCGTGTATTTAGGAAATGTTACGTGTATTCTCTATATAGTTTAGTATTATTTAGTTTTTATTGTATGCGTAAACAAACATTTATCGTTGGTTATGGTGAACTGGTTTAAAACTTTCCAGACTGATTTACATCCTTGAAGTAAACCATAACCATAAACAACAGCACTAGTTGTGTAAGTCACAACAGTTAGTAACACTGTACCAGTCTGGCGCAACTTTAACTCAACTACTACACTGAGTTTACTGCAAGTTAATATCCTTCTTGGATTCAAGAGCAAAAGGAGTTAGCAAAGGCATTCTCTACAAGAATTTTATAAGCTGTAATTTGGAGGATTCTGGTGTAAAATGAATCTTCTTGGTATAGTCTGCTATGGAAACTCAAATACGTCAAGTTGAGAAAAAAGGAAAGTTTATAATTAGTTAACTAAACAATTTAAATCAAACTTAGTAATCAGCACAATATCCTTGTTGTGCAGATAAGACAGTCGCATTTACATAATCATGTGAATTGGCAAACATCAAGTGTTTATACTGTTTTAAATCAAAGCCTTTTTAGCGAATTTCCCATATAGGGAATAAGCTATTACCGTAGTACTCATGGTAAGACCTGGACGTGGGACCGATTTTTTTTTCGTTTTGAGGTCCCTAGAGGCCAAAAACACCATCCGTTCAAATTCATATATATATATATATATATATATATTTATATATATATATATATATATATGTGTCCGTCAGCACGATAACTCAAGCAAAAATGATCCGATTTTGATGAGATTTGGTACAATCGTGTAAACCTACGTTTATTCGAACGAGTTCGCGATCCAGCATGATCGTACCATGGGAACAGGTGTTTACGGGGGGTTTTATGGGGTAAAAATAGGTTTTTCCCATTTTTGACCCAAAAAACGTAAAATTTAGCAATTTATTTCCAAACCATTTTGTAGAGCTTAAAAAAACAAATTATTTAGTATATTGAAGCGTTATTATGCGCCTATTGGTTACGGAGAAAATTCAAAAAAATTGTAAATTTAAAATTCCCATGTTATTCTTATGGAGAATAAGTAAACTGTTGTAGTTTGCTTGTTTATGAACATATTTTGATCAAATTTGGAAAATGTTTTAATTTCTTACTAACTATTACCATTTTACAAAAAAAATACAGCTTTACCCTCCCTGATGCAGCAAACCTAAGTACTTGTTAAACTAATTCTATTTAATCAGGAATAAATGTTATATTTTTAAGTAGACATTTCAGTGTAAATCCAATCAGTCAAATGGAAATTCGCTTAGTCTGCAGGTTTGCTGCGGCGGGGGTATTTTAATTGCGAGGGTTGGACCCAAAAACACCCCAAAAAAGAAACCAAAATTGATACTTTTGTCTCACTAAACCTCTATACAGGTCATTTAAGTATGTTTTTATCAGTGTAAAAAAATGCTTAACTGATTTGTAGTTTTTAATTTTTTATTTTCAAAATGTTATTGAAATTTTTTTATTTACTGATTTCAAACATTTATGTGTTTGGCAACTAAATTGTTTTTCTTCACTATAAAATACCTGTAAAATTCTGATTTTTTATGGGGTATTGTCATTTATTTTAGAAATTACAAAAATATTTTACATCAAATAGTCTTAAATAAAAACTTAATCACAAGCACAATTAATTGTTTATTAAATCCCTAAATAAAAACAATAACAATTCATATACACGTTATAATTAATTATTGAACTAGCATCGGGGTAATATTTCTGTAACGTCTCCTTCCCATTTTAAGCTCGTAAGATTAACTTCTGTGGGATTTAGAGTGAGGTTTGAATAAAGCTTTAAACTAAAATTTCAAAAGGTCTAAATTGTTGTTTTAGAACGATGATTTTTTATTTTGTTTTCATTTTACAAACGTTTATATTTTAAAAGTATATTTATGGCTTAATCTTAAAGATTTGTCTTTAATACTTGAAATTCCTGTCAAACAACAGTTGTTTTAGGTAATTCTAGAAGTTATATACATACTTCTCAATGTAATTTTGCAAACTTATGCCAATATATCAGCTGCAATCAGCAAACTAAAACTAGGGAATCTCAAATAATGATCCATCCAATAAATCATTAATGAATTCAACCCAATCACCGTGGCCCAGTCTCGACAGCCATATCACTCCAGAATCCAATCAAGTGAAGTTATAATAGCGACCTCACTTGTCTCTGTTGGACCTTCTTATTAAACAAATATTGAACAATGGAGTCTGTCAGATTGTCTATCCACTCCATCGCTTCATCGACATCTAGACATCAAAACAGCCATCACACAGTGATTAATATCAATCATTATATTATAATGATTATCTAAATATATAAAAGGCAAAGCCCTCACTGACTGACTGACTCACTCACTCACTCACTCATCACTAATTCTCCCACTTCCCATTTACCTAGGAGGCTGAAATTCGGTACACCGATTCTTTGGTCATTACATAGGAAAACTAAGTAGTTTTTATTCTGATCGGACTCTCGGGCTCTGCCCCAGTGGCTCTGGAGTTTCCCATGTTAACCTTATGAGTACTCATATTTAAAAGGAGTTTCTTAACAGCTGTTTCAATTAAACAAGTTGGTTCTGTTCTATGATGTTCAATAGCATTAAAGTTACAAGGATTACCAACAGGGTGCAGCACTATTATTATTTTTTTTTTTTTTATTTATGACAACAGCTAATTTGCAACCAAAAGGTGAGTGAGCGTAGCGAACGAACTTCAACCTGAAGGCGAGTTTGCGTAGCGAACGAGCTAACCTGAAGGCAAGTGAGCGCAGCGAACGAGCTCCAACCTAAAGGTGAGTGAGCGTAGCGAACAAACTTTAAACACGTCACATTCCTCTTCTTTCGTATTGAACAGATATTGAAGTCCAGAGTATGTCTCTACACACTCTTGTCACTCGAAGTCCAATCAAGTCAAGATGTTATACTGAGCCCATCACTTGTCCTACTGGACCATCGTCTACATTATATTGTACACCAGAGTCTGTTACATGCATAGACCATCATGTCACATCAATATCCAATTAAGTTCGGGTAGTATAAAACACTCAAAGCTCTATTGGTACTTTTAAATGGATATTACAATAATTACAATAATAGTATAAAAAACATTATTTGATATCCAAATATATCTAGGAATTTATTCATGGCATTATAATTGTATATTTAGATTTTTTTTTATTAGTGCACTTCCTAAGATAACCACATTTAAAATAATAATATAGGCTACGATGGTATAAAAATAAAAAATAATATAAAGTCCAGCAACTACAACGGTTTTCTTATTCTCCATAACAACATAATATAGGCATTACAAGTATTTAAAAATTTTCTTAGTCTTGCGCTTGTGGAACAAAATTAACATAATTTATTGCAAACTACAAATAAGTACGGGGAAACTTTTGGAAGTTGCACAAGTCACATTACAAAGATCATTACAATTTAAAAATTTCTTTTACATTGAATGGAGTTCTAGCAATCCTGATGTGACGAGGAAACTCTGAATGATGACGTCACGAACCTCCACTTGGAACGTACTTTGCCTACTAATGTGACGTCATCAAAGATCTTGGTGTCCTCTCTTTTATAAGGGGTTTGGATTTTAACAGTTGACTACTCAACGGCCACTCATTGTATGGTAGTCATTCAATTTTTCTGTGTGTGAGTTACACCCATTGTCATCACTTCGAAAACCACTTTTTTGATCCGGGGGCCTAAACTTATATATCCACTTAAAACTCAAACTTGAAAATTTTTAAGGAAATAAAAGTTTCTCAATATATTATGGTATAGGGGGATAAAGTAAAAATGATAAAATCAAAAACCGTGGTTTGTTAGAGATAGATTCTTTGTAGGAACTGTTTAGGTGCCAAATGATTTTATCAAAAGTAATATAGTAGTAAACATAAGTAATATATGCTATTTTAAATATAGCATTCTAAAATAAGGAGAAAGGATGCGTGTAAATACTATTTGTACAAACTGTCCAAGTCAAATTTATGTTTGTAGAGGACGATTGTCTAAAAGGGTACGGCACTTTACCCTCCACTTGGATAATGTTTTAGTAACACTCACTGATTCATGTGTTCATACGTTTTACCTACTTCAGTTTTTTAAAGTAGCCGTTTCAGTTCAGTTCTTAGAATTGCAATCTTTCACATAACAGCATAGTTTATTTAACAACACGGGTAACGGACCAATATGAGGTTCAAGTATTGAGGAGTAGAAGTAAAATTTTAATGCTTCGAACGTCAACTAATCAGCTGTTTAGACTAATTTAATTAATACTGATTGGTGCATTAGTGTTTGTTACGATGATTAATTGCATCACTGTCAGTGTCAATGAGAGGTTGTTAACGAATCTTTTAGAAGTTATGAGTAGTGAACGTAATTAAAACACCGTCGTAGGTAAAGTAGTATACGCCACTCGCGTAAATAGTCTTAATGACACTCGTAGAAGTTTTAAAGGGACTTGCCAAGGCTTGTAGCTTAAGTATATTTCATCACTAGGGCCTAAAATAAATCTTTTTGACCCGAGGTCAAGTTTTTTCAAGTTTAAGTTCAAGGAAAATGAGCGAGGGTTAAAAAATAATTTTTGCACTTGTGGTGACCTATATCTTTCGTCATATTGCATCATTATTAAAAACAAAGCTAAAATAATAAAAAATTGTTTTTGCGAAAAATATTTTAAATTTTTTTCTTAAAAAATCTTTTGTTTCTCACCATTTTGTTTTATTTGCTACTATATGCCAAAATATCAAGGGTGGTGTAAGCCTCTACATTTTGAAGGCAATTTGTCTGCGCGTAGAAAACAGATTGGTTAGGCCTGAGGGGTCGACCAAAAAACATCAAACTAACCTCTGTATACAATGTTTTGAGATTATTTACAGACTAAAAGGCTTTCAGCCCTATTTATATTTCATATTAATCCTGTTTTGTAATTATGGTTACGTATAAACTCTATACAACATGTAAGCACTTGTTTATTTCTGGTCATTGAAGACGAATGGACATTTTCTTAAAGTAGCCTACCGTTTGAAGTTACTGTGTCACAAACGATCACTTTTTTAGCCATAGCTAAAAAACTAACATCCACATACAAGAACCAGGCACAGTCATCGACACATAGCAGTACAGAGATCATTCTCTAACTACTTTATTTTATTCCAACGAACATTCCATTTTGATGTACAGTAGATTATAATCTAATACATTTACCAGACAGAGTTAACAGTCAGACCCCCTTGTTAAGGCAGTTAGGCAGTGAGAGGTGATAGAGACGACCTTTATAATTAGATTGTGTTCCAGCAGAGTCTGACGATATTATGTTAACTAACTCTACACACTCGTACGTGTTGATGCACTCAAGATAGTTGAACTTAAATATTTGTTTACAATAACGTTCGCATTTCCAAAGCAATATTTCAGCAAAGCATCAACCATTAATTCATTATCGTAAAGACTGTTAGGAATACTATATAGTGTGCTTTATTTTCTAATTTCTGGTCTTAAGTCAGTATTCGTAAAAGATGAAATTCATTAAAATGAAAATTTAAAATTTAAGTCTTGGTAGATATGGTGTTATTAATTAACCATATGTTTTATGTTTAAAAGACCAGATGAACTGATTATTTATGATTATTATTTACCTTTTGTTTTGAGGTGAGTTGTTGAAATTACTAGATAAAATACTGTTACAAAAATGATAATTTTAATTAATTAGATAGTATCTTCACAGTAGACTACATAAGTTGGTATTGAAAATTATGTGTTTAGCTTTCTAAATAACCATAAACCTATTAAAGGTTTAAGGAAATAGATTACCTAACAGGAAACGTCAGTAAAAATACATAAAGATTAATGGTTCTTCAAAGCAAACTGTAGTTATCTTGTTTAATTAGGAACAAATAAAGAGGATATTGCACTACAAAAATAATAGTCTTATTATAATCATACGTATCAGTACCAACAAATAATTAAATATTTTGGTTGAAATAATCGAATTGTTTTAAAAGCTTTTATGTTTTTTATCACACCAAGATGTATTTTCTAAACTTTGAGTTGAGGATGAGTTACTGCATATGAAGTACTGATCATCATTCACTGTTCAACCTCAGGCCTTCTTTATCATGGGCTCTCACAAATCATGCTCTCGTACCTAGTCATACACAGTCTACAGTTCAGTGATAAACATTTAAAAACTGCTAATAATTGTTCTCCATCAACCTAACTAAATCGCTTCATAAATCATCCTCATAAGTATATATATAAAATAGATATTTCGATGGCAGGTAAAAAAGTATTCTTCCTTTTTACTGCCCCCCCCCCCCCCCTACATAGTATATATATAGAGAAAGTAATGTTTTCGTCAAAATCTTTTAGTTTGTATTTTATGTACTTATACGTTTTGGGGACCTGAGCCCAAAATGTGGTTTTCTGAGGGATTTGTGTGTGTTTACAGCTCAAACAGACCTCGCCTTTGGGCCGATTATGATTAAACTAGCTGTAACCCGCGGGCTTTGCCCCGTTTAACTTCTTAATTTTCAAGATGATCTCAAATTAAATATGTAGATACAGTAATTATCTATTGCACCTCGTTGTTTTGGGTCTTTTTAGGGGGGTGGTAATTTTGATTTGTATTAAAAAGTTTTATTCATATTTTATTTATATTTCAAAAACACGATACGAACAGTTTTTTTATTTTATTTTGTATAATATAGCTCTTACAACCCCCGTTGCTGTAATAATTACGGGTTCAACGAGATTGTAATATTAGTGATTTTCCCTGTAAAATATTAATGACTCTACTGCTTACCCACGGTTGTTGACAAGTGAATTAGAGAAAGGTTCATATTGCTGATACTGTTTATTTATTAAGTTAAATTCTTACTTAGATTCTTATCTCCTTCTTAAAATTGTCTGTTAGCCTCGGAAAAATATTAATAATGTATTAGGTACAAGGCCTTACAAGGATAATTCTGCCTTACAAGTTTCCAGATGGTGTTTAGCCAGGCGATAACGTTGAGATAAAGCCACTTTATGATGACGCATTCCTTAAGGAAAGAATTTATTTCATGACTTCTCACAGATTTTTATTTTTTTTTATAAAATATCATGGCAAAAAAATACCTTTATCCGTTCAAAAGAATTTATTTTAGAACAAATAGATTTTATATTTTTTTTTTATTTTGATACACCTAGGCCTACATGTTCTTATATTTTGGGTATTGTATCGTGAAGATTTTAATGAATATTTAATTTTGACTTTTAATTTTAACTTTTAATTAATTAATTTTTAATGAATATGAAGATTTAAATGAAGATTTTTTTAAAAACCATTACACGGCAATGCGCAAGATGCGTATATAATGTAAAACATAATTACAAGTTACGAAAACCTTTGAGTATTTAAGCGTTACAATTGAAAACTGTAGATATATAATTCTATCAGGATGCATAATTACTAAATAATCTTTATGCTAAGTAATGCTAATTTAAATGAAAAGTTTTATGGCACTTTGCCATTTAACATAATGGTCAATGTAACATAATGGCTTTAATGTTAATGTTGAGGCTTTGATGTCAGAAACCAAGATAGGTATTAGTTTTCACAAAATAAGGTTTTCCCTAAACAAAAAAATCAACCTGTATTTTTTGTTTTGTTGTACATGCTCACACCTTGTATGGTGGCCAAGCAATAATTTCACTATTTTTATTTGATTATTATTAATTGAATGAATTAGTCAATGAAACATCTCAGATCAATTTAAATCTATTACTAAGAAAATGTAAGTAACTAACATAAATAAAACCGCTTTAAGGCTAGTTGACAGATCTGCAACTTTGGTTGCACTAGTTGTTTATAATGTATTATTGCTATAAATATCATAAAGACGCCAGTGCATTTGAAAAGATCTTACATTACATTAAAATCTTTTTTATATAGGAAAATCCGGTTGAGAACGAACCTATCAGCTGGTGAACCCTAGAGAAAGTGTTGTCATTAAATTTACACACACTACTGCACTGGTTTTGGAGGTATGAATCATTACCAGAGACTGAACTAAGCTAATTTGGTCCGAGAAATTTAGATGTCTTCTAATAACGTTTACCTCTGAATGCCTTATGTGCAGTATAATATCAAGGAAATACAAAAATATGCAAGGAAACAAATAAATAGTGATAAAGTAAATATACATATATAACTTTAAATATGTACGGAATAGTGGGTACAAAACTACTGGCACACACAGGTTTATGTTTGACACAGTTACACCTGAATTATTTGTGGTGAAACACATAATCTACTGCACTAATTTAGATAAACTTTATCAACACTTTAGTCAATAATAGAAAGTACATGTATGCCTGCGGACTTAAGTTGGGTTATCAATCAACCAGGGTGGGTTATATAACTATGTGTAAACGTATATTACTACAATATTACGTTATATTACTAGTTAAACCTACTAGTAAAAATACAAGCTAGTTTCATTCTGATTTGTATCTCGCAGTAACAGATCAGCCTACAAAGCACGGACCTCCACAATTGTCAAGGGACTCATTCACTACTATTTGTCCCCCAGACTCCCTACTGACCAACAGTGTGTTAGACTTACACGGAATAACAGTTACGGGTAATAAATTAACATTTTTTATGTACAGTGAGGTCAATCTATCAATCATTCGTTTGTTTTCTTTGAAAATAAAACTCGTTCATCTTAACTGCAGACTTGTAAATCTAGAAACAAGTTAATCGACTTCAAATGTACGTTGGAAAGGTTTATCAATAAACGATCCACCACAATCTAACAATCAATTCCCCCAAAAATTTCTTTTACAAAATAAAGACCTGATGAAATAACTTCGATGTGTTATTTAACAATAGCTTGCTTACAATATTAAACATCTCTTTACTGTTTTTCATTTGTTTTACAACACTGTGACATGGATTGCCTCCAGGACGCAATAAGGCTCCTCTGTCACATTGTCAGGGTTTTATTAGTTTTTAATCATGTTTACAACAGTTTCTTTAGTGACAGCATAATTAGTTTTGCCAAAACTCGGATGTGTCAACGTTTTGAAAAAACTACTTCATATGTGGTCCGTAACTTAAATCTCACCGACAAACAGCAACTGAGTCTAGAATTATTTATACACAATAATCGACAAAAGCTCTCTGCGGAATTGTTCCATCAAACTTTGACTGTAGATTAAGTAAGTTAATATTCATAAAAAGGCTAAACAAAACCTAAACAAATTAAACTCAATTGTAATTTCTTTATTTGAGAGGAAAAAAAATAATAATCTCACACAGTAATACCATGTTCGTTGACGACTGCTGAAAACCTCCTTCCTCACGTCACAGTAGTTAAATATGTGTTTAACGCACATCTCCGTTAATACTTCTTTTAGAATTTGAAGCAAAATGAAGATCATTATTGTAGTAAACATAGAGGTAGCAGGTGGACTGAATTCAACATATCCATCCATCCATGAACTCTCGTTCTTATTGGCAATCGACCATATTATAAGTGATCATTTTAAGTATTAATCATGAACAACAACATTAAAAAAAACCTTTCTTGATTTCCATAAATAATAATGTTATCTTTTAAATGAAAGCATGCCTTTAAATACTTGTTGACTCATCCCCCTATCGTGATTTCTATGACTGTATTATGAGGTCTTTATGTTTGTTAACTTTTGAGTATTCTAATGATTAATGCCTATTATTATTTAGTACTTGAATAGTATTAATCTCCCCTACATTGGAAAAACAACGATACGATAGAGGAAAATTTACAAATACATAACAATAGATAATAATACATGCACAGTAATACAACTGTTTACATTGTACTCTTCAGCTCTATGATATTCTATGATGTTTTGTTGACTATTACCTTTGACTATTAATACAACTAGAAATTCCATTCCCATGTTCTGTTTTATGCTTTTATATTGTAGACAACAATTCAAAAACATTTTTAATAGAATTGCAGCTAGGGCGAAGCGCATCATGCATTGTATGACACATTTTACTTATGCAAAAGCATTAGAAATATTCCAGTGCCAGAACCAAATTTAAAATAGATGCGTGTATATGTAATTTGTAAACAGCCTAAAACGATCAATTCACTCAGAGATTAAAAGTAGTCAACCATTTAACATTTAATCAATTAAAAAATAACAATTTCCATCCTAGTGCCACATTGTTGCCACCAGTTTTCCTTAGGCAAGATATGTCTTAGGTTAAAAGGTTTACATATAATCTAATATTTCTTAAGTGCAACATTGTATAACTTGGCTCTCGCTAATCATACTTTAATAACTTCTCAACGAGTGAGAGTTGTTGATGAAGTTTACTCACTGAAACAATGATAAAAACTTAATGAGATAACAAAATACACTGGGTTTCACCTCATATTTGTTTAAATTTTACTTGGTATTCACTACATACCCCATTCAATGTTTTTTTAAGCAAACCCGTAATTTAACAGGGTTGTTGAAATAATTAAAACGCTTTATTAAAACATTAGCTATTTACTCGTAAATTGTTCCCTTTGCTAATAGTAAAATAGGTATAAAAGAAAAATACTGATACTATTAATAAGCTGTGTTTTTAAGAATTTCAGAGGCAAGTTCTTTAAAAAAAATTTATATAAAAAAAAACAGGATGGATGGTAGTTTGTGGTGAATATTTACAACTACTCGGTAACCTAAACCACCACTAGAGTGCGTTGTGGTTTAATATATTGTGCACAGGATTTATTATTTTACCGTAAACGTAAATTTGTAATCTGTCTTTCCACAACCAACGAAATATAATAAGTATTAATGTCCATTGAAACATACTTCCAGTAATATTTACCATATTAGGATCATGCAGTTATAAATAAAAAAATTACTTTGTCAAATGCTATTTGGGAAACTGACAGCTGTTTGTGTTTGGTGTAAATATTTAAATGTATAGTTCCTTAACTATATAAGTCAACTAAAATTGTATTTAATTCGGAAACCATAGTGAAGGTTTTTAAGCCCTAATTTTGTAATTTATTAGCGAAGTGTCAGTTGAAACTTATCTTATTATGAAGACTAATTATTCACTATAATATTCTAAAAGTCAGTGAATAAGAACCTAATTTGGATTTTTCTTATCTTCGAAAGTAAAATGTTTACCTGCTTTAGATGTCAAAAGCTACCTACGAACGTACAGAACCAATTGACTTTTACACCTGTACTAATTTTACAAAGAGTTCAGTATGAAGTTACAACTAATATAAGTGTGTTGATGTGTCGTTTATTAGGGACTAGCATATTACTACAGCATGAGAGAAATTTTATCGTTAAGCTAAAAATGTAATGTAGGAAAGTATCTCAATGTATCTCCAATGTTATTGTAGCTTATGTTATTTCCCTTAAAAAAAAAAATAAAAATAAAATAAGATGAGAGAAAAAACCGGTTCTGATTGAAATTCGTTTGTTATGGTCCTTACAGTTCTAAACAAAATAGTGCAACCCCCATTCCTGTAAAAATTGCGGTTCTAAATTTAATGCAACTTTTGTGATTTTACCTATTAAATATCATAGTTAATCTCATTTCTTACCCACGATAAAGATTGTTGACAAGCTAATGGCAGAAAGTGAGTGAGGTTCATTTGTCCGAGTTTTCAACTGTCCGAATAGCGTCAACATCAAAAGTTACACCGCGCACCTAAGACTAGCATGTCTGAGGCGCCTGGTCAGAAGCCGGTGTAAACCTCTTCCGCGAAGAAATCTGGCATTGTGCGAAAGCCCCTCAAGTCGACTTAAGAAAATTTAAAAAACTAATTTTATAATTAATTTATTATAAATTATGTTTTTTATCTTAAGACTAAATTTACAAATTTTATTATGAAATTAAACTGTCATCACCATTCAAGGCTTGTCGCACACTACGGCAGACCAGCTCAGGCAGATCAGGTCAGACCGCTCAGGTCCGGCAGTTTTCCCACACACTACGGCAGACCAGCTCAGGCAGATCAGGTCAGTCCGCTCAGCTCAGGCGTTTTTTGAGCGCCAACCTCAGTCAGTAGTCGACAGACAGCGGCATTGGCTGCATGCATGCTTTGTGTCTTCTTGTTCAGTGCGACGCGATTGTGCGATGGGTTCTAGTAGTAGTGATGAAGAAACTGCTATAGTAGCATTAGCGCTTGCTGCGGAAGAGGACGAGAATGCCCAAAAAAAACCAGGAGAAAAAGGAGGAAATTTTGGGTGCACAGTATTAATGTCGCACGGGATAGTGAGGGGGAGTATCATACTCTTTTCCCAAGATTAAAAAACGACAACGTAAGATTCTTTAGATATTTTCGTATGAGTTACGAAAAGTTTTTGGAGCTGCTACATATTATTGAACCTGAAATAAAAAGATGTGATACACGTTTTAAAAGAAGCATATCACCAGAGGAGCGATTGGCAGTAAGATTAGTAACAAGTATTATAACAATTATTTTTAAAGTCAATTCCTACACATGTCAAGAAAAGCAAAATCCTTTTTAGTACTCAAGCTTCATAAAACGCAAATCAAATTAATAAAACACAGGTTGCTGCGATATTTTAAGTTTTCATAATTTTGGGACCAAGATAAATGTAATCTTCGTATTGGAAAGTATATATATACAAGAGATAATTTATAAAACACAGGTTGTTGCGATATTTCAAATTTTCTCAATGTTGAGACTTAGATAAATGTAATCTTCGTCCCAAGGAACACCTAGAATAAAAGTTTCATAAAAATTGGCCATTAAAAGCAATTAAAATTTATAAAACACAGGTTGCTGCGTTATTTCGAATTTTTCCAATGATTGGACCAATATAAATGTAATCAACTTTATGTTCGACGCAAAATTAAAATGTTCCACAAAAGAGACGTAAAGACATAAAATCTCTATTATATAAATTTGACTTCCAATATTGATGTAAAAAAGTTAGTAAACGTATTGGTACAGTAACTTAAAATCATAAAACCAAAAAGGTCTAACGTACAATATTTTCATAATTCATAGGTGCATCGGCACCACTTTTATATCTTCCCAGAAAAATGTGTCCACCACCTGAGTTAATAACAGACTTGTATATCGAGCTTCAGTATCCAATAGTCAATGGTCGAGGTAAGTGGTACAGTTGAATTTCGTTTCTAAATAAAATATTCGATGTAAAACTATTTTTACCGCTAGATATGGCTACGGTCGAGGCTCGCGACAGTTCACCTAGTCTCCGCTAGATGTCTCTTCAACCGATAAAACTTAATCCACTATAGTTTATATATTACTGATCAATTTAAATGTTTAAAATATAAATAAAATAGAAACAAAATGGGTTTTAGATAATATGTAGTAAGCTATACATTTATAGTCGTACTATTTTCAATCTAAAGCTGTGGTATTTGACAAAAATACATTTTTATCGGTTGACACTCGCAGTGATTTAGTAGTTCCTCTTACAAGACTAACCTAAACTGCTCCGCTCTATCTTAGGTTTCGTCGGCTTATTGAAAACAAATTATGATTCTTTAAGAAGCCGAGAGTTGAGTCTCTTTTCTGAGTACAACGATTGGCTTATAATATAACTAGCTTGTACCGGTACCCGCGTCTTCAGTCTTCACCTGCGTTGCTGCGTTGTTATAACCAACTATACAGGGTGATTGATAAAAGTGTGCCAGCCGTTTTATTCGAAAACCATAAGAGATACTAGGGTTGCTTTCAGAGAGGTGAAAGCCAGTTGAGCGGAACAAACGTGATTTGATATTTGTATACGTGTTAGTTTTGCTATGGTCAAAGGTCCAAATCCAAATGTTCTCTTTTCTTTTGGTCAGTATGTAATAATTTGCTAGAATCATTGACTTTATATAAAGTCAAAGCTAGAATACTGTAGATGGTTTGTTAAGTTAAGACCATATGCAAGCATTTTTGAAATCGTTTCCCCGTTTTACCTTAACCAACTATTCCATTCCAAAAGTTAAAAATTATATGGTGCAACACAAATAAACAACCCGATCACCTACCTATAGGCCTAACATACACTTTACCTTCCTAATCTAACCTTACTTCTAAACACTTAATGTAGTCACGAAAACTCATAAACCCCGACCTACCTCCCCACATGCCTAAATTAGATCAGTGTTCAATCTGCGTTTTATATAAGTGTAATAACTTACTGTACCGTCGATGTAATTCAACATAATATAACCTATGAGGTATTATCGGATTAAATCCCGATTTCGATGCGGTTCGATATATCGCTTATTAAATCCTGATTTCTAACATTGGCTGTTTCTAATCAGCTGGCAACAAAATTGGTTCCCAAGAAAGTAGTCACCGGTACGTATCCCTCCGCTCCTAGTTTATGCTCCGCGCATTGAGAAAGTAGTTCCGTATATTTTCTCGATTTTCAGTGAATTCCGCGCCTTAAAAAAATGTTTTAACGGCATTTTCTTGTTTATTAAAATCATAGGAATGGCTTAAAAACGTTTAAAAGAAAAGTATAGAAAGTTCAGAAATACCTTATGATTCTCTTGTTTACATTTTTCTTGTAAACAAAAAAACTGTCATAGCTACTTTAGTCCCATAAGCCTAATGTTAAAAATTTGAAATTTTAAGTTCGTTTTAAATTGCATTAGCATTATCTAATTGAAATTTGTTTGTTTACAAACCATCTCAGTATTAGTCTAAGTAGTCTTGTTAAGTTTGGCTGAAATGTGTTCAGCCGTTATTGAGTGATGGTGTTATATTGTTCGCATTGAAGTTGATCCCAAAGAGCTTCGCTCGCTTCGCTCGCTCCGCTCAATAAAAAAAAGTTAAATAATAAGTGCCTTGAATTTGTATTTAAAAAATTATAGTCAAGTCCAACAAATGATTTTAGCCGCCATTTTTCCAATATGGCTGCCAACTTTAATTTTTCTTTCGGAACACCCTGTATTTTATGATGTATTCCGGTAGAAAATGTAACTTGAAGACGATTTTATTCCTGTCATTTTTTCATAAACCTAACCGTCTCAAAGATAATAATGGTTTAAGTTGTGAAATTTCTAATAGTTTTCGAATGAAACAGCTGGCATGCTTGCTTAGGCCTTAACGAAACTCTTTCTCATGCCGAAATTTCAAAACTTTAACCATTATTATCTTTGAAACGGTTAGGTTTATGAAAAAAATTACAAGAATAAAATCGACTTAAAATTACATTTTCTACATGAAACACAGGGTGTTCCGTAAGAAAAATAAAGTTGGCGGCCATGGAAAAATGGCGGCGAAAATAATTTGTTGGACTTGACTATAATTTTTAAATAAAAAATCCAAGGCACTTACCTTTTAACTATTTTTGATATCTCTTATAGTTTTCGAATAAAACGACTGGCACACTTATATCAATCACCCTGTATGTTTATGCATATGTCCTATATGGCTTATTCGATTACAATAGTCTTCAATAAGTTGTATTCTTAATAAATTGTCTACAATAAAGAGCTTATACTTTTTTGCGATAAATCCAATACTTTCTACAAAATGTTATGATAAATTAATTATGGAACTGAGCAAATTTTTACGCTAATATTTTAGTTTTTCTAGCTCATAGGATAATTGAAAACTACTTCCTCTAGAGGTTGTAGAGGATGACTTAATGAACACTTTCATATAATGAGTACAGGATTCCGACTTAGCCATGGGCAGTGGGACGGCCTAACTACTAGCCGTGAGTCCGAGCCTTGACGATGCTGAGTGCTTAAAGTTTTTCTCTTTGTAAATAAATAAAAATCATTATTTCAGCTAATAGATAAAAATATTGTTCCAACAATCATAGATTGCCAGGTTCTAGGTGCAAGGCTCAGTGGCTTAGTGAGCTATTGGCTATTCTCCCATTATTTGTCATTTGAGTTCGGTGGTTACAAAGAAAGGGTTCTTTACTGTACTGTGAGAGGAAATAGTATATTACGTTACTAGTCCTGAAAATAAGTGTTTACCGGACGAGTGTGGTCGTTCCCGTGCGAGACGAAGTCGAGTACGGGATTACCATACGAGTCCGGTACACACATTTTGGACGAGTTACGTACGATAGTTTACGCCATACTACTTAATTCGTACGAATCCTTATAGATTTCAACCAACTAAAGGACTAAACATCACCAGTCATAACCTCTAAGAGAGCTGATCAGCTGATTGGTGTCCGGTAAAACTCATTGCAGAACAGTATTACGCAATGAAACCCCATTTGAATAAGCTGGCGGCAAACAGCTGTTTTCTGGACTAAATCCTTGCGTGGGAAGTTCGTCAAAATAATGTAGTGTGGCGTAAAAACTTTTTGTATAAAACATGGACTGATATGTGCAATGTACATAGAACAAAGATTGATACGTCCAATGATGTCTGTTGGTGGATATACACATGGGTGAGCTATAACAGATAGCACGTTTCAAAAGTGGGTACATGGAACCTCATACTGTTTCTTTTCTAATGGTATTAGGAAATTATAGGGTTTACCAACAGGATGCAGCACTATTTTTTTTTTGCATTTACGACAACAGCTAATTTGAACTTGCAGCAACAAAAAGCTGCGATACACAATGAGAACTGTCAAAGTAGAATTGTTCATTGTTGTTGTAGAAATCTTTATGTTTTAATTTGATAATTGGTGACAATCATACAACAGAGACACTTAATTTGTGTTTGAAAATGATTCAATTGAATACCACCAACAATAGACTATAGACAATACAAAGTATTAAAATATATCAAATGGACAGAGAGTGTATACATTGCAGAGCATTAAAATGGAAATATAAGCCTGCTGGAATGTGTTGTTCTGGTGAACAAGTTTCTTTACCTGTATTAGAAGAAACGACACAGCTATGATAGAACTATACTAGGAAAAGCTAAAGATTCACGACATTTTCAGTTTAAAGATTTTATGTTGTAAGACGTTGTAGTTAGTGATTAAACAAGTAGTTTTCATTTAGTATTAATCGTAATTTAATCACTGTAGAATTTCTAATAATAACTCGATTTTTTTAAATATTCTAACTGTTTTATATCCTTTCACTTTATAATAATACTCTTGAACCAAGTTTGGCAATGGCACAGTTGGTTTTCTTATAACTTTATGTAAACGTATTAGAAGATCATCAGCTTTTATCATCTGGTAGTGTTAGAATAAGTATTCAGGCCTGCTTATATATACCTGTATTAGCCTTTATTGAAAGCTATCACCATTTTACACTGTTATTACAACAAAAGACGTGTGTTTATAACAAACCGACCACAGTATACTAGCAAATTACAATATACAGTACGAAGGGAAAACATTGGTTATTATGAAGCAACACTGAAAATTAATTGATATTGTGAAATACCGATTATTTTACTTGACTCACTTCTACCAAAACGCAACTTCTGAAATACTGAGTCAATTGTTAGCAAACTTTGGTTTAGTAATTAAATAAATATTTAATAGTGATATTTTTTATGTAAATTAAAATCCAAAAAAACATGTTTAATTAGTTGTTTTAATTTAAAACTGTCAACAATATTTTTGGTATTTTCAACGAACCAACACTGTCTCCTCCACGCAATGGCCCATTTGCAAAGCACCGGCACAAGTGGCTATAAGGAAATGAATTTGTCATTTTAAAGGGAGTGTTTGAGTGAAAATTCATCCAGGTAAATGGACATTCGCATGGTCTGAAAATTTGCTGCAGGGGTTTAAGTAGTTTTGATACTAGTTCAGTCAATCACCACTAGATATCGCTACCATCGAGGCTCGTGATAGTTCACCTAGTGTCCACTAGATGTCTCTTAACACAACCAACCAAACTTGCTGATAATAAGAAAAAAATATAAGATAAAAATCAAATGAAAGTTTACCAATCAATACAAAATAGTCCTGTTTAAAAAAAAATTATGAATTCCTCAAATTCTAACAAAAGATGTACAGTTAAGAAGAAATCAATTTCTAAGCAAAATATTTATATTATCAGCAAGTTTGGGTAGGTGATGACAGTTTAATTTTATAATAACAAAATTGTACAATTAGTCTTATCATAAAATAAATAATTTTATAATTAAAACAATTGTAAAATTAATTTTATAATCTTTTTAAGTTTACGTTTGCCGAACATCTTGGCAGAAGAGGCTTAAGGCCCATTTCCTATCCTGCGACTGTTACGACTCAATTCCTATGCCGCGACTCCTACGACTCCCACGACTAGTGACTAGTGAAATCGCACTACTGACCGTCATGGAATAAGCACAGTTGGCAGCGAATATATTACTTAGAGAAAAGGAGGAAAAGGAATTATAAATGTGCATGGTAAAAAACAATGAACAACCTAATCCATTGTTCATGGTACGGGGACAATAGGGGTTTCAGAGTATTCTTATTCAGAGACATCTTCTTCAAGTATTGGGGGTGACCGTATGGATGGTGACGAACCAGTTCCATCAACTTTGAATCATCTATGAAGGTACACACCTCAAAATTCGTATGTAAAAACTATAAATTCGTTACAGCCGCACGATAGGAAACGGTTGCATTTACTTTGCATTAAAGCAGTCAATTTTTTCAGCCGCGCGGCTCGAACAGTCGCAAGATAGGAAATGGACCTTTACACCGGCTTCTAAATAGGCGCCTGAGACACGCTAGTGACCTTTAGATTTAAAGGCTTGCTCTACATGGCAATCCAAGACATCCAGCACAGCCACCTCTAATACAAGGCCGCGACGTTCGAACTGGCAAAGCCGCACTCACCGCCGCCTGGATCCGGCACTCGTGCTAGGCTATAACATCAATGAAAGTATTGCTGCTCTGTATCAATGAATGAAAGTATTTAAATTAAATATTTTAGTGGATTTTTGGGTATGGTAAAATAGACAAATTAGAATCTAGGTTTTTTATTTATTGAAAAATTGCAACATACCACAATATGTCTACAACTAAAAATACAAACATAATGTTTTTGGTTGCATTTATCGTATTGTAAGTACGATAAATGTGGCAATAGACGAACTTTACACATTTACCCTTTGTTAATTTGATCATCTATACTATTATATAACAATCTTATGGTGTCTGTATATATGTGTGTGTGTTATTCAAAATAGTAAAAACTACTGGAAGACTGGGTTTAAATTTTACAAAATATAGTTACTATACCAAGAATGGTAACACAGTAGGACTAACTTATTGCCACTTCAATATTTGTAGAGACTAACATCTAACAATTTGTTCGAATAAAATTAATGTTCAATTTTCAGTAGGAATATTATGTTTTAGTCCACCTGAGGAAACCATTAGTTAGCGACAACAAAATTTGAAGTTTTCTTTTTGGAGGCATACTGCCTAAATAATTAATTTTATTTGAATAGTTACTAAGCAAAATGTTTTTCATTTTGTAAACGATTTCAGAAGCTAGGCCTCCATATGGCTTTCCACAATATTTATAGAATTGGTTTATCACATCAACATTTAGACTGGAGTCGGAGACTATGATGCTTTTATTGTTAGATGGTGTAGTACATATTTTTTACTAGTAGGCCTACTTAACAGAAACACCTGTTTATTTCTTCGAGGTGCTAGTTATTTAAGTTATTTTAATCACTTAACAACAGCTTTTATCAATAAGATAGACAAATAAATAAGGAAATAGTAGGTACGGCATTCTCATCCGCTCAAAATCGCTACTCGCGTCTATATTTACATGAATCATTGTCTTATTCTTACATTTGTTTTACAAATCTAAGTTCATATTCGTGAAAATGTTTCATACAAAAACGAGAATTATTTCAAGATGTGTAATTTGACCGAAGAATAGCGGGAAGCCATTGTTGCTTACGTGGTGGATCACTTAGAATCTTAGAACACTGTATGTATTATTCATTTTTAATTGGGCTTTCGTAATTATTCTTGCATCCAGGCACGTCACATCTATCTGGCAAGCAGTAGTATCAAGTTCAATATCATTACTAATGATTAAGGGTAGTAGAAACGCGATTATGTACGTCAGTACACGACTCCTCCATTCACTGTAATGGTAAGACGACCGGACACCAAGACACGGATGCAACGTTGCCACTTTTCGCTCGCCGCGGCCTTGTATTAGAGGTGGCTGTTCCAGGCATTGCTCAAAGGCATAACTCTGAAAAGCACTTCACCGAAACATATATTCGAAGCAATGCCTTTCGGAGAGACTATTATTCAAAGCAGTGACGAGTTCTATTCACAAGCAGTGCCCTTTGGAGCAGTGGATAGTCTTGAGCGTTGAGCGTACTTTCGGATCAGAGCCTTAGTGGTGCATCTTTTGGTATAATTGACTCAATCGTCAATTCTGATTGGAGAATGGCCTGACTGCTTACATCCTTTTGTAGCATTGCCTGATGATATACACTATTTTCGAAGCAGTGTTCTTTAGCCTTATGGATCAAGGCCGCGTACCACAATCCAGACCATTTTATTAGCAGTAATATTTTGCTTTATTTTCATCACATGAATTTTCTCTATTGTACCTTCATGTTGAATAAATATTGATACATAGAGTGTGCCATACATAGAAAGTCATGTTATTCTATAACCCAATTATTGGATACTATACTGACCTCATCACTTGTCTCTGCTGGGCCATTGTTTGGATCTGATATTGAAACCAAGAGACAGAGTTGCAATTATAGTCGAACATGTCACGTCAAGTATATACTTTGCTGCACTAATGGTGATTTCGTCGAAATAATAGTATTATGATTATAATACTGTAGTCTCTATAGCATAATGATCTGTGTATTTATAACGATAGTATCCTATTTATTAGTATATTGAATTATTTTAACAAAATTACTTGTTACAAACACCAACTACTATATTATACACTATACTAGTATTAGTATTTCAATTAGAAAAAATCTTATTCAAAAATCAGTTTTGTACAAGAATGAACTCGAGATATGTATTACTCTTCTCGTGACAGCGACGAGACCGTAAATGAAACCCCAAGGACAATTTTAAATAGAATGTTCATTTCCTTGTATTTTTCAAAATAGTTCAAAAACATTTCTGACTATTGAGAAAGATAGACCAATTGCTGGTAAATGTAAATTATTACTAGACTTGTTAATGGGACATGAAGCGAATATATCACCTTTGAATCTTGCTAAACAGGTTAGTTCAGTGTAAGAGTTAACTTTTGTGCTATGAAAGGGTCGTATTATACATAGTAATGTATTCAATGGTTATTCAGTAAATTGACCCTAAAACCCTTTATTTTCAAGTGATCTGATTGAATTAATGAATTATTCTATTAAATTTGCTACATATTACAAATGCGTAAAACTTTTTACGATAACTATTAAATTTTACAAACATAAAGTAATAAAAAAAACACAAGGAAAAAAATAACAAAGTTGTGAACTTAGTATTAAATTATAAAAAAAAAACTAACAAAACGAACATAATAAACCTTATAATTTTGTTGTTGTTATAATTTGTAATTGGAATCAGCAGACATAGACAAACTCTGACTGTGCATCTGCTGGATTTCTATAATGTTTTAATGGCCTAAACTTGTTAATATGGAAATTTAAAAGGAGATTGAATCAAAACGAAGATAAGAATTAGTTTGTATATTAGTTGAGGATGAATGATTTTAAATAAGTTGAGCGAAGAAGCATAAGAAATGGTTAATCTATTAAAATAGGAGCTGATATTGCGACATGTTATCTACGTATGTTATATTCATAATTCTAAGACAAGCAAGATATTTTACATTTATCTTACATTTGTTATCAAAGTAGCTTGAAAATCAGCCTGACGTCAAAGTTTTGGGAAACATAAATTATCACTTACCCAATGATCAATGACAATTGAATCTAGAACTGACAACTTTCGTAATCAAATCATCTTTCTTCAGGTTTGGAACGAACCAATTATTTGTGACCAAAGTGTTTGAGAAAATTACACCTGTTCTCTACACTCTTTCCAAAAATGCATTCATTTTCACTTAAAGTTGCGCAAAAAAGCATTGCGTGTGCAAACATCTAAATGAAAAATGTAGAGAAATAAAACAAGATCTATAAAAAAATTTCAATAAGTAACCACATAGTTCATATGAAATGGATACAGGTAAAACTACTCTAGGAATAAAAATATGAGCCTACATTTAAGTAAATGAATTTGTTAAACTGAGAATTGTTTGAGTTGATCTGAGGCTTAGTAAATAATGTTTTGTTTAGTTTTTCTGTTTTTCATTGACCTTGGTTTTAACACAGAGTCAACATGAAATTGTTGGAATAGAGAATAGTATGTCATGAATTAACATGATTACATACATGATTAAATTTCTCTTTAGCAAGGCAATGAACAATTTCAACACCTTCTATAATGAAAGGAATATAAACATCCAGATAATCATGAATATAGTCATAACTTGAAAAGTTTACTGAAGGTAGTGGGATAGCCTCTTGCAAGAAAACTGCCGTGTATTGTCTAGAACAAATTCGAATACAAATTCTGTAAACAATTTATAAAAGGTTAACACAAATACAATGTGAACTCAATAAAATTACACATAATATACTTGATGGATAATATTTACAAAATGGAAAGCTACAAAATGGAAAGAAGCTAATGTACAAAATAGCAAAGTAATTAAACGTTTTATTTAAAAGCTAAACGTAATAAGAAGCAATACAATGCAAAGGACCACTAGAGCTTTTCTTCATTATTGAAGTTCAGGTTTAATAGCTTCTTTTAAAAGCGAAGTGACGCATCGTACTTAGATTATTGAATGCATTTTTATTAAAAAATTATAACAAGTGTTGCATAATGATCTTTTCATCGCTATTTCCACGACCCTTAGTAAATTTATTTGATAAAACAATAGTGGACCTATAACTGATAGGCCTACCTGTGTTTACTGGTATTTAGTAAAAAAGTTTAAGAAAATAATCAAATTCTTTTGAATTTGTGTTTTCGTTATTTTATGCATGTGAAAAATACATTCAAAAATGGGTGAGCTAAAAGAATTTTTGATTTAATTTTCTTTAGGTTTTTTTTCTTATGGGCAAAGATTTCAAAAAGTACGATATAAAATCGAAAACATCAGATATGGAGTTAAACTTAACTAGACAAATAAACTAGAGATGAATAGCAAACACTTTGTCTCTTTAGTGTGCATATTGCTCTGTAATTTATTATTTATTAATTTATCTTTTTCTCACACTTTAACTAAAATAAATTAAAGTTGACTCATTAGAATGGTTTATGTGTAACAAAATTAAGAAGAAAACTATTTTTCCATCCACTAACATGCTATGCCTTAGTTATATTTATTTGGTTGTATGTAGCTTGGCTAACAATTGTTACTATTAAATTGCAGAAATATTACGAAATATGAAGATAGTTTTGAGTACAAATATCTTAGATGAGCCCTTAATGATGTTTTACATCCCTACATAATGTTAAGCTGAATAAGTTAAGCCAAGTTAAACTTGACTCTGTAACTCTTTTGTTTCCAGACACTAACTTTAAATGCACTCACATTGTATACAAGTATATATTACAAGTTTTTTTGTCCCACCTTCTCATCCTAGTGTGGAACATTAAAAAATCTTAGGGTCGCGGCCTTAAAAAATCCGTTTGGTGATTGGCAGGATTTCAACCCGAGACCTCGGGATCTGAAGACTCTAGATCATCTCGCCACCCATGGTGTAATTACTGTAGGTTTAAAATTAAGTTTTAACCTTACCGATTAATATTCAATGCTAAACCCACCAAGTCTTAAATCTGTAATCATTGCTCTGTTGGCCACGGCATAAATATTAGTAGACATCTAGGCTTGACAATAATGAAGTACAGTTGTAGAAATGTTGTTATATGCTTATAGAAATTCTAGCTAAAGGAAATAATAGCGAATTGAGAGATGGATGAAGATGGATGAATGTTCAAGATTTTTTCGTAGAGATTATATAAAACATTATATTTTAGGTTGAGAAGAGTACAGTAAATGTGTTTAGTAGAGGAAGAGCCAGGATCATCAGCTAAGCACATACACATTTACATAAATAAACATTTTCCTTCTCTGTAAACAAAGTGTTTTAAAGTTTGTTTTATTTTTATCTTGTCTATAATACAAACAGAAACTCACTAATCTCTATTTTCATAAAAAAGGACATTCTTTAATGTTTGGGAATGAATCGGGAGCTGCTGACGATAACAATCATTAAATGACTTTTTGATCGGCATCGTACGTGTTATTAAATTTCCTAAATTACATAGTTGAACCAAAGTTATTTTTTTGTACTTTCAGTAATAATAATTTACTAATGTCAATAACAAATAAAATTACGCAGATGTATGGGAAAAGGTTTTTTCACAATTTGATTTTAAATATTTATTAAATTTAATTTAAATGTAATTTCTTAGACACTCAAATTATTGTGAATAATGAGAGCTGTTGGTAATTTTATTATCCACCAATCCTTGTGTATGCAAAATATAAATTCATTCGCTTATTGTAATGAAGCTGATTAACAAGCTAATTGGGATTTCTCTTTTGATATCAAATACTCAAAACTCGCTTGAATATTAAACGCTAACGAACTATATGGTTGGTCATAACTCGAATCTGATTAAGATGGTTTCTCGTTGGGGCTAATAAGATATAATATAAATTAGATTTAGCTGGTTATAATATATTAACATAGACATATAAAACGGATTTTGAAAGTAATAGATCGATTTTTCATTATATTTAGGAATATAGATAACAAAATAAACACCCTGTAAAAATAAGGTACACAATTGCATTAATCTATATCCTTTTTTGCTCATATTAAAAATATATAGTTCAAATGCAAAATCAGAAAATGTTTACAATTTCTTGATAATATTATCAAAATAAACAGTATCAATAATGGCCTATGCATGTCAAATTAAGATAAAAATATTTTGTTTATGATTAAATTACTAAAAATCATATTATTTTAGAGACTCTGAATCGTGTTTTGGTCAATCTTAGTATACAAAAAACTAAATAACTTCTCGATCAGCATTGTACGTGTTATAACACTCTTTAAACATATATTAACACCCACACTGTTAACTCAAAAGACTGAAAAAACTTATGAAATATGTATTAACTATATTTTCATTTATTTGTTTGCTTTTGTTTAACTATCTGTTACATTTATGTGTTTGCTGATGTGTCAGTTTATAATATGTAAATAGTTTCAAGAGTGTTATTAAACGTATTTACATTTACACAATAAATGTGAAAACATCTAATTTAAACGTTGGTTTGAAAGATTGTTGAATTATATAATACAACCCATTATGTATACGTTCAGAACAAATGAGAAATTGGAAGATTAGTCCATATTAAAACAGACAAGCTTAAAGAAAGCTTCTTTCTTACCCGAGAAATAAAATTAACTTTTGGATTGTATATTGTATTGATGTTATTTTTTTATATAATACAGGTTCCTATAAACTACATAATATATAATCCTATAAAATAGGGCAATCTGTTGTTAACTTGCCGCAATACCCTTTTCACCTAATGTCAAAGATGGTGTTATCTGAGGGAATATTTTGTTTTGGAAACCACGGTCTCCACTACATCGTGTTTAGTAGACTGCTAAGACTATATTGTGTTGCTATAACGGTGGGTGATATGAGAGTATTATCAGTGATGTCATCTCCAGACTTATAAGTCACCTGTCTCTGGTGCTATAACAGCCCTGACAGCAACTGTCAAAGTTGGGAAGACCAAGTAATTTACGTAAAGGTATAATATAGGAGTTCAGGGCTTGTTATTTTAAGTTGATTAGTGTAATCAAACTAATATTATTTATATTTTGATTTGAAAAATTATATTATTTAATCTTTAGTAGAATGAGAAGTCTCTAGATTCTATTACCCGATAAATTATAAGCCCCATGTTTGTGTTTAAGCCACATCTAATATTTATTTGCATATGAAAGAAATGCACTTAAACGACACTCTTGGTGTGGATAGAATTAAATTACCCGATAAATAGGCTATATTTGGAAATATGTCCTGATTAGTAACTTTTTAAATTAGTTGTTAAACCTTAATTATATGTAAACACTAATATTTATTTCCTACAATCACCTAACAATGTACATGTTCTCTCACTGATTTGAGAAAGCAAAGTGGCCAATTCGCTCATCAGTAAGACAATGTTTAAGACAATGTTAACATTGTCTCACTCTAATTACTTTGTCTCACTCCAG
This sequence comes from Macrosteles quadrilineatus, assembly GCF_028750875.1. Classification (NCBI taxonomy): domain Eukaryota; kingdom Metazoa; phylum Arthropoda; class Insecta; order Hemiptera; family Cicadellidae; genus Macrosteles; species Macrosteles quadrilineatus. The sequence goes on along the minus strand of NW_026542596.1, from coordinate 12,950,850 downwards.
ATTTGTAACATGAAGGCACGAAATAGTGAGCGCGTAACATGCAGACAAGGTCGTATGCGCGCGAAATACGTTGGCAGCACTGGCTATAAATCAGCTGGTCAACTGTTGTACTGTTGTATTTGTCACTACACATTAAATGTCATATTAAAAGTTCACTTCTGTGTAAAAATATGTCACGTTTCTTTACCAATTTATTTGTTTTATGGTAACTGTAGGAAAAATATAATGTGCAACTCGAGTGCAAAGTGCAATTGCCTCACTCGAGAAACCATTCCTCACTCGCCTACGGCTCGTGAGTAAGTATTTCTCTCGAGTGAGTCAATTGCTCCCTTTGCTCACTAGTTGCACAAATAACTATTGTGAATTAAATAATTAATATGTTTGAACCATGTTTAACAGGTTTCTTAGAGATTTCCAAGCGGTATTGGAATGATTTGGTATAACTGTGTTAGATATGCTGCCTCTGAGTTAGTATACATGATTGATTAATTGGCTAGTAAGGTTAGTTTATACGTTTTTCCCCGTACCATTTATGTTCCCCACAAATCAGCTTATGTATCTAAAGTTCGTCGTTTTTGTTCTCAAGCAGGCAACAACTACCAGTATATTAAAATGTTTAAAATATGTTTTAGGTATTTATTAGGTTTTCATTAGTAATACTTTCCTGTAAGATGATTTTAGATAGCAAATAATTGGTTTGTAGAAAGACAGGCGGAAACTTAGCTTTTGAACAATGCATTCTTTGTTTATCATTCATTACAATACAAATAATCACGGTGTTTGTATCCTCTCGATGAGGTTTGTTTTTCATATGTCATTTGTCATGTAGGGTTCTATGAGTTCCTAATTTACTTTAAAGCTATATGTGAAATTAGTCAATTTAACAGGTACAAATCAACCTGAAATCGTGAAAGAGACATAGAGACCTAGAGAATTTGGGTCCAATTAGTCAAACGTAACATGATGCATGTCTCAACTCGGGCTTAATTAAACTGCAGGAATCAACATATTAGAATCGCACAAATAGCAACATTCTATAAATTACGTGCATTCAAAATTGTTACTATTTTCAAACAGTCGTGTTTGCCTGAGAATTGGTGTTAGTAAAAATACATCCAGAAAATTCATACACAATCTCGTTTATGAACTTCCTCCTCCTTGTTTAAAACTTAACTTAAATGTTGTACTTTCCATGAATATCTACTTTGATAAATATGTCTTTAACTGTTCTGTTTTACGAGACATGAAGCCTTGGATTTTACTTGAAGTGGTAAAATATCAAAGAAAGAGTAATGTAAGCAAAAGGAAAGATTAGGGAAAGAGGATAACTCAAAGATAAGATTTAGTTTACCGTTGCAGCTCCTGGATTAGGTCGAAACTGTAATATATACCCTTAAGTGTCGATTAATATTTTCAAGTTTTTTGATACAGTTAAACCTTAATTATAAGTTACCCTTGATAACAAATGTCATTTAATATTAATAATATTGCTAGATTGTAACTCCAAAAATTAAGTTTAGCATAATTCACATAAAATATATGCTTTGATATACCACATTTTTGAGCAGCTAAACCACATTTAAATAATTTGTGTTTTGTTGCACAGAATTCTAGCAATCCTAATGTGCTGAAGGTAACGGTATGTTATGACGTCACGAACCTCCCTTTAGAGCGTACTTTGCCGGCTAATGTGACCATGTGACCTCATCAAAGAGTCAGACCTCTCTATGGTTACGGTTGCTTAGTATGAACTATATTTAATGAAATAATGTAGTAAAGTTGGGAAAAATGTTAAACATTTAATCTAAAAGTCAGTAATTGTATAACCTTGATACAAAAATGTAAAATAAGCTTAATTTGGTATGTTAAATTCAAAATCAATTTGTATGTTAAATGTTAATAATTGATTTTAAACAAAGGCTATACTAATATACAGTGTTATTTGATACGTCCTGGTGTTCCGGGATAAGATGTTTCAGTATAAGATATTTTTTACGATTATAGATAATGAAATGAGATTTGGCATACAGTATCTATAATGGTTATAAATGCCTACTCTTTTGAGCTATTATTAATTTTATCCCCCCCCCACCAACGAGGAGTAGGACATTCTTAAACAGCAGCATAGGTCAAGAATGGTGTCAAATTGAAAGTCTTAGTAGGATATAATTGCCGCAAACCCGAACTCGAACGGGCAACCGGGTCTCCTCGTGGGCCGCCCCCAAAAGGTATAAATACCCCCGCCGCAGCAACCTGACGACTAAGCGAATTTATATTTGTCTGAATTGATTTTAAATTAAATCTATTTACCTTACATTAGGTTTAACGAGTACCTAGCTTTTCTGCTACAAGAAAACTAAATAAAGTTTGTTTTTGAGTAAAATATTAATAGGCCTAGCTAAGTATAAAATAAATAAATTTGAATTTTTTTATGAAATATATCCATAAACAAGCAAACTACATTTTACAATATTCCGTTACCGATAAACGTACAAAAACACATTGATATACTAAATATTTAGTTTATTTAAGCTCTTTGAAAAGGTGTAGAGAGAAAATGGAAAAAATTGTGTTGTGTAAGTCAAAAATGAAGAAAAAACAACTTTTGCTCCATAAAACCCCGTAAAACACCGTTCGCATGGTCCGATCATACTTTATCGTGAACTCATTCAAGTGTATCTTGCCTTACACGTTTAAGCAACATTTAATCAAAAACGGACAAAAATCACTCAAGTTATTGCGTTTACGGATTTACATGGTGTTTTTGGCCTCTGGGGACATCAAAATGAAAATATAAAACGGTCCCGGGGCTAGGTCTTAGGCCACCTACGGTAATAACTACTTGCCTATAGCAAATTCGCTAAATAGTGATAATAGCTTAAAAGAGTATACATTCATTGTCATTATTGATATACGAAGTGGCATTTATTTATTTATATTTGCTTATTTATCTATAATGGTAAAAAATATATTGCACCGTTCTGGGACTTTTCAACGACACTATACGATATAAATGATGTAATTGAATAAAAATACATTATCTTTGCTATTTAGTTTCAATTTACGGATGATACGAAGTAATAACACAAAAAAAACAACAAAATTAATTTATCATATTAAAATGTCTATGTACAACAAACTAACAAACCATTTTCAAGGCCACAATTCAAACTAACTAACTCCAGGGAAGTATTTTTTTTTTTACACATACAAAAATGTATTTGCCACAGATTGTGAGTGTATCCTCTTGTCAATATTGGAGTCGGTTCGAGTCGGAATAAAACAGATTGGATTCTTTTGCACCTGTGTCAGATTCGTACCTACTGTTAGTGGCGTTAACTTGAGTTACATTGTACAGGGTGGCTGGTCATCAGTGTTACAAAAATGTATTGGTGTAAGTACAAAATAAATGAAGTGTGGTGGTGCATATAAGAGGTTACAAATCAAAAAATTGGCTTCCCAAAGAATTATCTTTTTATAACCATGTTTAACATGTTGTTAAGCATGTTTATTTGATTTGTTTTATGAAATAAATATTGTATGATGAAATATGTACTGTTGTAACATAAAAACAATAATGCAAAATATTAATGTAATACAGTATTTTTTTTTAAATCGTTTTTTCTAATTTGTAACGTGTAATAGTTGAGTGAATAATGTTTACACAATACAGAGATTTCTCAATTACCTGCAATTATATTTTAGCAGATGACGTCATTTCGTGTTCTACGTTAAATTTTGAATAGGAATCATAGAAAATGTTGGAGGATCAACAGCAAAAACTCCATTGTAAATAGTTCCAAAGATAAAAATAAAGGTTAATGATAAAAAAAAACATTAGTCTATTGCGTTGGTCTACACCTTGTATACAAGAAGGTAGGAACATATGTTGAAAACTGTGCCTTTTTATAAGATTTCCAACTATATATCACAGTACTTACGTTAAGATCTGTTTATGTAATAGAGAAATTGCGGTATTGTGTTTAAAAACATTGTTATTTTTGAGAAAAAAAACTTCTATGTGAAGTAATTTTTAGACTTAGAACCACTTATATGCACCATCACACTTTGTTTACTTTGTACTTACACCAAAAAACCGTTGTAACACTGATTACCACCCACCCTGTATATCTGTATCTCTAAATCAATATAATTAGAGCAGGTGAACATTGTATTCAGCAAGATGGTTATTGGTATAAGAAATATGTTGATTTGTGTTACATACTAAAGTGTATCTTAGGTTGAGTATGATTTGTTATTATTTAATTGGGTATTCTAACGATGACAACTCCATTACCCTGGCTGTGTCATTATTGTTAATAATTTCTTCTTCTTCTGTGTGACAAAGTGTTAGTATATAAATTATTCATTACTGAATATTATTTCTACGATTAACGTTTTATCAAGAAGTAAAAACTGTAGGTTCATAAAAATGTGTAAATAAAAATATCTACTGGATTTCCCTAAGGTAAGGATTATAATTTTAAAAAAGCTACATCTTAAATACCAAACAACTGTCGAAGTCAACTTGATGTCAGTAAAGGACGATTGGCTAAAATAATAGGTATATAATTTTTTACAAGCGAATCCCTCTAAATACATGGAAAACGTATTTGTAATGGATACTATTCCCTACATAAATATATAAAACTAGCGGTCTTTTGTGCAACAGTTGAACTATGTAAACTAGGTGTAGTTTGAAGATATAATGTAGGTACACGTGTTAACAACGACCTTGACATCCACTTACTTACAATAAACACACAAAAAGATTTTAACCTGTTCCAATCCACAAAGATTTCGTATTCTAAAAGTTGTTTATTTACTGTGCCAGGCCAAAAGGCCTTGAGTGGTGTAAGCCTCTACTTTGTGAAGCCAATTTGTCTGCGCGTAGAGGCAGATTGGTTTGGCCTCAGGCTTAGACAAAAAACACAAACTTTGAGACGAATGTTTCGGGGTTGTTTATGGCCTTAGTATTACTAAAGAATCTAAAAACATTGATTTTATATGTTTTATAAAATAAATATTTTATGATGGAAATTGTACTGTTGTAACATAATATTAAGTATGCAAAATAGTAATGTAATATTATTTTTCAACTGTGTTTTTAGCGAATTTCCCCTTCAGGGAATAAGCTATTACCGTAGTACTCATGTTACGACCCGGAACCGATTTACTTTTTCGTTTTAAGATCCATAGAGACCAAAAACACCATCCGTTCAAATTCATGTATATATATATATATATATATATGTGTGTGTGTGTGTGTGTGTGTGTGTGTGTGTGTGTGTGTGTGTGTGTGTGTGTCCGTTAGTGCGATAACTCGAGCAAAAATCGTCCGATTTTGATTAAATTTTGTACAAACGTGTAAACCTACGTTTATTCGAACAGACTAATCAATTTCGCTTTATAGAAATGTTGGCCTACAGCGAAATGAGATTTCCAAACCAACAGGATATTTCAGAATTACTCAAAACTAGCTGTTACCCACGGGCTCCATCCCGTTTGGCGTCACAAGGATTAATAAAAACTAGAGAACCCGTGCGGCTCAATGAGCCGCATAGTATGAAACATAACGCCGTGGAAAACGTTATGCTTGAATTCGAGCAATTCTGGTTCTCGAGTTTCCATTTTCACATGCCACGTTTCTAGTTATGGAACCGTCACACGCTTTAGTTGAATGAAAATAGCAATATTTCAAATATAGTTGCATATAATTGAATGATTATAGGACTTGCTTGTCAATTAAAGTAGAAAGTTCAGCCTTTTTTATGGTTCAAATATACGACCATTTCTCCTCGGTGATTGGTAATTTCTTTAATCCCCTGGCAAGACACAAAACAGTTAGTCATATTGAGAAACAAACATACTCAGATCATCACTTTATTCTACACACATCTTTCTTGCATGGGCATACGTACACAGCTTTAAATGTACTCCTTAACGTAACTAATTGTTCATAAGCAGTTAGTGTTAGTGATAATAATAATATATTCATTTAATATTACCTACGTGGATATCAGAGTACACGAGCCTTGGTAAAGCAGGCGGCTCATATTTTATTTCCACTCTACTTTGTCGTTACACTGTCCGATGAAGTTATGTTTCCACTGGAGTGATCGTCAAAAGAAAGCTTTCTCCCAATGGACACATAGTTTCAGTTTTCCAATCTGTACGGACATTCCGACGTTTCGGCTCCAATAAAATACATCGTCTAAGTAAAGCCAGTTCGGAATCCAAAATACTGTATGCCAGTAAATATTTCAACCGTTATAATGATACGGTATTAGTTAACCTACGTAAACTCTAATACACTGTCTTCTCGTGTACTAGACAAGTCTAACAATGTAGTTACATAATTATACAAAACGAGCTGTTGGCCCGTCCTAAGTACGGGAATCGAGTATTCTATTAAAAACTATATTTAGTGTGTATATTACTAATTCAAGCATATTTTAAGCAGTTCAAAATTTATAGTAAAAAAAAGCTGCCAAGATGAATCAAAACATGTGATTATTGTTATTTTCCCAACCTTTCCTCATAACGTCGAGTAGTAAAATAATTGTCATAAGCTTTCTTTGAAGACTCGTGAGCTTCGATTCGTATACATCAATGGTTATAGAACCATACTTATTTCCTATAATCAATGACAAAATCACAGAGTAAATAAACTAACCTCGTAGTTCCATAGAATATTTTTTTATTCAACCAGCTGTTAGTTATAACAAATTATATTGCACTAAAACAAACTAAATATTTTAAGGACTGCTCAAAAAAATAAATTAGAACATCTAGTATCTACTATGTATATTTAAATAAACTCTCATCCTCTTACGGAATAAATGAACGTATTAATGATTACACATAGTACAGCATTACACATAGTATAAATAAGTCAATTCTACGTATGTCATTTCATTTTCATCCAAATGCTGAATTTGTGTCAAAAACGCTGAATGTTTACAGCTGTTACGTTAAGCAAATGGTATTATACCAAGAGCTAGATTAGAATGTTAGCGTCGGCTGCTAGACTTTTAAAAATTTTAAGCTTAATTTCTACAAAACTGAAACCTTAAACTAAAGTTTTGGCTTCGACATTACCTAGTTCTCAAAATTATCTTTCTTTCAACACAAAAATCATGAAAATCCCTCAAGTTGTTGATTCAGAATCGTGAAATAAAAAAAAACCCTGTTATGTTTTAATAGTATAGATACCAAGTAGTAATGGTATTATTGCTACTGGGGTAATATTTTATTTTGGTAAGAGCTGGTTATTTTTTACTGTTATACATTTTTGTATATAATGCTATCTTCTTCTAGTATCTAATGTAGGATTCCTTAAATCTTACTGATATAAAGCTTGAAAATGGTTGTTAGTCACCAACATGCATTTCGTAATAAAATGTCACGCGCACGATTTCCCTGCTAAATGTTATGAAATAGACATAAGCTTTCATTTGGCTAAAAATATGGTTACATTACAAATACAGTATTCTAAGCAAGGGAAACAGAATTATTAAAAATAACCGAAGGATTGGAGAACTCATTATTACAATATATGCATTCATTTAAAGAACTGGGTGTGAGTCGGTGTCGGGCCCAAGTCAGTAGTGTCGTGGGTTCGGATCCTGGTCACTGCCACTAACTTTTATCAGTACAGTTCACCTTTGTACTGTACCGGCTCACCCCTTGCGTTGCTGGATAGGCCTACGTTCCACGCACAGATCTTTAGTCTATGCGGGCAAATGCAAAGTTAAAAGAGGCCGCCAACCTCTAAAAAAAAAAAAATAAATAAATAAAAAAAAAAAAAACACTTTAAAAAAGTATGTATATTAATCTACGAATTTATATTATCTGTGTTATAATGTTTATTCGGACAACTGCTATACAAGATTTATTATAAATTCTGAAGGCTGGTTGCAGTTTTGCAAAATTTCCATTTTGGGAACTGGAGATTGTATCTCAAAAGTCCTAGCGGAATGGAAAACGTGAAGCGATCGCATTTCGCAAACCAGGCTCAACAATACAACGCCAAAACTTTCCTCAAAGCCTGTTTATTCCTTGCTGGTTCTCCAAACGTATCAATTCACATCTTACATTACAATTTCTCATATTCGTTTCAATCTTCGTTCACTTAAAAGACAACCCTATCGAATAATTAATTGATAAATCTGGCTTATAGTTATTAACAAATAAGTTAATATTCAGTCGAATAAAAGTATACTCCTCGCCTTAGTCATTATTAAATTAGTTAAATGAACCTTATAGTAGATAGTTTATGGTATTTGGTTGACGAAAATTTAACTACAACTACTCAGTATATTTTTAACATTCTTTAGACATATCTGAATGCGTAGGCCAATTTAGTTTTCAACCAAACTAACTCCGGAATGTCCTTATCAATATAAGTTAAATGTAACACTGAGCTTATTCTTTAAAATTTCAAAATTCACCCTAACCGTAAAAAAATGGATTTAAGGTACAACATCATATACTACTTTTGTAACAATATATTAATATATACACCGGAAATAATTCCTTTACACCCTGTAGATAAAATACTACATTTGTTTAAAGGTTAAAAGGTTTAAAGGTTAATGTATAGGCTTGGGTCTGTATCATCTGTATACCTAATTCAATCATAGCCAGTACAATAAAAATACAGATTTCCATAATATATGTATTGTCGGCAAATATTATGCTTGTCGATTGTAAAGCACTTGTAATTTTTCAGTACTTTGTTGGACATCAATCTGAGGATAACCATACATTTTTTAATGCAGATTTATATTGTATGATATAAACTATAATGATCTGCTAATGAGTTTTACTAAAGATATTCACTTTTATACATTTTTGTTTTTCTTAGGACATTACCCTCTAACCCAGGATTGTTTATACAATTATTTCATACTAGGTCTAGGAGTTGTGGCATTATCATATTAGCTTGTATATTAGCATTACAGTTTAGAAAATATGTTTGATTAATGTTGGTTGGTAGCCTTACTAACATAGACAAGAACACTTTAAGCCAATCATGAGATACGAGTATAATCACGAGGATAATCAAGAACTATCTAGAGTGCTAAATAAATAATACCACTTAAATAAATAATAAATAAAAATGCCTTTTATTAGCAAGCGCTCCTCAGTACAAACTGTTTTACAGGATGACTCTTGTCAAGTAACTAATCCTAACTTAAAACTAAAGACAAAACAAAAATATGACAAACCAAATTGACCGTTGTATACTCCTGACAATGGTGGTTAGTGTAATATATTAACTTATATTTCTTTAAATGATACGTGATTAAAACAAAATTGATTTCAACATAATTTTAAGAGTATTATAAAAACGCTAATGATTTAGTTAACTAGCATTTATAAAAAAAAAAATGGCGTATTTATCACTGTTATACAGTAATTACGTTTTATTTTTTTAAGACTCATTAAGTTTTATTTAAAGTAGTAGTATTTATTTGTTTTCTTAAGTACAGAGGTGATCAGATAAAAACATCGTTTTATTCTTTTATTATCTACTTAAGTGTATAAAAAAGGTCAAAGCCCAAAGAAATTACAAATAATCTTAATACAATCGAATGTACAGGGTGTCCACAAAGTCTTGGCCTGATAGGGAAACCGCATAGTATGAAATAGATCTATTTACAGATATAACAGGTAACTTCTCAAGATTTTATAGCTATGTACAAACTTATTCAACTCTACGTGTGCGCCTCCAGTATCCTGCAGATCGTCTTTACAGTTCGTCGCAGATTTTAGTCAGTATATCCTGGGTTACAGATGCCACAGTATTTCTGATTCTCTCCCTTAATGATTGTAAATTAGGGACTGGGGAAGAATAGACAGTGTCCTTGACAAACCCCCACAAAAATAAATCCATGGGGGTTACATCGGGGGGACAAGGTGACCATTTTTAAAAACACACATTTATTTCTCATGTAAATTCACCATTTATGATTTTTTATTGTATTGAATCATAACTGTTTTGTTGTAAATCAGCCATGTTTCGGTGTTACCAATGTCATTAAATAAAACTTGATTAAATTCCCTTCTAAACAAGGCATACAAGTTAAGTGTGACACTAATGGTTTTCGTACAGCAAAGCTAATCAGGCCAAGACTTTGTGGACACCCGGTATATTATGTGTATAAGTATTGTAAAACAATTAGAAAAATGATATATATTATTTTAAGAAAGCATATAATCTTGATTATGATTAGTCCTATGATTATTGATTATTCTATCTTGATTGGTTAGGAAAACCTCTTTTACTCCCGTACTATACGAATATAAATTTCCACTTTTAACAACAATTTAAAAATCTTAAATTGGACCATCAAATGAAGAAGACGTTATGGTTGAACAGTATTATTGGCACTGAAGAGTCCTTGAGATCAGAGTTTTCGATATTGGGAATCAGTTTCCAGTCTCTTTCCCAGGCTACGACTCGGTGGAAATTCATGTTTGTTGCCTTCTTGGCTGTCCAATTACTTCAAGTGGTTTCTTTCAATAGCTTCAACTTCTTATACCATCGAAAACCCGTTTATCGTTATACAGCGTGTTTTTTTACGCTACCCAAATTAAAAGTATTGAGAGACATATTTAATGACAAAATAAGCTTATATGTTGGTTTTGAGCCAAAATAAAAAAAAATGACAAATAGCACAATTCATCCAATTATATTTCATCCTCAAGAGATAAAAAGGCTGCTATTGAGTTATTTTTGATCATACCTTTCAGACTCTGAATGCAGTAAATGTTCGGAATGAGTTTTGAATTAACTAAATATACACTTTTACTTATAAAATAAGTTTGTAGAGTTCGCAGTTTAACTCTAGTTACCTAATTTCACACATAGTTTCCATTGAAACTATTTACCAGTTATAATTTGCATTCAGTCAACATAGAGTGAACTAAAGCAATATTGTGTTGATACAACGTTAGCATGGTGGAAGTAGCGTTAGGTGATATGAGAGGATTATCAGTGGCGTCATCACCAGACTTATGAGTCACCTGTCTCTGGTGCTATAACAGCCCTGACAGCAACTGTCAAAGTAGGGAAGGCGAAGTAGTTTAATAATGAGAGTAATAGGAGCAGATATTAGAGGTTATTTAATAAAATAATAAGCAAATTATTAGGAATAGCCTATAGAGAGTTATTCCCGAGAACAATACAGGGATAATTAAAAAGGTATTTATGGTGTCAATAGATTACAACAATCAACTACAAAACTCCTTGTTTACAAACACTCCGCAATATAACATAAGGTTTTATATAATCATGTGATTTATAGTAAAGACAGAACAAGAGACCAGCACATCCTCCTCTCACAAGTTGAGCATTTGGGGTAGGTCTAGTGAGCTTCATCTTTAATATTCGATGAATAAACTCGGTTTCTTCTTAATCTTTCCCTGTTTTCCGTTTCCACTATGTAAGACCTGGGCTGTACATGCTCTTGGATGATTTTTCCTTTTACTTTTTTCCCCTGACATAAACCATTTGTCCATCTTCTTTTTCCCTCGTTGCATGCCTCTTATCGAGCCGAATTTTCCTTTTACTTCTTATCTGTTTTTCTTTGGATCTCAGTTTTTTAGGATCTTGTGTTTTTGTGACAAGGTTGACAGGAGCAACGGCCACAGTCACTCTTACTTTCCTGCTCATAAACAACTCTGAAGGAGAGTAACCATTCTCTAAAGGCGTCGAACGGAAAGCCAAGAGGCCCTCATGTACGTCTTTGCACTTGAGAACAATCTTCATAGCAGTTGCTACTGCTGACTCGGCCAGACCATTGGCCTGTGGATAATTAGGACTACTAGTTGTTATAGTAAATCCCCAATCTCTTCCAAAGATCTTAAAATCTTCGCTAACAAACGGAGAACCATTATCACACCATATACTGTGTGTGGAATACCAAATTGTGAAAATATGAGGTTCAGTATTTTGATAGCAGTCGACTTTGTTGGTATCACATCCAGATACCATTGATACCATAGAGTAGTAGTCCTGTATCACAACAATTACTGTACCAATTCGATGAGTGGTGATTTCTGAATTGCGACTTAATTGTATTAATTGTTCTGGAACGTTTTGCAATGTTTTGGAAAGTTTTGGAACGTTTTGGAAACGTTTTGGAACGTTTTGGAAACGTTTTGGAAACGTTTTGGAATCGTTTTGGAAAGTTTTGGAAACGTTTTGGAACGTTTTTAAATGTTACTTTAAATACTAGTTTTGAAATGCAGTAGTCTGAAAATGTGTCAGGTATATTTTATTTTTACCCAACATAGTAATCATAGATGTGAAAATTGATTTCAAATTATATTTTGTATATAATTTACATACATATGAGTACAATGGAATTAGTCTGTTGTTATTTGAAATAATATAAAAACTAGGTAGTTTAATGAAATTAAAACATATCTTAAAAGTCAAAACGAGACTTTATCCGAACCGATCCAGGGACATTTCGTATTATTATGCTGTTTATTCACCGCGCTAGGTCAAATGGCCTGGATAAAGGTGGTGACACACTATCAATATTTTCCAGGTCAAGACCAACCAGCAGTGAGAAGGGAGAAGGCAGGTAAATATCAGCAAAATTTCAATCTAAGCATTTCCCCGAACAAGACCAAGACCATACGAGTTCTACCGAGCGCGGTAAAAGGGAGTTTAGAGAGAGATGGAGAGCGTGTGTGGGAAAAAGCGCAGAGGCACTAATTAAACAGTAATAAAACATGTTACAGAATGATAATAATTTAATTGGCTTTAATAATACTAATGTTTATATAAATTTTGAAAGAATTTAAGTATTACATCAAGTAATTCAAGTTTAACATTATTGATATCGTTCATTTAACGGCATCAACCTAAATTTTTCAACCTTGAACAAACAAACCACAAAATTACAACATAAGTGCCCAACTGCAAAATATGACCCAACATGAATTTATTTTACCAATTAAAAGTTAAATTGCCATATTAAATTAGAACTATCAACGCTAGCGCAGGCGGCCGCTCGGTGCAGAAAATATACCGTGACACACTATCAAACATCACTCCGAACTTTGGACCAATCTTTCCTTCAATCTTTCGCGAAAAAACCCCGCCTCCAGAGCGCTCGTCTCCCTGCTCGGCCTGATGTCTGGTTCACAGACGAGGCGAAATATTCTTGCAAAGAGGTATATTTATTTATATTATTATTATTATATATTTAATGTTACATGTTTATATGGAATATAATATAAAGTTAATAAAATAATAGTAATAAGGTACTTAGTCTTAAAAAGTTATCGTAAAATAGTAAATATTTATTTAATAATTTATCTAAATTCAAAAAAAATGTATTTTACTTTTATTAAAAATTTAATATTTGACAACAATCGTTCTTATAAAATAATCTAGCGGTGGTTTATGACTGTATGACTGTAAAGGTTAATTATTTTGGACAAAATAAGACTTTATAACTTATTTTGTACGTTTACGTCACCGGATACAAATCTGACGCAGGTGAGGGAGGATCCAATATGTTTTGTTCAACCTTGAATTGTCTTTTATTGACAAGGGAATATACTCACAATCTGTAACAAAATGATATTACGCAACAACTTTCTCTTTTACTATTTGTTTATCATTGAAGAGTTAACATGTATGTATAGTTTACTATTTATAATTTAGAGTTTACTTTTAACAAAGTTAAAGTGGTTCGATAAAACTGCAACTGTTTCACTTTTTCTGTAATTTTTTTTTTAAGTGAACCATAGTCTATTTTAAATTATTTATTATCCAATATGGGCATATAAAATGTGAAAAACACTGTTAATTTTCTGAGAAATGCAATACTTTTAATAGACTTTTAATAGTTTAAATAAAAAAATAGAATTATAAGAATAATAATTTGAATTAAATATCATTTAGAAGTTTGAAAAAAATATTATGAAATTAGCATTTTAATTGTTTTAAAAACATTTTGTTTTGTAGACAATTTGATGAAAATATAAGCAAATTTAAAGAAGTAACTGAACATTTTTATTGTATTGTTATACCATTACCAATTCGGGGGTTAAATAGAGATTTTATAAGATTTTTCTGTCAGTATCCAAAGTGCGCTAGGATTGGTACAATATTATGTACTTTTATTTACTTATGTACATATGTACTTATATGTCCCGCAACTCTCTGGACACATGCATATAGCGTTATTGCTTAAGTCAAGACCAACACATTTCACCATAGGAACATGGGTCTGTGGTGTCTAGTTTACCGACTGTCGGCTTTTTTGTGTTTTTTACAAAAACTTTAATAACTCCAAAACGGTTTGAGATACAGCGTTGAGATTTTTCAGAAATGTTAATCTTACTAGGGCTTGTCTTTGTTTAAAGTTATACTAAAAAAATCATTAACCGTTTCAAAATGGCAGCCATTTTAAATATTTGATGCCAAATTTCACGAAAACAGTTAACTTAACGGAAAAATTGCAAGAGACAAAAAGGTTAGTAAATTTTATGTAGTTTTCAATACTACCTTATTTGTTAAGAAAGGATAAATAATAACAGAGAATTGTCTTCTTTTCCAAATGCATGACCACTTTTCTCCATTTAAACCATGCTAAACAACGTAAAAGGAGTATATATACGCTATATACATGTGTCCAGAGTTACGGGACACCCTGTATTTATATATGCGTGTGTAATATATATAATATAATAATTAACACACTATTACTGTCGATGACTACTGTAGTTAAATAGCTTACATATGCAATCAAAATTAAATTATGTTCTTAAAAAGACATACAATTTCATGGAAAACTGTATTAGATTTTGTAGAACAAACTTTTATTGGACCTCAAACGATACACTTGCAGCCGTTATCTTATTGTGCGTCATGATATTAGGATTGAAATATGAAATATGAGCTTTGTGCAGTGCAGTTCTTAATATACTTCACTTATAGATTGATTTTGTATCTTGGAAGGGAAACAAGTAATTTTCTTTTGCAACCGCAACGATTCAATGTGTTTTTTGTAAGACATCATCTACGTTTATCAATATATTAAAAAAATATATATAATTATTCGTTACTATCAAATTTGCAAGCCTGGCTTACTAGACAAATATACAGGGAATCGTACGTTTGGATACAATAATGAGTATTAGCATATCCCAGATTTCCGAATAGAGTACCAACACGCAATGACAGAGATAGGAGGTAGGTATTGAGTTCAGTTACGAACATTGGAAATATTAGGGTTGAATCCATCTTAAGAGACAAAGAAACAAAAATGCGTTTTGAGAACAGAGTTTTTCATCAACTCCTTAATACATTAGTATTAAATATTTTATACTTTCTAAAGAAAAAATCTATTTAAATCACAAGGAGGTGGTTATCTCTTTGAATCACAATACCTTGAGTTTAGGTGATTGCGAACACAAACAAACAGTCAGATGATACAAATGATATCAAATCTCTTCTTAATTTTATGTTGCACAAAAAAACTTGAATGAAAAATGTAAATCTTTAAGACCATTACAATTACGATTCTGTTATATCTCAGTGTATAAAAAACGTATAAAGAACTGATAAAGTGATAAAAATATGTATTTTAGTAGTTAAATTGTATTATCCTTATAATAGTTCAACTTTGTTACGATGTTATTATTAACATTGTTTTACTTTGTGATTTATTTCAGTTCAAATACGTAAATCAAATCAGATTGATAAACTCTGTCAAGTTTTTTACTACGTACATTTTATAAAGATCCTTCGGCATAAATAAGCAATGGTTTCAAAAATACAAAATACGTAGGGGTTTACAATCTGCGATTTCACCGCACTAAGAAATAAACGAAATTGGAAAAAATATAACTTAATGAGACATATTCCAGACAAAATCAAATGTTCTTAGTTAACGAGTCTTCCCTGATTTTGATAAAACCGTTGTGAGACGATTTACAACAAGCTCAGCTATATTTGCACACAAGATAACTGAACTCTGACTAGTTTCTCTTGCTTAATTAGTTCTTAATTAGTTAATTAGTTAGTGCTTAACACTTCCTATGTAACATATGAATTATTAAGTACACTTTAATTGATGTATCACTGAGAATTGAACTCAACAGTTAATGGGTGGGCCTAGCTGTTACATAGAAGAAAATTAAAAGTTTAAAGGCAATATCTAGGTCGATAAGAAAATAACAGTCAACCTAATAAACTATTGGTTCATTGAATTGCGTCAAGATCTCTTCACTGCCTTTACAGATACAGACTCACAGTAATTGAACCAGTTTTGTTCCTTCATACCCGACTCTTACTTTTTGCAATACAATTGCAATAAACTAATGCTTTATAACCCAATGGATATGTTTTAATTTTGATTAACCTTACAGTCAGTGACTGTAAAACTTTTTTTTCCATCTTCTGCTTTTATAATCTGTGGATGAGGGATGGAGACATAAGATGGAGCATCAGAGTCCACGACACGAACTTTAACTTTAAAGATAGAGCTGTCTTAAAGAGTTTCTATAAATGGAAAATATTTATCACGATCAATGATTGGTACTGTATTACCATTATTAAAAATGTAATGCATGTGCTTGTGATAAGTTTGATTACTGAACGAGCTATATAAGAATATATTTGTTTCAATAAAATATTGTTTTCTTTTTATATGAAAACAAACAAGTCTGTAGTGTATATAATAGCAACCATGTTGATTGTCCGTTTAAGTTCGGGTTTGTAGCAATGTGTTCTACTAACTAAGACCTTTAATTAGATACCAAACTCAACCTATGCTGCTATTTAAGAATTTTGTCTGACTCCTCGTGGGCCGTCCCCTTAAGGCATAGACAAGTGGTAATAGCTTAAAACAGTAGACATTTATAGCTATTATTTATATACCAAGTATCATTACTTTATCTATATTGGTAACAAATATATTTAACCGTTCCGGGACTTTTCTACCACACTGTATAATATGTTTAAATTAAAACCAAGGAAATTAAGTTTCACGAAACTAAAACCTTTTAGAGTAAGGATTACCCTTAAACTTTTTAAACTCCAACTACGGTGTTGTTTTAACACGTTACTCTTAATATTCTTATTTTAATAACGTTTCAGACTGTGAATTCCGTTTAGAAGTTTACATCCAGTGAGTGTTAATACGAACTTTGAGTAACCGTTGAGTTTATTGAGATAAGCGGAATAGAATTACCTCACTGTATATATTCATAAAAGCGAAAATATTTAACTTTCAAACTACTCTTAATCGTATAAAATGTGGATAAATTTTACATGTGATGGAAACGTTTCAAACGCACAAGTGCGACGTTGATGTTCTTGCAATATTTGTAGAAAAATAAATATATAAATCTATGTACATTTATGTTAAAAGTATTTATCAAAGTAGTATTAAGTATAACTTATATTTATACTAGAAACAGTTATAAATATAAGTTTTAGTTTGTGGAGAAGGCAAATAAAATTCAAATGACTTCAACAAAATTGATTGTTACTTTGTCGAAAACTACAGAAACCTGATCTACATGCTTTAAATCTATATCATTCGTCAAAGAGAACTGTGTGTGTTTTCAAGATATTTCTGACGCTTTGAAAAAAGAACCCCAAAAATATATCGGGTGTGAAATCTTCTGACTGAAAGAATAAGATTACCTTTGGCAATTCCTCAAGTATAAGAGAAAGTATTTGCCTAACCACATAAAAATAGGCCTTTGTTATATCTATAGTTGAAATAGTATATTATGCGGTCGGTACGTACCACCTCTACATCATACCTAGAACAAAAAGATTACAATATTGCTAAAAAATTGAATGGATTTATTATATATAATAACTGGATGGATATATACATGATATTTCATTAAATGTTATTTCATTATCCAGCAAAGAAGAAGGGTTTGAATGAGAGCGCCTTCCTGCGTAGTTTCAATTCAATTGGTATTTAGTGATTGTATGTGCATAACCACTATATCAACCAATATCAATCACTATATCAATGTATGTGTACACGCGAATATATTTCGTATACATCATTAACTTTTTCCACTGCTTCAAATTCTAAGCTAAAAAAAATAATAAGCACACTCAGTTCTAAATATACAATAATATTATTTTAAGAAGGACTTTCAAAACTCTAGTTTAATGAATATTCCAACAGTTAATAAAAGTGGAAATAAAAATTAGAAATCTTGACCTGCTTTACATAATTAACAAGTTCAATCATATCAGATTATACATAAAATATTATCGTACAAGTTTTTATAATATCTAATGAAACTTTTGTTTTTGAATGTAATACTTAGTAATTATATGGGCATAACTCAAAGGAGATTTTGTAACAAATACTTGTGAATGTGCAATAGGAATTCACTTCCAGGTAGTTAAGAGTCGGATTCCAGGACTATTGTGTGTAAAAAGACTATTGTGGTAAATACAACAGTTTGAAAGTAGTTTTAAAAGAAATATTTAAAGCTAGTCAGAGATGACCAGCAAATTCAATCCCTAGAGTAAATGCGGTACTTATAAAGCTTAAGTGCGTTTTACGTCATAAAATCCTCCCATAATCCACATTCTTCAAAAAATAAATGTAAATTACAATCTTAAATTTGCATTACTATAACCCAATTTTCGTAATTAAATAAATCTATAATTGTACAATATATTAAAATTATTTCCCGTTCTTCAATTCATTTCAAAATTGTATAAACTTATTGAGTTTATTAAACCCTACAACGATGTAGGGTCTTTTATGATGAAAGTAGTCAAAATAACTGATTTTATTGTAAATGCATAGCTGTAGTCGCTGCAGTTGGTGCAGTGCAGTAGTTGCATAATAGGTTTCGACTTATAAGTAATTATAACTAATAGAGTATCAATTTATAACTTATATGCACATTAAGGAAGTAAGTATACAGAGTGTCCATAAAATACGTGTCAGAACATTGGAACATGGATCCTCATATGAAAAGAAAGAAAACGATCTACAGAGTTACTACAAACAACAACAAACAAAAACTGGAAAGATAAAAATGTTTATCAATAAAAAACAAAATGGTGAATATCTGGGTAAATAAGCATTTTCGGACATACCTTCATATAAATAATCTTTTTTATGAACTGTTAGTTGTTTTGGTTTAGTTTTATGAATTGTTATTATGACAGTTGAACATTTT
Source organism: Macrosteles quadrilineatus (assembly GCF_028750875.1). NCBI lineage: Eukaryota > Metazoa > Arthropoda > Insecta > Hemiptera > Cicadellidae > Macrosteles > Macrosteles quadrilineatus. The sequence goes on along the minus strand of NW_026542596.1, from coordinate 12,931,644 downwards.
TGTATATTGAATACAATGGATTTGAATTTTGAATAAAAGTGCAAATACTGCATGTACAACCAATTTTAACAGTCACAAACTGCAGACAAAATTAAAACTCTTTTGTAGAAATATGCAGTTAACTAACCCAATAAAAAGTCAATCGTACACTCATTTTCTATCAACATAATGACAAGCGAAACATAATAAATGTGGGTACCCAATGTGGTAAAACTTTTCAAGATTGATCGCTTCAGATGAGATTCCACCAAAGGATAAATCAATCTGTATCGATTTAGATTGACGGATGCGAAAGTATTTGATAGATATATTTTCTGATGGACTGCTAGCCAATAGTCAATAATTGTGTTAAAGTACACATACCCCCCCCCCCATTTTTATTTATATTTACTGGACTATTAAAGTGTGTTTCTTATGCTATGTGTGTGTTTATAAGGTTATGTGCTTAATATGTACCATTAATATTAGTGACTAAAGTGGTGCATGGATTTTATAACCGTTATTATCCTAGAAATAATAATGAAAACAATCCTGATTTATCTATAACTGATGATTATGATTATATGATTTATCCCTAACAAGACTAAAAGATCGCGCCACTCATAATACACTCATCTCCATTCATACTTGGCTTAAAATACCCACTTTGTATGGTCGCCATTTCATTAAAAAGGATAAAGTATCACCAAAAAGAAGTTTAAAATTTAGAAAAGGGGAATTATTTTACTATGTTGGTACTGATATTGTTTCCTAATATCGTGTCGAACAGTTAATATATACACATATGGAGGTTGTTAGTAAAACAATGCATCTTAAAACATATAGTTTTGTTAATTTTGTAGAATAAAAATTTATAGCTATTTTAATTAATTAATGTCCTAAATATAATATTACTTATAGAATAAGCATAGAAACAAACAAGTTGTTTAAATATTTTGTAAAAGTAAATATTTTGGCTTCACACAGTATTTTGATGATAAAAATAGTCTATCATTTATAATATTAGTAGTTTCCAGAGGAGTAACTAAATAATTTAAACTTGTGTTTATTAAGACCTTACAGTCAATATTAGGTTAGTATTTACTCGTTTAGATTCAAGAAATAACATTAAACATCTCAGTTAATTTATCGTACAGCCAAGTCCTGATCCATTGTAGTAATTACAGCAATCTTTTTAATTAACTCTAAGGCTTGACAGGGATTTTTTATTTACACGACGGACAAAGTTAATTTATTTCTTACATTAGCTTAACAATTTTTTTTTCTAGAGTTCAAAATTAAATCATAAAGTTGTTTCTTGTATATTTATTTGGAGATTTTAAATTATACCTAACTAGAGTTTACCAGCTGTGTTTTAATGATCTAGTTAGTATTTAACTATGCAACAAATTATTTAAAATTAAAAGTATTTTTCAAATGCAAAAATGCTTGTACATATGAATGCCCTTAGGCCCGGAGGACAAAAGTATTATACTAACCAAACAACATGTACCGACGTGACCCCAACACAACATAATCATGATCTACTGTATACATACTATATTTCCTACATTTCCCTATAGTATACTCTCCAAATAAGTACCGGTTACCGGTTTTGTACTGTACCGGCTCACTCCTTGCTTTGCTGTAAACGTTCCACGCACGGGCAGTTGTCTATATGGACGGACAAATGCAAGGTAATAAGAGGCCGCCAACCTCTAAAAAAAAGTTAATTACTTCCTTATTTTGTATGTAGACATTATATTTCAATTCAACTTTATTTTGTACGCTTCGAGATGTGAAACAAATTGTAAAATAATTAATCTATTGCAATTTAAAACTATTCCATGTCAGATGGCAAACCACAAATTAGCAGTTTTGTAAGTTATCTGACTATTGTACAGAGTTGACGTGACAGTGACTTGTGGTCAGGCTTGGGATTAGCAACTTCACAAATAGCTACGGGGAAAAAAGTATAAGTATAATTACTTTCCTATTTTATTTTGAAAGATTAAGAAAGAGAAAAGGTGTAAAATAATTTATAAGACTTTCACAGTAATAAGAGCAATAGCAGATGGTATATAACATTAATGATCGATTGTCAGTCCTATTTAAGAATAAGGCGTTATGTATAATAAATCTAGAAACCAACCAATACGATTGCGTTATATTGATAGTAAACATAACCCTTTTTACATTAGTAACAAAATAATCTTAAAATTAAATATTCCTAAAATTATGAGCTCATACATAATAGTTTCTTATTCTAATGATATCTAATATGTCTTCCGTAATGTTTAATATTAGTAATCATGAAGTTAGCAGTGATTTTAATTTTTGCAATAAGAACATTTGTGTAACGTTTATGGCTTACACTAACCGTGTTGCATATTAAAACATACTTTACGAGTAAGGTTAGCAACAGAAATATAAGCAACTATTATATACGCATACCTTTTATAATGTTGTGTCGTACAACAAAGAGCTAGTTATGCTTTGGTAGGCCTACAGACAGATAAGCTGGAACCTAAGCCAATCACTTATATTAGCCTGTAGTGGTAGCGAGATGTGCCATTAGGTCAATATATCAGCTGTTAATTACCACATTAACCTCTGATTTGTGATCGGCACGATTTTGCAAATCTCCTAAACACAGTTAGACACATAACAATCACAGGACGCGTACTGAGATTATATAAAGGTTTTTATAATTTAAAGTATTAGCATTAAGGTTTTCACTGTGCATGGAAATAAAAATATTTAGTCTCATTCATGGTAGTTTAGGTTGAACAATAGAATTATGTTAGTAGTTGAACAAACAAATGAAATTAAACTAAAATGAAATTAGGATGTAGGATTTTACTTTGGAACCCAGCGATATTCAAAAGTATAGTGTCACTTCATCCAGAAACATTAATTAAAACTTGACAAAAGTTGGCAAAGATGAATAAGCTATGACACAAAGGCCAATTAACAATGTTCAAAGTCCCTTTATTTGAATTACGAATAAACTCTCCTAATGAAATGCTTTTTAAGGGGGTTAATCATTTGCACATTCCATTATAACAGATTTCAACCGAGTAGTAATTTATGCTAAGTAAGTGTGATAATTTATGATGTTTTTTTTAGTGTCGTACATTTTCATCACAAACTTATTTTAATTTTTGTTATACATCCATCTTTAGTACAACTTTATTTGGTATAAAATCGCATATCAAATTCTTCAAAACATTCGTTATTTTTATGCTCGTACATAATTTTGCATAAATCATACTGCCATGAATAGCGTAGGTAAAGGTAAAGGTAAAGGGAAAGATTTAATTTTTAAATAAACTATGGAATATAGACTAGGTACAAATTAACAATACGCATTTGACGGCACGATAAACCAAGCCAAACACAAAACAAGACAACCTACATTAAAACTCAGTCCATCTAAAACTGGCGAAAAGTTTTAACAGATTCATTATCTTCTTAATTCACCTTTACCACTAAAATAACTGTAGAAACCATGTAGTAAGTTATTTCTAAAGAATCTAAAGAGGTTCCCTAAATCTTTCACTTCATCTGGTTATACAAATGTGATGCTGCAAAACTGAAAACTACCTAGTCATTACGTTATTTATAATATTTTCTTACAGACAAAAGACAATACTAGACTAAACTATAACAACCCTACCTAAGTACTTGTTGCTATGTGTAGAAACACCTTAACCAAGCTACAAACTAATGTAGTAAGTAACAAATGATACCCGTAAAATATGTTTGTCATACAAAATGTTTTGTTTAACGGCTGAAATGTCAAGTTTCCAAAAGTAGCCTGTGGAGAAAATCAAAAAACCAAGTAAATAAATTAGGATAACCGAGCTATGCGTTATTAAAATTCCATTTAAAATTGGAAGAAGATTAAGAAACTAATACAGATGATTGTCTAAAGCATATAAACATTGCACAAAGTTTATTCTGGAAAATAACATCAACCTTAATTTATTTCCAAGAATATTAAAAGCTTTCATAAAGGTCTGGCAAACAAACAGGGTTTAGTTAATAAAACGAAATTATATCACATCTTCAACAAGTAACGACAACCTCGAGTCTGTGTTTTATCATTTTCATTCCGTCTATTCACAGTATTTTATCTCAAATTCTGTACGCTATATTCATTACAACCCTTTTGAGACCAGTCAATGATTTGTGAGTGTTGCTTGATTCTAAAAGGCGTTGAATTACATTACAGGTTAATCACAACAGAATATCATTGGCAAAGCTTTAGAAATGTAAGATTAATAATACTGTATTGTTATATATAAAAAAATTACAATGTAATCAATTTTGTGAAATACTGTTTTAAATTATACGTTTTGTCCTAGTTGTTGTAACTGTTTTTTAATTAAGTGACATTTCCACTGTAACAACCATTAAAGAAGCACTGTCAAATCAAATCAAATCAAATCAAATCAAATCATCTTTATTTTTGCACAGAAAAAACTGTATAATAGCGTCACAAGAATATATAATAAAACTAAATTATAAATGCTGTTAGAACTAAAACGTAATTAAACAGTATCTTAATTCGATCGGCAACTTAAAAAATCTTTCACAGTGTAGGGCAACAGTGTAGCTTGTTCCAAGAGTATGCGTTTGACCGCTCTCCCAAATTTGTCTTTGTCTTGCTCCACTTTCAGGGGTTCAGGCAACACATTGAAAAACCTGATGCTATTATAAAATAGGTGTCTCTCAAAGAAACTTGTCCTGTGCTTAGGTAGCTTAATATTGTTTTTTTGTCTGAGAGTGTACTGCATTGAATGGAACTGCGGTTGATACAGATGATAATTTCTTTTTAAAAACGATAGACAACTGAGTATGTATATGGATGGAAATGTGAGGATATTGTATTCCTTGAAGAGAGGCTTGCAAGAAGTACGACGGGATATTCTGAAGGCTGCTCTTAGAGCTTTTTTCTGAAGACGGAAGACAAACTTTGTTCGTACGCTATCACAGCCCCAAACTGCCACCAAATACGACAATAATGGGTAAATCAGTCCATAATAGGCACTCAAGGTTACACGAGAATCGGTAAACCTCGAAAGACCTCTGATCACAAAAATTCCTGTGCTAATTCTTCTGGATATGAGCTCTATATGGTCATGAAAGTTGAGCTGTCTGTCTAAAACCAAACCAAGAAACTTAGCATTGCTGCAAGAAGAGATCTCTTCGTCACCTATCAAAACAGTCAGTGGGACTTGCTTTTTTGAGCTGTTAATATGGTATTGGAGCATTTTTGTTTTCTTGCAGTTTAGAAGAAGTTTGTTGTTTTGGAACTGTTATATTAAAATCCATAAACATATGAAGACTATGCACCTACTTCCCATATTTTTTCTTTCCAAACGCCACCAAAATTGAACTAATTGGTAAATTAATAAAACAAAGCTAAACTATCCAAATATATGATATGTTAATAATTCAAAATAGATTTAACAGTAAGTAAAACTATGTAAATTTACCTAAATGTTATTTAAAAAGGTATGAATGTATTGATAACGAATCCATCTTCTTTCATGTCAAACCTTTGTCGTTGGAACCTCAATAATGTCCACTTACGTTATTTTTGGGCAATTGTTTGAACAATATAAGTATTAAATACTGTGTAAAATATGTTTTATCTACTGATATTGAAGTATTCTTGTATATAAAATCATAGTGTATACGCGTACAATACTACCTATCTATGAACGGTTGTGGGGCTGTTAGTCTGCATTAACTATCGAAGTAGTATAACTGCCATGTCCTAATCACATTACCTGATGCCAGATTAACTTTGACTAATGTGAAATACGCCAATGAAGTATTCATCGACAGTTAATGTAGATTTCCTCATATGAGTTAATCGTCGTTTACATTATCATCATTACAATGTATATATCCTCCTTCTCCGTGATTTGATGTGAAAGAGAAGGATTGAGAGGATCACGTTATAATAGGAACACCATAGCAAATATCTCTCCTTCCATCTTGACATCGGTGGTCATTTGTCTTGCTTCAAACAATAGAATTGTATTATACCTCCCTTCAAGGTTTTCAAACCAAAGAACTAGTACGAAATTTGGTAGGATTGAGGGATAAAATAAACTCCTTCATATATCTCGATTTTACTATAGTTTCTTTTATGCATTAATAATAATCCTAGAACAAGATGACATCATTGAAATTGTAATCTTACTGATAAAATTACGCAATTGCATGGTCGTACAACAATACATTTTTATAAGTTGTTTTTTATGTTTGTATGGGTTTTATTCACATTCAAAATTTAAATTAAATTATCACTGTCACATATTGACGAATGGTTCTAAACGCTCTTTATACATTATAGAACATTGCAATAATCTTGATCGCAATATTAAACTTGTCCTCAGCATTATACATCAGTTATGTCACAGCTCAGCCTCAGGCTGCAATAATGTCTGTCACAACGTCTCGCTTTGGCTTCACATGTGTTTAATTACTTTTATAAACCCACTTACTTTTAATTAGTTTTATTTGAAATTCCTCAAATGCGTTTTAACAGAATTGATAGTCTGCCCTATTTTTTTATCAGATAAATTTTAGAAACGACATTGATTTCCGTTAAATTTTTGCTAGCATTATTAGATAGCATTGACGAACAACTAATTCTAAAATGTTTTGAGATGGTTGAATGCAGAACACTTGCTTGAAAATAATGCTTTTCATAATCATGTTAAATGTAAAAAATTCTAGAAAACAAACCTTAATAAGGTATGGTGACAACTATTTGTGCAATTCTCTCAAATCAGGCATGTCTTTAAAAAGCTACATCTACTAATTGGATTGACCCATGCAGGATTATTTCTGCCTACATTGTAAATTCTGGTCAAAATTGAGAAAAACTCGATTGTTTTAGGTTCAAGGTCGGGTTCGACAGGAACTATGGTTTCACCAGATGGCAATAGCAAGCAACACAGAAAAACAAAAATAATAATAGGAATAATAATAAAACGTCTTTTATTTCAAGCAATTTTCAGTAACAATACTGTTTTTCAAAACTACTCAAGTCAATACAAAAGAAATATTACAATAACAATAATTGACTTATTAACTAACAATACCTTAACTTATATTTACAAAAGACATTTTTTGGAGTTCAGTCGAAAAGCTTTATAACTAAGATTTTTTACATTTTCTGGCAGTTGGTTGTATTTCTGAGGAGCAAAAAAAGAAAATCCTTTTTGCCATATTCTAACTGGACGCGAGGCAAGTGCAGCAGGCCATCCTGTCTTGTACTCCTCTCTCTAAATTCTCTCCTAGTTTTCAACTTATCTTTCAGATAAGTGGGTCTGCTAGTGTTGGTGACCATGTGAACAATAGCCACAGTCTGTAACAAACGTTCTGACTCCACAGACAACATCCCACTTTGCTTTCTGAAGGAAGATACGTGGTCAAATTTTCTCAAATCATACACAAATCAAAGCATTGTTTTGTAAACGATTGATGAAATCAGTATGTTCAATTGACAGGCTGAAACCAAAGGCAGGCAAAGCATAATTAATGACAGGCAATACTTCCAAAGATTCTTCACCAAATACCACCAAATACTTCACTATTTGTAGTTTTACATCTTCTAGCAGTACTTTCCTGAATCTATTGAACACCCTGAGCAAAGCCCTTTGGAACGATTGATTCGACGTGTTTTGAAAATTTTAACTCCACGTCAATTGTGAGACCAAGAACTTTAATTGTCTCAGTAGACTTTAATATCATGTTCTCCATAAAAATACCGATACAAATGATATGTATGTAATCTCCACATCTTTACTTATAAAACTTATTATAGATTTTGATAGTTCTAAGCTAAACTGATAAGTTAAATTGATGAAATAGTAGTATTTTGTATTATATCTATAAACATTTGTTTTAAATTAAAACCATGAAACGTGGTCACTCTGCTCAACTGGTTTTCACTGTTATGAAAACAATCCTAGTAATAAAGGTTGTTACGATGATAACGATGATGTACAATCATAGATGATTAATATAATTAACTGTTTATATTATTTTATCCATCGTACGATCAAAGAGTGTTTTACTTAAAGTAGTTTCACTGGTAATTTTAAAATAACACGGACAACATTTCGTGGAAAACCTTTACGGGTTTATAAGATTTTGTTGAAACTCGTATTTTACACAAGCTCAGAAAGTTTTTAATGGGAATAACGAGATTTGTGAAGATCTAAATAAACTTCACAGCTGAACAGCGTTTGTATTCATGTGGCTAAATAATCATTTTCTTTAGACATGCGTAACTTTGCAATGCTCTCTTTGTTCTAAAACGGATTATAATCGGCAAATACATATAAAAGATTTTTAGGTGCATAATTGCTAAAAATGTACTTTTTTTTACTTCGAAGAACGCAAAATAATAAAATACCCGATAAATTCTTAGTTCACTTGCTCCAAATTAGCTTTTTATGCCATAAAAAATATGACATATTTTCATTTTAACATATAATCAGAAAATCAGAAAATCTTTATTGTTTCATATTTATTTACAAGTTTATACACAGAGTAACTTAAGAATAACTTCGATTAACTAACTCACACACTTATTTAACTATGAAACAATTCATCCCTAGGTCAAAGACCTGTTTGGGATGTTCTATTACGTATATACACATATAAAAACTGCTCAAAAGATGGGATATAATACAAAAACTATAAAAGGAACTCATGATAGTGAAAGTATCAGTTTTATCAATATGTTATAATAAATTTATTGAAATATGAATGATAAAAAACTACAAATATAGTATATTTCATCACTAAAGGGCCTAAAGTGACTCTTTTTGACCCGATGTCAAGTTTTTCGATCGAGCGAAGCCGAGGTCCGAAAATGAGCGAGGGTTAAAAAGTCACTTTTTTCCCGTGTGGTGAATTATATTTTCCATCATATTTTATCATTAATTAACAAACAAAGCTAAAAAACGAAATAATTTTAATTAAAAGATAGCCTCTCAAAACGACTTCCAGCTTGCTTTCGATTCTGCTAATGCAAATAAGCATCTGTTTAGTCGAGCAATCGACAACAATTGGCTAAACCCTGACCTAATAAATAAATCGATAAATAATTTCGATCGATACGAATGCCACAATCGAAATTTACAACTGTTTACAACAGCTGATTTTTACTCCCCAGTGAGTAAAAATGCTACTTTAGACCTGCAACGCATGCATAAAAAACGGCTGTTTTTGCTGCAGTATGACGAAGAAATATATATAGCCTTCTTAAATCGCCAAAGCTCTTACTTTAGTGAATTCAAACGTTTCGTGATCATTTGGAAATCGGTTATTGATTCGGTTTGTATTTTTAATAATACATATAGAAAATAAACTTAATGACGTCCTGTTATCGTAACTCTACCTGCAACTTGCAATATCGTGTGCTATAGTATTCCAATTGTTGTACAGATTAAAACACGTAAATTTATATGTTAAAATTTATAACAGGTATCTAAAATATATTCTCTAGTATTTCTTTATCGTTCAGACATTAATAAATTTTTCCTGAGCAACAGAGGTATAATTTACATGTTAATATATTGTTTACAAATATTTCGGATGGTTAAACTGATTTCATAAATCTAACTTTTAAGGAACAGTAACTAGTTAATGCTACCATGTAATTACATATAGTTTAATCAGTCTAACTAATACGGATTAATTCAACCATGCAAATGTATTTTGATTAAATATGTTTCATGATCGAAACATGTGTCACGGTACCTTTGACAGTGTAGGAGCTGATTATCTCTTTGAATCACAAAACGTGTTATTTTAGGTAATGGTGAATACATGCAATGACACAAATATAATACAAAACTTCCTGGTTGTTAATTTTTAGTTTAGAAAACAATTTTCTTGTTAACTTATACTATAATAAAGTTATATCATTTTATGTTTAACCTATACATTTTACATCTTTATTTTACCCACATAAACTCACATTAAACCTCATTATATCATGATATAATATAATTTTACATTTACTTGTTTAATCTCTTTTGGAATTTTTTTATAAGAATGGCATGCATAATATAGAATTTGGATTCAATATTTTGAGAAATTTTACAACACTGGAACTCGAACGACATTATGTAATAGAAAGGTAATAGGTATACAATGGGATTACAAATATGGATTTTGTCAAACCATTGCAGGGACGTAATGAGATTTTTAGAGTGATCCCATACAAGTACTTAAAACATAACAGGTATATTAATTATTATTTAACATAAACCCAGTCAAGCATACGCACAAAAACAGGAACAATAGGCCTATATTGTTTACGAATCACTCTAAATTTATAATTTATAAGTATCATAATCTAAAGGACCTTAGCTTAAATACGACCCAAACCACGTTATAAATTGTTTGCACATCTGTTTCAAGTTCGTTAGTTCAACTGTATTGCCTCAATTACATTTTACTTTTAGCCATCCAAAAGAGGTATCAGGAGTGAATAAAACATATAAAAAAATAGTTTTCAAGAAATTGCTCCAGAGTATAATTTACGTCTCTCACAAACAAGACAGATCCACATGACTCTACACAGTCTGACCTGATAAATACTTTTACCTACGACCGTTTTTTTAAAGTAGCCATTCCAGTCCAGTTCTTAGAATTGAAAAGTTTCACTTTGCAGCTGTTTACTTTCATATCAGCATAGTTTCATTTCATATCAGCATAGTTTTTCTCATATCAACATAGATAACGGACCAATGAGGTTCAAGTATTGAGAGAAAAGAATTAAAATTGTAATGCTTCGAACGTCAACTAATTAGCTGATCAGCTGATCAGTTGACCAATTTAATTGTTGATCCGACTTGTTCATGTAGATACTCGCGTATTCTTAATTAAGTTGGTGGAAGTTCAAAAATAAATTAAATATTTGCCGAATTGTACCTGATACAATATTATTTATGGTAAGAACGCTGCTAGCAATGTAATATTTAACGAAGTTTAACAAACACGTAATTACAGGAAATCAGCTGATTATACAACAAGTCGTTGCATCACTTTCAGTGGCAATGACAATACACGAAAACATAACCTCTCTAAAAAGTTATCAGTAGTGATTGTTAGTAATTAAATCCAGATTGACAGTAATTAAAAAACGGTCGTAGGTAAAGTAGTGTACGCAACTCGCGTTAATAGTCTTTACGCAATCGTTGCGTAAACTACTATATCAAGGGACTATACCGTAACGACTGTATGCATCTAGTGAGTTGACACACGTAATATCTCTTTAGAGAAAGTATAATTTGTGAACAGCAATAGTTATTAATGATGAAAAAGCCAACGATAACATCTTGATACTATGGTTTGTCAAAGGTTAATGTTATGAAAATATAAAGAAACAAATACCCCCACAGCAGCAAACCTGCATACTAAGCGAATTTACATTTGCCTGATTGGATTTACACTAAAATGCCTCCATAAAAATATCACATTTATTCCCTATTTAAATATAATTAGTTTAACGATTACTTAGGTTTGCTGCAACAGGGAGGGTAAAAAAGTGTTTGTTTGTTGTAAAATGTTAATAGTTTAGTAAGACATGAATGTATTTTCCAAATTTGATCAAAATATGTTCATAAACAAGCAAACAACAACAGTTGACTTATTCTCCATAAGAATAACATTGGAATTTTCAATTTACATCTATTTTGGATTTTATCCGTAACCATTAGGCGCATAATAAAGCTTCAATGTACTAAATTATATGTTATTTTGAGCTCTACAAAATGGTTTGGAAAGAAATTGTGAAATTTTGTGTTTTTAGGGTAAAAAATGGGAAAACCCAATTTTTACCCCATATAACTCCACATAAACCCCCGTTACCATAGTCCGATCATGCTGGTTTGCGAACTCATTTATAATAAATGTAGGTTTACACTTTTGTACCAAATTTCATAAAAATCGGATCATTTATTTTTTGCTCCAGTTATCGTGCTAACGGACATATATAGCACGATAACTCGAGCAAATATATCGAGTAAATATATAGAGTCCGCATATCTTATACATATCATATTTATATCTTTCCTCAATAGTCTTTATTTTTTGGACACTTGGAAATTAGCAATGTATTTCAAAGTTTAATATGTTAAGCTGCTGTAATTTTTTTACCATTTTCTATATTTTAACGCATTAAATACTCTACAAATAAAAATCTACTGTAATATTTAGGCAATAATATGTTAGGAAGTACGAGTTTCTTCACATGAAGCTCAGGTGTATTTGCACCAACGATAACCAACCTCTGCCTCTTATCTGCATATTATAAACATCTATTGTTTATCTCTTAAACAAACCCTTCAGATAGAATGTTGTATATTCTCATAAAAAATACTACAGCAAAAATGTATGGCGTGTTTGGATAAATTTAACTAACTGTTTCTATCTGTTAATGTAATTCCATTAACTAAATGCAGCTCAAAGTAAACAAAAAATTTCAACATCAGCTGTAAAGAACAGTATGCATTTAAACAAATGTAAAAATAAAATATACCCAAATATTATTAATTAGCAATTTTAGGTGAGGTATTAAAATAGTTTAATAGCGTTTTCCAGAACAACTGAAATCAAATTAATACCTCATTAGATTTTCTTCCTTTGCTCCTGTTCAAAAAACAATGTAGAATAAATTAATTTTATCAGTTACTGATGCATATTATGGTAATTATAATGCAGGAGTGTAGTCTAAAATAATATTCGCTGAAAATACGAGCTTGTTCCTGGAAATGAATGAGAGTTTACATGTGTTCGGGTAACAATGACAAACTGCAAATAGTGAACTTGGCGAAAATAGAACTTATCATTCCGCTCACTCTTTGCTGCAAAAATATCCCTTATAACATTATTATTTTATTTATATTAAGGAATAAAGTCAGTTAACTCACTGTAACGTACACAAATATTTGGTAGATTTTATATGTTTTTGGTTATAACTAAACTAATCAAGTTTCTAATTACCTTTGCACTACACAAAGTTTACGGTTTTCAGTTGCCTTTTATTTCAATGTTCAAATCAGTTTTCGTCAATTGAGTAAAAGATTTGGGTAAATGATTGACATAATAAAGACTTTTACCGTTTGGTGTGTTTTTGTAATCACACATAAGATGATAAATGCTATCCCTTATGTACTATATCAAAGAAAATCATTCTGTGATAATCTGTATAATAATCACATTAAACTAAAAAAATTATTGGAAAATAAACCAAATATTTCAAATTTATAATCAATGCACTTAAGTTTTGCTTAGATAAATATTTTTAGCAAGAAGATTATTAACCCTTAAACCTAAATTATAAAGGTTTTCCTCAATGATACTTGCTAATCTTATCTTCATAACGTTTCAGTCCATGCACTCAGTTCAGTATGAATTCTGTAAACTCCAATGACTGTTAATACTTTAAATAGGCAAACAATTTTATTTACGATAAAACTCACTGCTAACAACATTGACAAAAATTAAGTATACTTTTCATTTTGTTATTTTTATTATTATCATACGAAAGAGAGTATTAAAAATTTAATCACCGAATATATATAGAATATGTTAAGTAGTTTAATTTTACATGAGATGGAAGCGGACTTACTTACGGTGGAGAGAGAGGTCAAAATGCTTGCGTAGTTTGTACAAAACAAATTTTTTTTTCCAATAAATATTATAATAGTTTTAAAAACACTATTCTACTTGAAATGGTAATAAATGATTAAATAAAATTATAATATAAAATTATGAAATATTATATTTTCTATAAAATATTAAACTACCTAAGGGGAAAAGCAATTTAGAGATATAAACTGAATATTAATAATTAAAAATCACACTTCCCTCGTACTACTTCTTTATTGTAGTTTTATACCTACTTTAATTACTTTTTCGTTTTATTGGTTCTCTAAGAAGATTTTACTTGCGTGCACCTCGGATTGGTTTTTTCCAATTATAACATAATGTTAGCAAAAAAGCTTAAAATAAGAATCATTATAACTCGAGTTAAAACTAGCTGTCGACATGTGACATAATAAAATATATTGCTGTACAAATTCTGAAATGATTTAATAGTTATGTGTTGGAACGATCCAAAAATAACTTTCATATGCATTGTAAATAACTAAATGGATAAAGTTTAAAAAACAAAAAAATTGAACTGCCATAACCTTTGGTATAATTGACATAGAGACCTCTAGTTTGGGCCATTATTAATTCTTCTTTTGTTATGACCTTTACTATTATGTAAAACTCAATAGGGAAAACGTTTGTGTAACTTACATTTGAAAAACTTAACTATTATTACTTAAGAGTTATGTATTTTAAATAGCACTTTTGGTATACAATTTTTTCTTTGATACATTTTTTGGCACAGTTCAACCCGTATTTAAAAACGTGTTAGAAGAGATTTACTCTGAGGTAAATAAAAATATGACACCAGGATTGATTTTACCGGGAATAGTAAAAATAAAACCTTTTTCGCTGGATATAAAATTTGGAAACTAATTTCAATGAAGTATTGGAAGTTGGGCTACAAAGAAGTGTGTTGGTCAGAGTTAAACCATCAAAATATTAAAAAGAATCCCTCGCGTAAGTAGGGTACTTTCTAAAGCTTAAGTGCGTTTAACGTCGTAAAAACCTTCAACATTCTACTTTCTTTAAACAAAAACTGAGAAGTCTTTTATATCACAACACATTCAGTTTATCTCACAGATTGTGGAATCTTAAGAGCCACAAATATGTTTTGGAGAAGACTCTATATAAAAACTTAAAATGTACTGGACTCATTATTACTGTATGTTTGTTGTTCTTTCAATTATTTTCAAATATGTTTATCCTCAACTACCTGTTACCCACGGGCTTCACCCCGTTTGACTTAATAAAGTACAGTATTAATAAAACTATTAATTGGTTAAGTCAAGCTGAAATAAACAAAACAGAATACAGTAATACGAACAAATAATCACACCTGAATTTTAATAAATTAATAAATTGAAAGAATAACATACAAAAGTACATTTGAGGGATTTATAACATTAAGTAAATGGAACGTTCCCTTAGAAAAGCAATTATGGCCTTAAAGTGCAATTTATGATAGTTTAATTAGTAATTTAATTGATTAGTAATAATGGATAGTTTTGCGCAAGGTTTCTCGTCATGACGAACATTTTAGGTATATGGTGTATGGGGTTGTGACTTTTAGTTTTCTCAAAAGTTCATGGGTACTTTGGGCTTTATATATGGATTATAAGCTATAATTTATGTAATAGCTTATGTTATAATAGCTTATGACCTATAAGCCCTTTAAACATAAAGCATATTCACATAAAGGATTGTTTTACTTTAGCCTATTATTGGATAAAACACTCACACTTTTGAATGCAATTCAAAGATTATGTTAAAAGTAGTATACTTTACCAAATTCTAAGCTTTAGTTATTTTTTGTAGGTATAATATTGTGCTGCAGCTGCAAATTATGTTTAAACTTCTAACAATTATTACCAACCGCTTTTGGCTACAGATTTAATAATCCGAGTTTTTCTAGCATATTTTATTATTATGACGGTTTTTGGACGGTTTTAAACTCCATTAGATCAAACTAAATATGTAGACTAAGACAGTCCTATATTATATTTTTTGTTTGTATAGTTGTAAAATAAATTCATAAGCTGCAAACACTAACATCGTAAATGTGGATTTAATCATATTTGAAACCTATGATTAATGAAATAGTAGTATTGCTTGTTCTGAATCAGTTATACAACTCATCTTCAATGCGTGACAAAGTGGCAGAGGAACTTGTTGCATCATTGAACCGATCTGTGACATGACTGATGAACCATAACAAGTAGCTTATGAAGTAGCAAACATAAAGCTCATAAGTATTATACATAGTTCAATTATATACAGTAAATAAAATTGATAATAAAGTAGTTTCAATAAATTTTTTATAGTTATTAAATAAAGTTTTGGTGCTGTTATACAAAAATGAAGTAAAATTCCACAGATTTTAATGGCTACGATTTTAAGTATACACTAGAGCTATACAAAGTATTGGAATTCGAGTAGTAACATAATGTACGGCAATGTTTTGAAGCAAAATTGAAGCATGGTGCATGAAAACTCATTTTGTTTACACACTTCTTCCCCTTTTAACAACAAGAACTATTTTAGCTAAGCATTTTTAATGAAACCTTCACGCTCAAGCTTGTGTTGTGTAAGTTAACCAACACATTTTTTTCAATGGTTACAGGTTACAGCTATTGTTTTTAAACTAAGGTTAAATTCATAAACCTTATACAAAAAATAAAACTATATTATATTGCAAATTGTCTAGATAAGTTTACAAGGTTAAAATACTCATTCCTGTTAGTCTTTAAGTATTCGTCATAAATTATATGGTGAGAGGCTTTATATCATTTTAAAAATATAATAATTTATGTCTTTTGTGTCATAGTCTATGCAAGACATAGAATATGATTTACCTAATTGTTTATCCAACATATACATAAAGTAAAATAATAAAAAGTAAACTAAAGGCTTGTGTATGTATTTTCGTTTTCTTACAATCTAACAATGTTCGATCGCAAAACTAGATAAACTTTCTTTTAAACAAATATACATGTCGTTAAATTCTTATCGTGTTACTTCTTTAATGGGTGCTTTCATAAGTCATATATGGTTATTAACTGAAATTCTGAAAAAGTGAAAAACTACAGTGTTTATTATAATTTTCATCAACACGGTGAGGAGGAAAATGACATAACAACTGGGAAAAAATTAATTTGAGTGCACAATTTGATTTAACTTTTCATGATTGATCATTTTCCCGATGAAATTTCACAAAAAGATAAATCAAACTGTATTGATTTAGATTGATGGATGTGACAAAAGCAATCTTGCCAAGATTATTTTGTTGCTGATTTACTGCCAGCCAATAGTCAACAGTGCGTCAACCTCACAGGACTTTCACATTTGTTCTAGGGTTTTGATAATTATTTTATGAATGAGGAATAAGCAGGTACTTTGTGTGTACAAAACTTATAAAATGCTAGTTAAACTACTATGTTACGTGTTGCCAATGTAAGGAGGACATAACGAAAACACTTTATTTAAATATGTTAGGTAAATATATTAAGGTAACTAGCTGTATCCGCGGGCTTTGCCCCGTTTAACTTCATAAGTGAGCTCGTTCGCATGGCTCAATCACGTCCTGGTTGAAGTTCGTTCGCTACGCTCACTCACTTTTAGGGTTAGAGCTCGTTCGCTGAGCTCACTTGCCTTCAGGTTAGCTCGTTCGCTACCCTTACTCGCCTCCAGGTTGAAGTTCGTTCGCTACGCTCACTCACCTTTTGGTTGCAAATTAGCTGTTGTCATAAATGTAAAAGAAATAATAGTGCTGCACCCTGTTGGTAATCCTTGTAACTTTAATGCTATTGAACATCATAGAGCAGAACCAAATTGTTTAATTGAAACAGCTGTTAAGATTCATTAATTCCATTTAAATATGAGTACTCATAAGGTTAACATGGGAAACTCCAGAGCCACTGGGGCGGAGCCCAGAGGTCGGAGGGTAAAATCCTTTCTTAGTGAGCGTCTAATGATTTGACACAGTTCAATTTGACAGGAGAAAGTTAGGTTGGGAATTATAAACCACTATGAGTAGTTTATATGTCTTTTCATAATATTTTCTTTATGAGTTATTGTTGCATTGGTGCATACGGGCTGGAATAAACCAATCACTTATATTAGCCTGTAGTGGTAGCGAAAAAATGCCATTAGGCCAATGTAGCAGCTGTTAATTACCACATTAACCTCTGATTTGTGACACAGATTACATGACGCATACTGAGATAGTATAGAGTTGTTTTTAAAGATTATAGGAAGGTGGTCTTAGTAGGTGACAAATACATTATTTTTCTTCTCGTCTGATACAGTCTGGAGTATAAGCTAAACCATTACCTAACTTTGGTATTGTAATAAAAATAATCTCAAAACATATTTTAAATTGATAAGTATTCATTGAATAATATACTTTATACATAGAAAATTAAATTACGTTAAATACTTCCTGATTTCACTCGATTCAGGTTTGTCTTAAACAAATCCCTTTGTGGTATAAGTGGATTCAGGTTCTCAAATAGATTATGCTTCTGATCAACCTGACTAGATGGATCGAATGTCAGGTTTGATCTGCGAATGTAGTTTAATTAAGTCAAGATCTTGATTGACGCATACAAGTGGAAACGTTACTTTGATTATAACTCTGCATCCTTCCTTTATAGTTACTGTATTAAAGGATTAAGTCCGTGGAACTACTGGCATTAACATGCAGTGATATAGTAGTAAATACTGCTTGAGCTTAATTTATATAGCTTTAAATGTAAGTAAAGATACCTTATCTTATTTGCCAATAACAAAAATGTACTCATATAATATAATATAACATAACATAGTATAATATAATATTACTACTATTATAAATAATTGAAAACATTATAAAACGTTAGTACCCTTTTTAAATTAATTTTTAATTAATAAACTACATGTTTCGACACTTAGGTAAATTTAAACATGACTCTGACTTAAGTGTCGAAACATGTCGTTTATTGATTAAAAATTAATTTAAAAAGGGTACTAATGTTTTTATAATGTTTTCAATTATTTATATAGTAGTAGCCCTAATCACAATCATACTTATTACTACTATTATGTATAAAGAACTTGTTTTAAAAATCACCAGATAAATAAAGCTTCCAATCTGTTGCCTATCCATCAAATATAACTCTGTGTATTTAAAGAAAATTGTTATACTAAAATTATGTTTATTTTGATCGTTATTATATGCCAGTATTTCCTAGTGGCATCATATCAAACTATTTTTAGTCCAATATAAAATAAAGATGTTCCTTTCCAGTCCCTCAATAATGAGACACAAGAGAGGAAAGTAGTTTCATTTTGTTTTAGTTGTAAACCTCTAAATCAAGGTCAATAATAATTACGGGGTACCTGCTGTCAAGTGATCCTTATGACTTTGAAAGGTGGCAGAAGTTGAGACTAGACTCTATTTTCATGCCGCCCGCTGCATAACCGATCGGTTAAATTGTTTTGGCAATTTTTACGTGTTTCCTATATATGTGTAGGAAACACAACTTGAATGAAGCCCATTATTAAATTGAAATCAGAAATTGAATTATCAGTTAGTTATACCTTAGTATAACGTAAAGAAATGTCTCAGTGGTTAAAAAGTCGTTCGTAAGATCAAAACAAAGATGATGACGTTCGTCTGAAGATGATCCCGTGAGGATCGAAACCTTTCGCATTTCAAGGTGATGATAAGGATCACTTTACAGCGGGTAATCATACCAGTATACGAAAAGTAGTTGTTTGGAAGATTATATCACAAACGGTTGTAGCGTATAAAGGGTACTTTGATGTTGATAGGTACTAATTAACGCGTAAGGAACCCCATTTTCAGAACAAGGAAATGTAAAATGTATAAGAGGGATATACCATTGTTCTAAAGTTTACTTTCATTTTAATTTGGTGTTCTTTAACTACCAATAAGTCGAATTTAGTTTTTATTTAGTCAACATAACATGGAAGAATATTGATGAATTAATATCAAGAACACTCCAGTTATTAATTTAATAAAATAAAATAAAATATTTAGAATTTTTCAAAATATAGTTAAACTTATTAAGCTGTATATGGGCAATGCTTAACATTGTGATATATATCTTGATTCGTAAAGTGGATGAGAATAAACTAGACTAAAAATTCGATTTATTTAATATCCTATAAAATCTTCCTCTGGGGCTAATGTATGGCCCTAACCCTTGACAGATCCATCATAACCCGCCCGTCTGACCTTATACATACTTTATCATTGGGCCGGGCTATCATGTATGATATAGCTCCGGGGTTCATTTATAATCTATGTCTGTTAATACGATCAATATTTTGTTTAAGATGGTTTAAAATATAATTTCATAACCATTGTTTAATATACTGCACAAACATACGTTCAAATTAAACTATGATTTACGTAAATAACTGTTCTAAAGAACAATGTTTATTGTTGTAAACGTTAACTGAAATATACAACATTAAAAATATACACTGACGATAAGTGTATATTTACGAATGATTGGGAAATTAAATATCTAAATAAAGAATTGGCGTGTAAGTGTGTAGCACGTTGAAATAAATATTAATTATCTTAAATGTTATCAAAAACCTATCTTGAGTTCTTTACAATGTTTTAAATGAAGCCAGAAAATGTTTATTTATTTATAAACAATTTACAATATCTACAGGTATATTTATGACATGGATATGACATATACAATTATGTTTTACTACGACATCACACTGCTGTAGACATGACAATGACGTAATGTTGACATTGATGTAAACGTGTTGACTTATTTGTCATCCACATGTAGAGTGCTCGAGAGATAGTTAAATCATAATTACATTTTTTGTAAATTCAAGAACTACAAGAAAACATTATTCAGAACTAAGGTGTATAAATATATAGCGTGGAAGGCATTCAACTTATTATCTACACTTCTCCTCGAGTTACTTGTTGCATGATTTTTTATAAAGAAAAAAGAAAAAAAACATTGAATGGTTGTATATAAAACAATGCAGCTTTGATAGTTTTTTTTCAGCTTTTAAGTGGATATATATTTGGGAAGAAACTAAACGTAACATGCTTATTTCGTCACTTGCTTTTATGTAGAACTAGCTGAGTACCCGTCCTTCGTACGGGGTTGGTATACAATGCTTATTGTAGTTAAATTCTCGTGCTTTGCATTTGCAATGAGAGAGGACAAATTTTGAGAAAATTTGGTTTACTATAATCTATGGTATACTATAGTATATAGAACATCTACCATAGCCATAATGTTCTACCACTTCACCTAAACAAATTGTTTAAAACAATAGAAAGAAGTAAAGTTCTCACACTCAGGTTTCTGTTGCTGCTTGGTTCAAATTAGCTGTTGTCATAAAATGTATAAAGAACTAATGGTGCTGCACCCTGTTGGTAAACCGTATAACCTTTTAATGCTATTGAATATCATAGAAAACTATTCAATTCCTTTTAAATATGAATACTCATAAGGTTAATATGGGAAACCCTAGAGCCGCTGGGGCGGAGCCCGAAAGGATTTTTGAGGTAAGAATATGTCTATATGTTAATCGGGAATGTGAGCTATCATCATGCCAAATTTCAACACAATCCGACCAGTAGTTAATGCGTGATTGAACTTCAAACAAACAAACAAATAAACAAACAAACACACAAACTTTCACATTTATAATATTACTATGATGAATCATAATATAAGACGTCGAAATGTTAATAGTTCCGTAATGAGGAGTGGATTTAATAAATATTATGATGGTATTTTTGTAATTCTAAAGATGTGTATTTTCATACATAGGTTAGTATAGTCTACAGATATACTAAGTCCTTGAATCGTATTCGCCTAAAAATCTGATTTATATAACAATATTATTAAGTTTCAAAATGTTTAAGCGTGACTTTACAAACTTTGATGTGCCTAATCCATGTCAGTTTTATCTAGGGTTTCAGGCATTTGTGTCCCTTGAGGCGGGAAGCAATCTGTCCGATATGCCACATCTACTGAGGTTATTCACTTTGCTGGGTTTTTTTTTCGGTAGAAGTAGTATTTTAAAATCACCATGATATATCATTTGCGGGCGTTTCACAGTGTAGGCTCCATACAAACAATATTTAACAGCTATATAGCTTAGTTATTTCTAAAGTAGAATATGGTTGAATGAAACACTAGATAAAACTTTGGTCTACAGTTATATTTTATAACATACTTTTGTTCTCAGTTGATGTGACGTTAAATACAATTAATATTATTAGTTTTACTAGGTTAAGTGATTAGCGTATTTGACTTAATCAATAATACACACCACTGCACTCTGTAATTCAACTGTACTACATTCATGTATATTCTAAAACTGGATACAACTTTATTATAGTCATGGAATGTTTATAATGTCCTATTAATAGTCAAAGATACTATTTTAATTTATGAAAAGTCTTAGTCAACCAGCAAGATCATCAAGATAAAAATACTTTCCAGACATATTGGAAACTAGTTGCTTCTGCAGTTGCATGGATTGCCTATTAGCAGGTATTCAGCCTTTTTAAAAAACCTGGTGATATTCAGCATCAATTTTGAAACATATGCAATAAAGATTTTACAAGAATATGTCTTCATGTATCAAGATTTTATTGAATAGGCTAGTAGTTTATTTTGTAATTAGTGTTACTATGGTTGTACAAAATGTAAAAAAATACGAGGATTTAGTCAAATTTATTCCACATTCATAAATATACCTGTTTGGAAAAGCTAAAGGTGGTTAAATAGAAAGATGATAAAAACATCATTATGTTCAAGTCGTGGGAGCGATTTGAACAAAAGTAAAATACAAAGAGCCGTTGTTACGAAGGCTGTTTAGGTGTTCTCTGACTGTCTGATGTTCTGTAACCGTGTTTGGTGCATGTCGGCAACTAACAGCCAATGTTAATTGCAAACTATTGTCACACATTCACCTCAATAAACTACCAGTTGAGTCATTACAGTATTCGTTCTAAAGTTAATAAGTTTTTAAGTTCTCACGAATACGGAGGACCAGTTTGGACTGGGTTTCAATACTATTACATTCAGATAAATTATTTATATTTTATATCTTCCTATGTTTCAAAGAAAGGACTGGTCCAACGGTCAACTATTATCAACAATGTTTTTATTACCAACACAACGACAAAAGCCGATGTATTTAAAATATGACCGCTTTCGAGAATCGAACCAGCAGCCTTCAGATCTCAAAGTGAGTACTTTTCAACCTCCGCAAACTAGATCAATGATCCCTTCCTAAATATTTCACTCCTAATTTGTGAAGACAGAAATTTCGGCAAAAAAATTTAAGTTGGCTATGAACTTAAAATTGAAGTTTAAGATAATACTGTATTTTGTTTACCAGTGATGGAATAATGAGATTCAACTACGCAATACTGAAAACTTTACTTAGTGAACTCAAGACTGTTTTTTTTTTATTTTTATTTCAACCTATGAACAAACTTGCTTGGACACAAAAGCGTTAAGTGCAGTATTCATAATTAATTGTGGGGGAGCGAGCTGGTCTAGAGGTAAAACGCGGGACTTTGGTCCCTGAGGTCTCGGGTTCAAATCCCACCAAATAACCAATGGATTTTATCCAAGTTAGTGATAATTCCGTAAACCTACTAGCCAGAACTAATGTGAAAAACAGTGCTGGACTCGTTTCTAGCGTCCTGGGGAAAAAGTATTCATAATTGAACTATGAAAATAAAATCATATTTTTTTCGATCAACAACAGGTAGACTGGCTTTATCCACAATTAGTTATGCAAAGTTAGTTTTGTCTTATTTCTTATTTTGGTCTTTATACTTTTGTCTAATTTTTCTTGTTTTTACTTTTGTCAAAAGAACGTATGCGTTTGACTTATTGATGAAAAATTCCCACAGTAATTTCTTAAATCACACAAACACACTATTTCCAAAAATTAATTTAAAAGAAATAAAATGAAAATATAGTTCAAAATATCATCATCATTATCAATATAAACGAGAAATCTTTTTTTATTTCACGATTCTGAATCAACCACTTGACGGATTTTCATAATTTTTGTATTGATAAAAAAGATAATTTTGAGAACTAGGGAATGTCAAAGCCATAATTTCAGTTTAGGGTTTCAGTTTTTTCGAAACTAAGTTTAAAATTTTCAAAAGTCTAGCAGCCAAAGCTAACAATCTACACTAGCTCTTGGTATACTATGATCATCTATGTATAATACTCTACATTATACATTATGTATGGGAGTTATTATACATCGATGAATATGATTTGCTTAACGTAACAGCTGTAAACATTCAGCGTGTGTGACACAAATTCAGCATTTTGATAATTATATTCAGAGGGTAGACTTATTTATAGTATGTGTAATGCTATACTCATTGATACGTTCATTTATTCGGTAAGAGGATGTCAGACTATTTAAAAATACGTGGTAAAATGCTAGATGTTCTGATTAATTTTTTAGAGCAGTCTTGAAATTTTTAAGTTTTTCTTAGTGCAATATAATTTGTTTTAACAGCTGGTTGAATATAAAGATATTTTATAGAACTAACAGGTTAGTTTATTATTCTGTGATTTTGCCATTGATTATGGAAATAAGTAAGATTCCACTGAAGAATTCAAATTGAGACTCTGCCCCGAGTCTTCAAAGGAAAGGTTATGCAAATTATTTTTCTGTTCGGCATTTTGAGAAAAGAATAGGTCAATAACAATGTTTACATGTTTTAATTCATCTTGGAAGCTTTTTGTTTACAATAAATGTTTAACCGCTTAAACTTTGCTTGGATTAGAAATGGAAATATTGACATAACTTTAGTTTTAGTAGATTACTCAATTCCCGTACGGGTCCAACAGCTCGTCACTAATAAAATCAGAACCTAAAATTATCTTAAGGGTATTTGAAAATTTTGTTTACACACATGTTTTTTTTGTTACGATGCTTAAAACCAAGTTTAAATAAATATACTTTCAAAATGCATGAAAATTGTATATTCAACATTAACAATTTCAACCCTAACGTTTGTTGCATTGAGAGATTCAGATTCTCAAGCAGATTATTCCTCTGATCAACCTGACTAGTAGAGATCAAACTTTGATCTAAGAGATTAGTTTAATTACGTTGGGTTGTGATTGACATATACAAGAGGCAACATTGTTTTGATTACGCTTGTAATAAAGCGTAAATGTTTTGGTTGAATGTTAAAAATTAGTAAAATTCAACCCTTTACAATTAGGTTATCAAAAAATCTAAAGCATATTGTCTGTAAAATTACTTATGAAAACCCCATAATGGTGATTCGGTCGAATGAGTTATTTTATTTTATTTTATTGGCGGAATTAAATTTTTTTAAAGTGTGTACACACATTACACTCGTTTTCACCTCAAATATAAATAGTTAATACGTTATTACTGCCAAAATCACAAATACGTACAAGGAAATAATTATTAACTTTACTCAAGTAAAATTAATTAATTTAAATATCGATCAAATGTACGAGTCATATTTCTTTTGCATGTGTTGAGTTACATGTTTTCAGAAATATTCAATTAATCAAATGAGTAAGTAAGATTATATTGTAACCTTTTTAAAAACCAATACATATTTATGTTTCCACAGCCTTTCATTTGGAAGGTACACGCATATCGTATTTAGGTTTTAATGCATCGCACTTATATCCCCAACTGCAATAAATAATGAAGGGAGTCCTGATGGAATGGCCAGAGTGCTAACTCACTGGCCCATGAAGTTATTTAAGTGTTGAATGCAAACCTACACATTAGTTGATGAATTTGTCAAAACATTGCGTAGGTTTGCAGTTACTCTATGGATTGGTCAATGTTGTTTTGATTAATATTTGCCTCGGTTTTACCTCAGGTGTAACCTGGTGCTGTTAACTCAGGAAAGTACAAATAACAGATCTACGAACTTAGGTTTTTGAACAAAACTCTTGTTAAATAATGTAATTTCATATTATCTGTGTATAATGCTATGTAATTTACTGTGATAAAAATCTAAACCAGGTGAACTCTGGCTCAAAAACCTGCATGTAAATAAATAACTATTTTTACAAGTTTTTTGAATCAGAATAGGTAATTGAAGCTTGAAAAAACATATAAATGGAGTGCTTATCACGGTTCATCAATTGCTCAGATGTCAATATTTTTATTTATGTAAAACACCCCTTTTGTTGTTTGAATTGATCAAACCAACATTAAATATGCATTCAATTAATTGTGTTTAATGCGATAGAAAATAAAATAGCATTTTCATCCTATTTGATGAAACCCAAAAGTTTGTTTTACTGACATTACACTGCATTTTATTTTATTATGTGCAATTTACAAAGAAAACTACGTAATAATGATCAACATATTTACTATAAAATACAGAACTAAACATAATTTCATGTAAAAAAAGGAAAGCTGTTAACTTACTTGGAAATCTAATTTAAAGCTACTATCGTAAATTGAAATAGCATTGAATGTTTCTTTGAATGCAATAGAATTCCACATCGAATAATACGGTATTTGAGCATTGTGAAATTAGTGTCTGTCCAAAGGTCTATTCATCTTTACTAACTTTTGTTAAGTTTTAATTAACGTTCCTGGATGAAGTAACACTGCACTTTTGCTAACAATTGCTTTTGTAAAGAACAGAAATTGCTGAGTCATTAACATTTTTATATTATTTAATAATACGAGAGATTATACTCTCGTAAAAATTTAGTTCACTCGGCTTGTTTTAAATGGCATAAACATTTAAACATTATATATAAACCCAGCTAAAACGGTCCGATTTAGATGGAATTTGGTAAAAACGTGTAAACGGTAGGCTACGTTTCCATGAACCAGCTTGATCAGACCATGGGAACGGCAATTAATTTTATGGGGTTAAAAAAGAATTTCCTCATTTTTATCCTTAAAACATTAAATTTCCTAATTTCTCTCTAAACCATATTGTTCAACAACAAAAAAATATAAATTAGTAGTTTTAAGTGGTTTTGTATAGGAAGTGGTTACAAAAAAAAATCAAAATATTGTAAATTTTAAATTATTCTTATGAAAAATAATCATATTGTTGTAGTTTGCTTATTTGCTTAGGATGTTGATGACGCTTGTCAAATCTATTTATTTCAATAATATTTAACCATAAAGACAATATATTACCCTCCTTGTAGTTGCAAACATAAGTACGCATTAAACCGAACGTAACTTAGATAACAATTGAATCTGACATGTTTAAGGTAATATTTACTTAAAATGTTGGATTATAACTTGATAATCCAATCAGAAAAATGGAAATTCGCTTAGTCAGTAGGTTTAATGCAATGTGATATTTGTTTTTGTTATGTTATTGTAATATGTCATTTAAGTTCAACCAAGGCCGTAGGGAATGCAATATTTTAATAAGAGTATAGATATCTGCATTCTCAAAAATATATAGAGCACTAAAATATAAACACACATTTTTTCACAATAGGAGGCGCCATTTTAAAACGAATAAAAAAAGTCGAAATATGATTTCTCAAAAAGTGTTTGTATTAACAAGAGCTAAAAATATGTTTTCCCCAGTGTATAGTGTAGTTGTGAACTAGCATCAGCTGACTAATTGTTTGCTTTATGTTTACGTTTTTGGATTTTGGTTGTCATGGTGACTAATAATTAGTAGAGTTGAATTAATGTTTGAAAGGTGAAAAAGAAAGTTCGTTTGTTTTGTTGTTCTGATTTTCGATATGTAAAATATAAGTTAGTTGTAGAAAACTCTGGAAAGTTGTATTGTCTAATTAATTTTCCCACATATAGGAATACCAAACTTTCTTCTTAGCCATTCTCGCCTTTTGAAATAAATATAGTTTGGAATTAGATTACATTTTTCATTTTCAAAAAGCCTAGCTACTTCCCTTTACAAGCTGCTAATCCTAAGTTTGACCACAAGTCACTGTCAAGTCAACTCTGTACAAGTTTGTCAGATAAGTTACAAGTCTGGCTTGTGGTCTGCCAGCTGACAAGGAATAATTGTTAATTGTAGTAAAGCTAACTATTTCCCAACACAAGCTATGAATCTCATAACGTACAAATAAGGATTTCATTTTAATACACTACCTTTAACACTTTACATATACTATTCAATTAAGTAGATGATCAATGAATGAAGAAGATATAATTAGAATCTATCTTAGCACATGACCAAGAGGGTCAAACTCACCAATTTATATATGTGTATTTATAGTTATTGTTCCTGTGTAAGAACTTTGAACGAACACAACCAAGGTTTAAGGTAATCCTAAACTGTTAGTTAACGCAGTTGTTGACGGTTTGAAAGCAGTAAATCAGTAACAATATATCCTTGGACGATTTATCTTTTCGCATCCATCAATCTAAATCAATACAGTTTGATTTATCCTCTTGTGAAATATCTGAAAAGTTATCAATCATGAAAGGGTATAGCAAACGGTTCACTTATAAAGATCAGTTTTCAGTTACCTTCAAACTGTTTTATCAGAACAAAGTCAATGCCTACTATACAATTGTGCAGTTGCCTTAAAACTGAATAATGCTCGATGTGTGAATTCGTACTTCATAAAACACTACCTCAGGGGACCGAGCATTGCTTGTGGTGTTTAATTTTTAAACGTCAAAAAATAAACATAGGTCTACATCTTGTACAATTTCCATGATATTATACAATAGAGTATAAAATATGTAATAAAACAAATTAGATAATAACATTTATCATGCTCACGTATTGGTGTTATTTGCACAACATTTTGTGCACAACCCTGTCGTCTCAAGTCATGGAAAGTATTATTATTATCATGGAAATTGTAGGCATAAATAAACTCGCATTACTGACACAGTAAGCTATTACCAAAATAAAACTTCTGTATTTAAAAACTGTATAATTACAGTATTGCCATTTTTAAAGCTGCGCCGTCTTATAAGACTTGATGTTATAATAGTTAATTAAAAATAATTTCCATTTCCATACACACGAACAGTCAACGTTAAAAATATTTGCAATAAAGTTCACTAACAAACTATTTTACATCTCAGCTGTTGACCAGCATTGTTGCGAGCTGCGAATATCATGCGCTCTCTGGTTGCGGCATGTTTGTCAATGGATCCAGCGAACATTGATTGGATCGCGGAACGTCGCAACAATGGGACCGTCCACGGATATTAGAACAAAACGGCAAACTTATAGATCAAAACATAAAATAATATTATATGTTCATATTTATGACGTCAATGGATGGAATCTAATACTAATAATATCTACATGTGCTTTGGACGTTTTTGACATTTGCATTGAAATAATAATTCAAACATGTTAATTTTTGGGTCAACTGTTTTTTATAATCCGTGGGATCGTCAAACAATGCAGCCATTCCGGTAGCGCATCGTCAAAAACTACAGAGCGTCCTTGGTTTTTCTTCAATAGAATAGAATAGAAAAGAATAGAATTCAATCCTCAACATATGAGCATATTCTGCTGAACATCTCATTCCTGACTATAATATTTTGCTGTTTAGTTAAATTGCCCAATTGTATAATAATATATATACAAGGTGGCTGGTCATCAGTGTTACAAAATTTTTTTGGCGTAAGTACAAAGTAAATGCAGTGTAATGATGCATATAAAAGGTTCCAAGTCCAAAAATTAGCTTCCCAAAGAATTATTTTATGTTTTTCAAAAATAACTATGTTTTCAAACTTAATACAGCCATTTCTCAATTGCCGGTAAATGGATTTGAGTAGACAATGTCATTTTCGTGTTCTACATTAAATTTTGAATAAGAATAATAGAAAATGACGGAGGATCAGTTGTAAAAACCCCATTGTAAATAGATTCAAAGATACAAATTAAGATGTTTCATAAAAATTTAAAAAACATTGGTCTATTGTATTTGTTCACACCCTGTATACAAGAAAGTGGGCGATTGTGTTAAAAACTGCGCCATTTCATAAGCCTTCTAACCATATGCTACACTATTGAGGTTTAGATATTCTGTTGTTTGTTTTAGTGGTTTGAATACCAGAAAACAGGGTGTCTTTAACATTTAAAACATAGAAAGCCGGCATGTATTATCAAAAGTTGTATTTTTGTTTGAGCTTGAACAGTAAAAACAATAAAAAAGTTCCCTGTTTTCTGGTATTCAAACCACTAAAACAAACAATAGAATATCTAAACCTCAATAGTGTAGCATATGGTTAGAAAGCTTATAAAATGGCGCAGTTTTTAACATAATCGGCCACTTTCTTGTATACAGGGTGTGAACAAATACAATAGACCAATGTTTTTTAAATTTTTATGAAACATCTTAATTTTTATCTTTGAATCTATTTACAATGGGGTTTTTACAACTGATCCTCCGTCATTTTCTATTATTCTTATTCAAAATTTAATGTAGAACACGAAAATGACATTGTCTACTCAAATCCATTTACCGGTAATTGAGAAATAGCTGTATTAAGTTTGAAAACATAGTTATTTTTGAAAAACATAAAATAATACTTTGGGACGCTAATTTTTGGACTTGGAACCTTTTATATGCATCATAACACTGCATTTACTTTGTACTTACGCCAAAAAAATTTTGTCACACTGATGACCAGCCACCCTGTATATATATATATGTCAAGGTAAAAATTATAAAGCAATAAAATACATATTGGAATATTATGAAATGTTGGTATTTATCAGATAAACACTTACCATAATATGACGACTCTATGTCGGAGTAGTCATTCTAAGCCGCAAGAATGAAATTAATAAAATAATTATATTATTTAATATGCTCAGTAAACATAATTATTATTACTTAAACTGTCGGAGTATGTACACACATTCCTTTATGAATGTATTTTTTAATAACAATTGATTCTTTAGATTTTTTTGTTTTCATCTCCAATTACTTTTAGTAGTTACCCCAGAGTGAAACATCCAAAATCTAAAAAGCTAATTTTTTGGAGCTCACTGACATTTTCCGTCAACGCGGCTCTAGACGATCGACCGCCGGTGAATCATAACAATATATCTTTAAAAGATTTCTCTTTTCGAATCCATCAATCTGAATCAGTTAAGTTTGATTCATGCTTTGCTAAAACTCTATCAGAAAAGTGATCTATCACGTAACGTAGTACTAAACCTTATACTTGACTTATAAAGATTACCATCAAACATAATTGTGTAAATTTTACTCGTAATTGATAATCGTTTAAGTGATATAGCTAATACAGTAAATATACACTGTTTATTGTTTTTATAATTTGTATTTTGTATGGTATCAAGTTTATACTAATCCAAATCCCAGACACTGATTAATTTTTAATACTTTTTTAGAGATTAAACTACATGAGTAAATGGCATAGCTGATTAGTTATGGTACGCATAACAATCAAAATGTTACCGGACCGATCCCGAGAAAAGTCAATACTAGCTTTTTGATGGCCCAAAAAAAAAAAGGAAATATATGAGACGCAGGGAGAGTAGGAGATTATTGTGTAAGTGCCACAGGTGGATTTAATGAGATATGTAAACACTTCTTGTTTATATTCATGCAATAATCGGTTTGTGTTTATAGTCAGTACACAAGGACAAACAGTATATCGGTGCGATTTGCTTGGAGTCTTGATTTATTTGTACGTACAACAATACAGATAGTCCTGCAGTGCCATCAAGGGGCTAATTCGCCGTAATCTATCCAACTCTCCGGAGACTTGCTGCCAAGTACAGCGTAAAAAAATTGAACACATTGTGAAATAGGAAGTAAACTTAGATGTTAATTGCTTTAATATCTCTATATTTTAGAATAGAAAAGTCTTTTACCAGGAAAGGTCTGAAGGGTATCTGATCAAATTTGTTTTTATAAAAAAAAACTAGATTGCTAAACAGTTCTCAATCCGCTTAGTGATAATTTCCATATATGGGATGTTGTAATTAGCAGAACAACTGTCTAACCTCAACATTCAACGTGAAAGCCAAATTTTGAGTTATAGTCCCCTTAATGTATGGTAAAAAGTAACACCATGTGCGTGACGGGTTTTGGGGGAAAGGGGGTGAAAGTTGTAAAACTGGTAATTTTTTACTTAATTTTGACAACATATTTAA
The DNA here is from genome assembly GCF_028750875.1 of Macrosteles quadrilineatus. Classification (NCBI taxonomy): domain Eukaryota; kingdom Metazoa; phylum Arthropoda; class Insecta; order Hemiptera; family Cicadellidae; genus Macrosteles; species Macrosteles quadrilineatus. Next base: position 12,899,810 of record NW_026542596.1, on the reverse strand, counting down.
AAAAAAACTGTGCGGTTTAGCTCAAAATACGTTACGTTACGACTACTAAAAATAGTTCAATAACACCTGGTCAAATTCATGTATAGGCCTTATACAATCTTTGCCTGTTCGTGTGCCCGTGTGTGTTTCCGTTTGCACTACAACCCAAGTAAAAACCATCCAGTTATGATGATAATTTGTACAAAGGTGTAAGCCTACGTTTATTCGTACGATTTCATTTACCAACATGATCAGACAATGGTAACGGGGTTTTATGGGTGTAAAAATAGTGGTTTCCCATTTTTTATCCTGTAAAATAAAAGTTTTAGATTGTTTTCTAAGCCATTATGAAGAGATTAGGCAGTAGTATTGAAGCTTTAATGTTCACTTAATAATTAGGGATAAGATATCCGTAAAATATAGATTCCAAATTCTCACGTATCATGTTACTCTTGTGCTATTCCTAATACTATTATAGTTTGCTTATATATGGATATATTATGGTTACATTTGGAAAATTTGCTTGGTCTGCGAGGGTATTTATCGAATACTAAGTAATACTAAAATAATTTAATAATTAATCATACTAAATAAATGTAACAAAACAATTTTATTTAATAATTAAATTAAACAATTTAGTTTAAGTATACTAAAATTGACACCATTTTATTTACTATATTTTATTAATTATTTATATAATAGATAATATAATAATTAATAATATATAATTAATTCAGGTACTAACAACGAAACTATCATAATTGTATATATTTATTATCAGTAGAATATAAATGTTTAACATTTCCATAGTGTAGGCTCAAACCTCTAAGTCAAGTACTTTTATTTAATAGTACAAGTTCTTATTTGTTATTGAACATTGAACAGGGGTAGGAGATACTTAGCCTAAATCACTGGTTCAAAAAAATTAATTAATAAACTAACGGTAAACGAAAGGTTTTCGCGCTGTCTATAACAGTCATGGCATACCACAATCACCATTTATGCGGTGTTTTATTGTAGCAGGCAAGAAGAGTAATAAGTTCTATTTTCGCCAAGTTCACTATTTGCAGTATTTCATAGTTACCTGAACATATGTAAACTCTCATTCTTCTCCAATAACAAGTTAGAATCAATGTACTGTGATGGGGCGAAGTAATTTAGTTTAAAGAACATTAGTTTATAGAATTTGCGATTGTTGCTAGCAATGATCCACAGTGCTACACAAAATAATTTTAAACATTTTATTTGTGCAATAAAATGTATTTATTTAAGCAGTAATTATAACAAATTTGTTTATACAGTACAGTGTACAATCCATTTGTAATCCTAACAGGAAATCTCATACTGTAGCTGCAAACAATAACAATTGGGGAAATTGTCATTAAAAATAAAAAAAAGTATGAACAAAAGGTAAAAATCGAAAGTGGAATTGGAGTAGTGTTTAAAACAAATATGTTGTACTTAAGTTAACAAATACAAAAATAGTTGTGGAAGAACATATTTCCAATCAAATGTAAGCTGATACCGAATGAATGCTTAAGCCGTATAATTAGATGTGGAACATGCATTGCTGATAAGTACTACAGCTTCTACTACCCTCAGGGACCATTGACAAATCTGAATATGTGTATCGTATTGAAGATCATATTTGCCCAGGTCAACGGATGCGTTAAACGCTGGGTAATAGCATTGACTATTGGATACAGTTGTTGCATCAATAGTCAAAGGTAATAGTCGATAACTTGACGCACTATCAACTTAAATGATTTTTTTCAGGAAACTACATTAGCTACTTATACATTTTGGGGAAGATTGCACTTGCAAATAAACACTTATAATTATACTATGTGATACCCGTGGACTCCGCCCTACCAATTAATTTAAATTTACTCACTTTAATTTTAATATTATAAAGATGCACAGTAATAATTTAAACACGCTCAGGAATAGTAACAATTTTCGTGACTTATAATACATAATTAAGCTTAACATGATAATGGTACACACATAAAGTTATCCTAAAGTTGGGCCGATCAATGGTGTTGTTATTGTAGAATTTCCCTAAAAACAATATTCAGTGAATGTGACTCCATTTTTTTCCTTGTTCGTTTTCAAATTTTTCAATTTTTACTTTGACATTATTTAGGGCTTGTACACGTGAAAAGCCTACATAAAGCATGCCATGTGAGAAAACAGGCTTTGGTAAGTATATACCAAATGTACCAAATGTACAAATGTACCAAATGTACCAAATGTTAATGGCTGTCCCTGCGATTTGTTAATAGTCATAGCAAACGATCAGGAAACTGGCGTCGCTTTGGGACAAATGGTAATGCAACGTCTGATGGTGCTAAGTCGATGTTAAGAATTAATATGAGTGTTCGTTTTCTTTCCCAAGTAAGTATTTCCGCATCTATGGTGTTACTGGACAATCTCTTTACAAATGGTTCCATTCACAGTTCCTCTTTTTGTATTTAGATTTCTTAACAACATAATTTCCTTGTTTCTAAACTAAAGAATGTTGTGGTAAACATGATGTAGTAATTGAGTTAAACAAATTCTGTTGGGAAATCTCGCCTTTGATCTTCGTTCTCTGTGACCGTCTTGTCAATACTTTTGTATATATAACTGTCTTTTATTGTCCATTTGAGCTATTATTTATTTTTAGACAATCTTCATTTAAAGGACAATGTATAGCTTTTGTACTGCAACTTTTCAAAGTATCAAGAGAAAAGTCAATTCCAAAAGTATCTTCTATTATTGAGTGGTTAGATTGGGTAACACATGTTACTGGAAGAGCTCATGTTACTCAAAGAGTCATCATGAAATGTTTCCAGAGCACCATTACCAAATTGGATAAGCCAATTAGAAAATTCCTCTTTTCCGACTCCGGTTCTCATATTTATGGTTAAAGATAATTTGTGGAAAAGTGGCCAAAGTTCACATCGTTTTGATGATGCTCCAACTTGAGTTGCTCTTGCAGCATGCAGCACTACTGGAAGGGCCCATCTAAAATCCCCACCAAACACCATTACTTTAACCCCAAAAGGTTCATCCAGTTGTGTTATTTATCTAAGAAGTCTATCTGTAACATTTAATGTTATTGTAATAGCCATTGGTACCCTGGTAAAAATAAAATGCTACTGTAGTTTTAGTTGCTCTGTCTTCAGTGTCTTCTCTAAACACTAATTATAATCCATTGATATTTTATAATTAAACCTCCATTTTTAGATACGGTTGCATGGCTATAAGCAAGGCTGCCATGAAATTAAACAAACAGTTAAAGTTGAAAGCAAATCAAAGATCACATAAAGAGAAGTAATGTTTGTCATTCATCTTTGGTTATTGGCTCGTTTATAGCTTGTTTTGCAAAGGCGCCATATTACTTTCAGATTGTGAATTCTTGGTGTTATAAAATATTACACGTTGTCTCATTTTTCTATCCGGTATTTAATCTTATTTTATAAATAATATCTTTATTTATATAACTAATACGGATGACGAACTTGTAAGAACATCGAAAGCTGCACACCATTGACTACGTACCTTGTTGAATTAAAGGTCTTATTGAAAAACTTTCCCTTATCGATAAAATCTCTCCTAAGGGCACAAAATTTAGCTAAAGGGTTTTATTTAATCACATTTAAATATGTGTAACCTGTTACTTTTGTATTTTATCACATGATTGTTTGTTTACAAAAATCCGGGGTTTCCTAGGCGTGGAAGCGGAGTGCCGAACACGGAGAGCGAAGTGCGGAGATGCAATTTCAATGGCAGTCAGCTCCGCTTTTAGGAAAATAATACCAAAATTGCCTAAGTAAATAGGAGTACGGATCCCGCACTTCGCTTTCTATGCTGCGCGTCTAGGAAAATCCAACTTTAAATGTGTTAATGGGTTTTTCCTGAGTTGATAATCATCCAACTTATTTCAAAAATTTTGCAATTGTTTATAGAATTGTTTTGTTATGTCCCAAATTTTATGTTTTACAATTCGACCTATATCAAGGACCTATATATGGATAAAGATGATTTAGGATTAGGGCGATGCCCATAGGTCCTTCTATTTTGTTTATTCTGTACATTACCGTCCATCTTTTTTTCATACAAGCCACTCCCATTTCAATTCGTAAGTGAAATTACGCACTTCGCATATTTTTGGAGTCCTAGAGAAAGCCTTCCCTCATTTTCTCTTAGTTCATCAAGGTGTTTTGTCTGGAGCATGATCTTTATTTACCCTATAAGAATAAATTACAAATGATGATATTGGGAAAGAGAGGAAGCCAATATGATGGTCATTGCCTGCTAGTCAACAATTTTTATTTTTGGTCACGATATCTATTTAGATGATACAATTTGGCAACACTTATGAATAAAGCTAAATTTTAGAGATATCTTAATACAACCAAAACCGGTATAACATCGTACGTTGAAAAGTAACAGTATAGCTTGGATAGGAATCTTTTTGGGGAACCTCTATAATAACACTTGTACTGTCATTACATTGTTGACACATTACCTACTCACTTGCAAACACTGCTTAGGCTCTATTCAATTCAATTCATTTATTTCCACGGTAACACCATTTTTACAAGAGGTACAATAAGTAGTAGCTATCAAACTCAAATTTAACAACAAATAAAGGCTATTCTGAATAAATTACAATAACAAGAACAAGAAAAACATATCAACAATGAAGATGGAAACCATGATAAATTTTTTAAAGCAATAACAAAACAAGACTTAACAAAACAATAAATACACGGTTTGGAATCCTCTAAGCAAGACTTACATGACAAAAACAGATATAAATACTAAAGTGACAAAAATAAATAGCTGATCTAAGGTTGAACACAGTGCCGTTAACATGATGTAGGCATTAACTACAAATTATTTACAGAGAAGAGGCGACACAGATTGGAGCGGAAAGCAGCTACGCTGGAACGGTGAAAATCCAACACTGCGCCGACCTCGTTGCCGACCCGCAAAAGGCGAGGGATAGTGCTTCGCTGTAAATATACAGTATTGTAGTGCCTCCGCTCAAACGTATCCTTGGATCTTGTGCGGACAGGAACGTGGAATGGTATTCCTCCCAAAAGCTCAGGGCAGTCGATATTTCCACTTACAATCTTCATGAGAAACAGAGCGTCCGAAATTTTCCTCCGATCTTCCAAGCAGCATAGATTAAACTGAGATCTGATGAGATTCACGGGAGCATCAAGGTAGCGATATCCCATTCTGCAGCCAAGGACCCTAATAAAACTAACTTGAACTCTCTCCAGCGAAGATATGAGTCCAGTCTGATATGGAGCCCAGACAGGAGAGTTGTATTCGAGGATGGGACGAACCAGTGCACGAAAAAGCAACACCAAGGCATTAATGGAGAGTCCTCGAGTGAAGCGGAAGAGAAAGCCCAGAGTGGAACTTGATTTGTGGCAAATTTGTTGGATATGCTCTCCTGGATGAAGTGTTGGAGTAGTTATTATGCCAAGATCTTTATACCTCCAAACTCTACGCAGAGGGTCGTCCCCAAGAAAATAGCCATGCTCATGAGTGTTCTGACTGCGAGAAAAGGACATAACGACACATTTAGAGGTGTTCAGACTCATTGAATTGTCAATGCACCAATTCATCACTGCATCTATTGATGACTGAAGACGAGTGAAGTCTTGAGCACTGGAGATCTCTAAGAAAAGTTTTGCATCATCCGCGAACAGAAGGAACTCAGAATCCAAGGTGTCGCCAATGTCATTTATAAATAAGTTGAATAGAAAGGGTCCGAGGTGAGATCCTTGTGGCACTCCAGATGGTACGTGGATGGGGTAAGAGTAAGCAGTCCCACATCTAACTTTTAAAGAGCGTCCCTGAAGGTAGGATCTGATAAACTGAAGCAGAGGTCCAACAAAGCCTAGGCCTTCAAGTTTGGCGAGGAGAAGCTTGTGACTAACCCTGTCGAACGCCTTAGCGAAGTCCAGATAGATGCAGTCGACTTGGTTGCCTCTTGAGAAGGCCGAAGTAATATAGTTTTGGAAAACGACCAAATTGCTTGTAGTAGATCTCCCAGTGCGGAAGCCATGTTGACGAGGCGAGATCAGTGTTTTAAATTCAAAATCGAGGCCATCAAGTACTAAGCTCTCAAATACCTTAGCTACCGCATTTAAGATGACGACCGGTCGGTAATTTTCTGGTTTTGCACGGTTGCCAGATTTGATAATGTAAAATGTTCTCTAAAATGTTCACTTCGAGTTATATTCGCTCAGAGAGGGAATAACAACGTTTCTGTACAGGTTGGAAAACTGAAACTATGTGTCCATTGGTAGACGAGTTTTGCGTTTGATCCAGTGGAAACTACACTGTATTAGTCACTGAGACAATTGTATTGACGAGAATAATAAAACTAAATAGTTGTCAAAACCCATTTTGTGTTGTTTTCACATGTATTACAGTATTTGTTAAAACATGATTTCGTCGTTACGAAAAGGTATTTTTGTTATTGTGTACTACACCTTACTGTATAGCTCATCGGCAAATAAAAAAAAAAACAATTTATCAGGTGTCAGGTGTGGTTTGTCAGGTGTTAAATTTCCAATCAATTAAGCGACAGTTATTTACTTAAAAAGCTACTCAAGGTCCTGTGACCACTTTCGTCTGATCTGAAATAGTGATTAATGTACAATCCAATAAAGAATGAATTAATTAATTAATTAATTAATTAATTAATTAATGAATTATTTCTTTATTCCAACAAATACAAAATCTTAAGAATATTTATAAAACTCACAAAATAATAATCACTTTGCTGTTTTTATTTGACAATTTCCTAGAACAAGCAGATGGAATGATTAAACAAAATTAAAGATTGAATATTTTTTTTATTATTTGATTCTTCTAATGTTTTAAAAATGTTTCTTGATTATGGCATCCAGTTTTGAAGAAAATTATTCCTTTTACTTCCTATTTTCAAAACATATACAAAGATTGTGCTAAATAAAGGTAACCGGATATTTTTAAATACAAAATCCGATCTATATATAGGTAAATTCATAAGAGATTATTACTGCATTGCATGAATTGATTTATTCCTTTATATATTAATTGAACTGAACATACCAGAGATCACTTTATATTTAGGTGACTTAGTTATACATTTTTACAAGAGATTATTTCGATACAAGAGGACATTTTCTTATTTATAAACATATTTAAAATGTAATTGCTTGATAAATTAAATCTGACTATTTTAAATTAATGGGCTGTTTTAAACTTTATGTTAAGCTATAAATGACACTGGGTAAATGATTACTGGGTTTCAAGTTTTCTCGTACAAGATTAGATTTTCAATATCATAAAATATTTACTCTCACAGTAAATATTGAAATGTGCTCGATATTGTTTCAGACAGACCCCCTTTTACGGAGTATTCTTTCCTAGACAAACTTGTTTGCTAACATAAAAGCATAACCACCCTTAATGTAATACTAATATGGTATTAGTTCATTCATTTAAAAACTCTTTGCATTTTATTAACGATCTTTATACAAATCTCATTTATATACAAGATGACATAATTAAATAATCGAGTGCATTTCAATAGGACTTTAGGCGTAATTTCAGTATATTTCCTAACATAAAATTAGTTACATATTTTTAAAGATATATGCATCTACAAAATAGTTTTAAATTGAATTGTTATTGAGTTTGTTTATGGTTTTAGACCAACCATTAGGTAGCAATCTGCTTTTTACACGTTTATGCTAAGTTTAAGGTTATAATACTTATTTGGGATTATTTGGCCTAGCATGCTTGGTTATATTAACAGAAATATATTATTTTCAATACGTGCAATCTGATGAATACAACAAAGTAAATTAGTATGGTTATTAAACCCTAGCTAGTTAATCCCATAGGCACTTATACCCAAGTTACTTACGTTATACTTTCCATTGGTTTGCCCTATATGCTAGATTTACTTAATCGCCCACCATTTTATATGTAAACATTATTTCTAAACTTATTCTCCATAATACACTAGGAGTACAACGAATTCAGCAAACAAAAATGGGACTAAAACGTTTCCCCACTCTTAGTAAATCGTCAATTAAAACCCAGAATTTGACTTGGACCGTGGTATTATCTTAAGATTTGAAATTTGTAGAACCATCTTTTAATTGTGAAAGTTAACCATATTATCTTTAAGATGCTTTCGCTTAATTGTCAGAGTTTTCAACTTTTGTACATTATAAATCAACCCCTCAATTAGCTTAATTAAGCATCGTCCCTTTGAGCTGGTAAAACTAAAATGTCAACGAAAGAGAGGCTGTTATAAGATTGCCACAATCGAATTGACGTTGGCCAGATTTAGCATAGCTTGTAATGAAAACTAATGAAAACTGGTATCCACGAGAAACGGGTAAATTTACTTAAAATTTTAATTTGTTTGTTTTACCTTAATGGTAACTGTTATCTCAAATTGCTTCCATGTGAAACTAAGCTGTTTTTGTAGCTTTTGTGGCTTTATTATTTATGTTTCTACCAAGCTAAATACAAAGTCCTACAACTAGTAATGACAGCATCTCATTTCAATAAGGTAAATTAATAATCAGCTAAATATTTCAACTAACAATTGAAACCGATAAATGTATTAGTTAGCTAGCAGGGATGTTACACAATAGTGTTGTAATAGTATCCGTCTCCTGCACTATAGTAAGTTTTTTGCCTCGATAAAAAAAGATTCGTCTTTAATTAATTTGTTATAATTAGAATTGAATAACTTCTTGATCAGCATCATACGTGCTATTAAATTACCTAAAAAAATGTCTAATAACACTTGTAATAATATATTTACACTTATACTGGTGACGCACAATACGGTAAATACTTATGAAAGGGTGTGGTCGATTTCGATTGGACACATTTAATCATCATCAGACCCAATAGGCAAAACATTCGCCTTACACATTTTACAGTAGGAATGTTTCATACCTAATATTAATGTTTTGGTTACATTATAAAAAATAAAACTGAAATATCAATAATTGTCTTGAATGGTAGTTTTAAAGTAGAATCACATTGATATACTTTATTGAACCATCCCTAGAAAAATGCATAATTTTTATGCAAGTTTACCATGATTATAACCATAAAATCACGATAATTTATCCTTTAAACTGTTTTGCAGTTTCGCCTGGTAAAATTATTTATATTGTTTGACCATATCAAATAAAATTAGACCATTGTACAGGGTGCCCTATAAGCAAGTATAGTACAAAGAATTCAGTAATGTCAAAATAAAACATAAATCAAAAATAACATTTATTTTTCAAAAATTATTTTTTAGTAAAGTATCTACCATATTTTTTAACCTATTTCTCAAAAGCTACTTAAGATGTCTTCATGAAACTTGGTATACAGTTTTACCAAGGCATAATGTATCTCTGAAAAAACATAATTTCATAAAAAGATTTTTGTTTCAAAATGGCGGCCAATTAAAATTGTATAACTTACTAAAACCACTGATTTTATTAAAACATGCCAAGAATATTTTTACTTAGCTTTTAAATCTACCTATCAAACGACAACAAGTATAAATGGATTAAATAATAAATAGCTGAGGAATTACGACTTTTGGTTTTACAGACTAGGCAAAAAGATCATTAGAGGTTCCTCCATATTTTGTGTCAAAAATTGTGATTCCTTAGCTATTTATTAGTCGATCCTTTTCATTTTCATTTTCATTTTTATTTTCCACGGCAATGCCATTTACAAAATACAATCAGTTAAGATTATAATAGATTATATGAATACAAAATATTAAATTATAACAAAACAACATTTCATCAGCAATAACAACAATACAATCAATCAACAATAATAAACTATGACATAACAAAAACAAGGCAAAAAGAATGATAATAACAATAACAATGATAATGAAATGTGGTATGGTAGGATGTCTGAGTTAGATCTGTTGTGTTCTAATGTAAGTGGTGTAGTGCTGTAGTATAAGTAGTGTGAAGTCTGGTGTAAATCTGTATTTGGATGTGAAGTGTAATGTGGTGTGAAATAATTAAACGTGTAGGATTTTATGTTTAAGGGAGGCTAGACTGTCGCTGTAGAGGTCCACATGAGTTGAGAATTCGTTTCCTAGCCGTTGGAGTCGGATCATCGGACTATTACCCAGGTAGTTTGTTCTGTACTGCGCCCTGAAGAAAACATCTGTAGACCTGGTACCGCCTGGAACTCGAAATAACAGCTTTTCCAACAGCTGAGGAGAGTCAATTTTACCATTGATCAGTTTTAACAAGAAAGCCAGGTCCGCAACATCTCTTCTCTTGGCCAGAGTATGGAGGTTCAGCAGGGACTCAAGTTCTTCAACTGGGACGTCTCTGTAGTTGTAGCCACATCTAACTCCCATCATTCTTGCAAATCTTCTCTGAATTCGCTGTAACCGAGAAACGTAGATGTCATGGTAAGGTTTCCAAACCACCGAAGCATATTCCAAAATCGGGCGTAGGAGTGTCTTGTAAAGGGTAGTTAGAGTTGTTATTGAAAATCCATTTCTTGACACTCTGAAGATCAGACCGAGGATTCCACAAGCTCTCCTGCAGATTTCATCTACGTGGTGCTCAGGCTCCTTTTGAGCTTGGTGTCGTTTGATAGGGCATTTTAAATGCCAAATAACACACAAATAACAGCCATGCAGCATGTTCTATTTGTTTTTTAATCTCCTTTTATTTTGATCCAATAAACATATTCCGAAATATTTTATACTTACTTAAAGAACCCCCTGTATATTGAATCAAAACTCATTACCAAATTTAATTTTATTTCAAAATAACAAGTTTATTTTTTACTATTAAAAATTAGCAGAAGCAATTAAATTCAACAACTCTCAACACACCTCCCCAGGATACTATTAGAAAAGTTAAGGCATGATTTGTAACAGCTGATGATAAAGAATGCCTGAGGATAAACCATAAATAATGAGCGCTCGTCATAAGCAGTGACTCATTTTTTACAGTAAGGTAGGAATAAAACTCTCAGGTCTAAAAACTTTAATATTAGCATTAATTTAGATTCCATGGAATTAAATAACAAAAAAACTTGTAAAATGATCATCATTCCGACACTTAAATACATACCTTGTTAAATACTTTTTGTACATGCAATGTGTTAAATGTGTTTTCAGTTTATTTTATTAGTACGTGGTTTTGTACTTACCTTAGAAAAAGTTGTTTTAAGTACAAATTAGTTATAATATCTTTAAAGTAACCCACAACAATATTCTTTTTTTATAAATTACAGTTTCTTTATATTTTTTGTTTACAATTTCATACTCTTGTTCAAATAGCAACAAACCCCGTACTGCCAAGTGTTAACAAATACTGTATTTAATAATATGAGGTTGTAAAGAATTTAACGTATTTAGCTTGAATAAATCCATCAATTATTTAGAAAAATAAGTTTCGTATTTTCATTATTTAATTGTTTAAACAGTATCCACTAAACATTCGAAAATGAGACTAACATTTAAAAAGTAAAGACTTTTCAACAGCCTGACACAACAACCCTATAGTGACATAAATTCGAAATTCATTGTTCATGAGATTAAATTTTACTGAGAACTGAGTAACACAATATTTGCTTATACAATCCTTACAATAATGTACTTGTATACATTTAACATGCATAGGATGTTATTGACTGCGTAGCTAAAGTACTTCAATAACTTCAGATTTAATAGTTCAGAACAATACTTTGGCCAAGAAATCTGTTACAAAACCACATTCAACCATTCGGATATATTGGCATATTCTTTTATTGGATCAGTGACAGCAAACTAAATCTTATCTTAGAGTGATATTCATCTGTGATCTATACGTCCTTTTATACTTAATCTACCTTACACTTAATGTTGACACTTTTTCCCCTGGTAGGGATTTTAGTTCATTGCATAATAAAACACAAGTATTAAAATTGCTAGCTGTTTGGCCCACTCTTCGTTTGGGCAATTATTCGTTAATTAGAAATGCACCTTTAAAAGCTTTGATTAATCTGTTGATTGGCGTGCTTGATACAATCATTGAGATACCTTCTATAGATCAAATATCCGATAGCATAAAGAAGGCATGAACCTTTTTCCTTATGAAGTGACGTCGATACGCCCCCAAAAAGGTGTAGGTACTTTGTTCATAAAGTAAAAATCCAAGGTACATATTTCTAAAATAAAAAATACACAAATTACACACACAAATATTATGTGTAGTGTCAAATAGAAGTAGTAAAAACCATAGTAGTCAAACACAGAACCCTTTAGAAGTTTATGGTTTTCCAAAACAGCTTAACCTAGAAATATTTTAATCTTAATAAATAATAACAAAAAAAAAATATTTTGTGACAGAGGTTTTAAATAAAAATGTTCTAACAGATGGTATATGGTATTGATAAACCACAAATAAAAAAATAAAAATCTTCTCCATATGAATAACATGGGAACTTGGAAGTCCCGTGGTCAGAGCCCTGATGTGCAAATCAAAATTCTGGCTCCACCATGACCTTCTACACAAAATGACCTTCAAATTACAAAAAGAATCATCAAAATCCGTCAAGCGGTTGTCTCGCAATCTGCGTGAACTAAATGACCAATAGTTTTTTAATATATAAGATTATTAGGGGTTCCTCAAATGTAACATTACTATCCTTTTAGTTCACCAAGTACCACCAAGTAGGTTAATAGGTTAATTACACCTAATACTTAGCTGAGTCATGCATCATGTTACCTTTGACTAATTAGACCCTAACTTGTTCCTGCTTCCTGCAGTATGATATCAGATTGACTTAGAACTATTTTATGACCCATCGAATATTTTTTTATAAACTGGAAAACTTGGTTCATTCAAAAATATTCAACCTAAAATAAAATACATGTTCACGGAAAATTTAAAAGCCTATATTTCGTTTATATTAGTAATGGTCTAAGTGAATCTAAATTAATCGAAGTAAGGAATAATCAATAGAAAATCACAAAATTTTTCTAAATAAATGTTATAAATAAACTTGGCTCTTTTAAAGGGCGTAAAAGGCTGTGTTACACTATAGTTTGACTTTACATCAGACTAAGTCTAATACTTTAGACAGGATAAAAACACAGAATATGCCTAAACATGTCAAATATTCGAAGAGTTATTTGATTTCATGTTTACTAAAAGAACAACTGTTATATTAGTAAACCTATGGACGGCTATGAGGACTAACCTACTATTGAGGTAATGATAACTACTAATATCTCCACTTATCACTTCAGCCATTCAACAACTGAATCTTCCTCTTTTTACAGGGAGTCTCTTTACTCTTTTTTCCTGTCGTTATTGTTTTAACACCGGATACAGGTGACTTTGCCGTTAATAATCCTCTCAAAGCCACCGACCGTCGTAACAACATAATGTTTTCCTAGATCTAAGAAATTGGCACTATAAGTTTATTATACCAGGTGTCCCATAATAGTCCCCCTGGTTATTTTTTTTCGGCTGCATGTATTCAAACGAGCTTCGATACACGTTAGTAGGGTTATGTAAAGTACTTTTGGAGGGTATTTTGAAATTCATCTCCCAGCCCAAAACAGGGGTTGCTGGGAATAACTTAAAATCTTTTAACAGCAACCCCTATCAAAGTAACCCATAATTTTATATTCAATTAGTGTTCAAAAATATTGGTGAAAACTAGAGGTCTCTATCTCAACCCATTACAGAATGGCGGCCATTTTTTTATTTTTCATCAGTTACAGAGAGCCCATGTAAAAATACACCAATATTCCCTATAGCGTGTTTATGGTTTGTACAAGGAAAACTAAACTCATTATTATATACGAGTATACTACTATATTATAGTATGAAGGTTTTGCCCGAGACCCTAAATTGGGGTATTTTGGGGTCAGCTCAAAATGTTTAAATATTAAGCCCCATCAAGTGACACCTACTTTTGAAGGTCGTCAGTTAAAAATAAATCGGCGAAAACCAGAGGTCTTTACCTCAAGCCCGTACAAAATGGCGGCAGTTTTCAGACATTAGATTTAAAATTTTTGCGCCCCTCCGAAATGCTTCATTTTGGGTTCCCAGTTGAAATTGTGATACCAACTAAAAAGTACACTGTTTTCTCATGAAGGGATAAGCTTTCCTGGTACAACCTCATAAAATGTTAATATTGTATATTATAATGTATTTTTGAGTGGGGTCTCTGAGGTTGATGAAAATTAAAAACTGACGCAATTTTGTATTGGGTTAAGATATAACCTATAGTTTTCACCGATATTCTTTAGCAGATGTCCGTTAAAATTAGGCGTCACTTAATGGGCTTATTAAAAGTTTCGAGCTGCCCTCGAAATACCTAATTTTGGTTTCCTGGACAAAATTGTCATACTGATAAAAAGGTAGTGTTTTGCGTTCTTTTTCATTAATAATGAGTTTAGTTTCCCTGGTACAACCCTTAAAAACGCAAATAGGGTATATCCGTGTATACTTTTACGTGGGCTCTCTCAGGCCGATAAAAAAAAACCACCATTCTGTAATGGGTTGAGATAGAAGCCCTTTGGTTTTCGTGAATATTCTTTTAAACTAATTGCCTTTAAAATAATGTGCTACTTGATAGGAGTTACTATTTAAAAATTTTAAGTTACCCCCAGACACTCCTACTTCAAGGTGAGAGGTGAATTTTAAAATACTCCCCAAAAGTACTTTACATTACTCCAGTAACGTATATCGAAGCTCGTTTGAATATATGCAGCCATTTAAAAATTAACCATGGGAGGAGACTATTATTGGAAAAATTCTCATTTGCACAACTGTGTTTATTGTTTACGATTTGCCCTCGTATTTAAGTTCGTGGATATTAATTTATAATCCAAAATAATTTGAATAGCTAAATGTGAATTTCTGAAATTAAAGAGAGGATCCAATATAAATAAGTGAGTTGAGTTGGATTTGGGCCTGAAATATTAAATTCAATCCCCTGGGTAAGATGGGGAGCTTTCTTTAAGCTTAAGTGTGTTTCAACTCGATCAACTATTCCAATATCTCATTTCCTCCAAACTCAAACTCAAATTATTGTACTTTCTATCTATTGTGCGCTTGATTAGTTTAATTAAATTTAGTTTTAGTGGAAATTCAAATGAAACCACTGGGCATTCTGAGTGTTATATTCTAAAAGTAAACGAACTAATTCAAAAAAAGTGTTTGCGTTTCTTTTGAGTGTTGCCGTTTGAATCAAAAGTTTAAAACCAGTTTGCAAATCTGCACACCTATTCGCGCTTTTTTTATGTACGTCTATACAATTTGGGGGTATTTAAAAACATAAAAGGCTTATCAGAACGAACTTTCCATGTGGTATATTAAATAAATAGATACATGGTAGAAAAATATATAAGATGTTAAATATATTTTAAATTATGAAAGTTCTATTATCCTGGAGAATTAGGTATTATTTCAACTTTGTTCACCAGCAACAATTTTACCACGATTGTAGTTGTCATTTAAGGGGGATTCAGTAATTAAAGTTGTTGAATTTTACTCGTTTAAAGAGGTAAAGTGTAAAAATACCTTGAGTCTCAAATGAGAATAGTATTCATACACAAACTTACGATATGGTTATGTAGAGGCTCATAACAATTCGGTCGTTCAGATAATTGTAAAACGCATGGAAATTAAAAAGATTATATGAGGCCAACTACATAGTTTTGTGATTATTGTGGTCTGATTACAATCGAGGAACATTCATAAAACTACGAAAAAATGTTTAACTTGTTAATGGATAATAATCATATTGTTGAAATACAAATAGATGAACTAACATAGAAATTAAAATATTGTTGAATCTAAAAAATGTGGTTAGAATATAAATTAATAAAATATTTATAAATTAATCCAACTACATTACATTTTTCCAGAATTTTTTTTTTACTCCCTGTGCGTGCATAATGTTTATTAATTTAAATTTCAAAATAAAATTGAAATACCTCACTCAAACTGAACAATATTAACGATGTTATTTTTCATACCTGGTGTTTGCAATTAATTCAATAACGATACATCCACATCATTTCGTGACATAAATATAAACTTGCACAAATATTACACTTAAATATTTTCAAATAGATAATCAAATTTTTTATTCTACTTGATAAAGAGTTTACAAAACCAAATAACTTTAAGTTTCCAAATAAACTTTCAAGAACTTTTCTCTGTGCAATGTATTTATCATTGAAATGTAAGTCACCTTACATTTGTATATTAGCTTACTCACTTTTTGACACATATCTCAAAATATATTTGTATACAGCGTGTTTTTTTTTTTTTTTTTTTTTTTTTTACTCAACTGTAATTAAAAGAACCCAGAAAAACGTTTCATGATAGAACAAGCTTATATGCTGGTATCCCTGTTTTCTTTACCAAACAGATTGATATTCATTGTTGCATAGTTACCTATGATTTTTAGTTCTATTGGGGGTGTATTGCAAAGTATAACTATAATCAAGGTTATACCTTGTGAACAACTTAACTGTGTCACCATTGATTGGTATCTCAGAAACTATTATATTTTTAGAAATCGTTAAAGAGAATTTCAATTATTTTCTTATGACATTAACAAATTAGAATTCGAATTTTTTAATAATAGCTTTCGTTTTCCAATATGGTGTTAAAATACCAAATTTCGTAAAAACCCTTGCTTTTTATTATGTTTGTAGAATTAAAATGCAAGTTAACGTTTTTATTTCTTACATTTTGTTTCTAATGCTACTCATTTATGACCCACAGCGTGTTACATTTTGGAAAAGTGGTTCTGAATCCTGTAGCTCGTAAACGAGGAAACTTGGAGAGCAAATGCAAATGATAAATTAGTCTTTACTAAATTCTAAAAATATCATAAAATACAGAAATGTTCATAAGAAATGTCAAAGCTAATATAAAGTGGAATTTATATCTTCAATGTATTTGTGTCTAATTCTATTAACCACAACTTCTTGTTTCATTGTGCATGAATATTGAAGTACCATTTACAAGTACCATATTTGCAAAACACAAAAAAATGTGTCTAATTGAACTATTATTTTAACTGGGGGTCTAGCTTTAAATTCTTGTTTATTTACTAATATTATAAGGTCTTGCTTAAAGTTTTCTCGTGACGACACAGAAAAGCAATATACGGTATTTCATTGTTCAGCTATCACATAGATTGTTATTAAAGAGGATGTGTTGACAATATTGTCTTATGACACTCCTGTCTCTAGACTTTCCGACAGTAACATTGTTGACAGCGACTGTCTTGCTAGAGGTAACGACGTGGTTATTGTACGGGGAATATTAGGCATCTAACAGTAGTGTATTTTGACATTATTTTTATTTTTGCTTGTCAAGACGATAGGCTAGGTAAAACAAAACAGATTATTGTATCTTATTTGAAGAAAAAGACTGTAAGATGATTCCATGTGAATTAAGTTTGAGTCTTGTAGTAACACGAGAGAGGGAATTACAGTTACAATCAAGAGTTGATCACTGACATGGACTACCAATGTTGAGGGACGTTTAAATGGCTATACTACAATCCCGCAAACTCTACTGATGTTTGCCTATGTGACGATTTCGATTGGGAATTTAATGTACCATTAACAGTCTGAAACATAAATAATCTAGTAGATAACAGGCAAACACCACTCACTGACAAATAATCACTATTTCTCAATACATATACGTCATAGAGTTATAGAATTTGTTATAGGAGGTCCCTATATGTAGATTTTTTTAAATGTCTTGTAAAATTATCATAAATCACTAAAATATAACGTCCCGGTAGCAGTTTAATGTTTTTGTTGAAAATTTAATTATTACCTATAAATATCTTTTAATTGAAGTTTAACATGTTAGTTTGATGAAAAAGCACTTGTAAGTACTAATAAAATATATTGCTCTCCACTCGTTCCTTCAATTATTCTTAGCCAAAATGTCCAGCATTGAGCACCGTTTTTTTTTAGTATTTAATTAACACAAAACATATTTCTAAATATTGTTTGTCGTCATCACTTCTGTTGTTTCCCACGATTGTATTTACCTCGTATGTTGTTGTTGTTGTTGTTGTTTGTTCTAGCTATATAGTTAAATAATTGTTTAAGTGATTAGAACAACTGAGTCCCCCCTAAGGGTCCACTGACAAGCCTAGGGATGTGTACCCATTTCTAGACATAACATTGGCTCTAGTTTATACGGCTATGCAAACATTACTGTTGGGATATCTTGTGTCGATAGTGAAACTATATTGTTATTCATTGAATTGGTTTTAACCTAAACATTGGAAATAATACTGTCAATGACCTTAAAGACGTATATAAATAACTAGCAGTTACGTATGTATGGTATTATTTGAAAAATATTAAAACATTACAAATTATTTTATCACAGATATCTTTTTATTTCAAGTTATATTCCAAGTCATGGCAGTTTATTTTTAATATTTCAATATTTCGAAAGTGACGCTTTTAATTTTTTCCTAAATCCCTTTCCTCTCTGAACATGAAAACTTAAAAACAACACTAACATGTTTTTAGCAATTCTAGTTTAATGAACGAGTATACAAACAATGTAAATAATATATGTCTTTTAGTGGATTGATATAATAATGTATTTCTATCCCATGACTTGGCTTTTGTAAGTAGCTTAAACAACTTGATGCATTTAATCGTTTTGAAACAAAATCGATATTGTACACATTATCTTTGACTATAACATATTTGGTTTTTAATAAAACTTACTACAGATTAATTCTAAAACCTGGCAAGCTGCAAGGGCTTAGTCTCGTTAAAGTTAGTAGTACATTCATGCCCAGTTTTTGAAATAACATTTTTTGTGTAAACATTACAAGGAAGTGATATTTCAAATTAGGCTTTGTACACTTTCTAAAAGCTGTCGAAGCATTCGTTCGTTAATCTGCTTTCTTTCGCTTTATTCGTAATGTTTCTGTACTCCTGTTAATTCTAAACATGTTTGAACTAAATTTATTTAAACTAATTGAGTTGAACTAAACATTTAAAAAAACTGAATTTGCTATAAATAAATTAATTTCATTTAATTGGAACTTTTTGCACTTTGACTAGGGCTAGCCCCTATGGTATGTAGCTAGGGCCTTCTACGATTGAGTCTCCTGTACATTAAGGTCGATTTTTTCGCCCGATATTTATACTGGATGAAAGGTTTGACCCAGTAACATGGCTGTCCTCTCCATGGAGCTGGCTTGAACAATGTTGTTACATGAAGACGACGTCGGTCTCCGCAGAAATATATGCTCGATGAATATGACATAAGTAATGCAAGCAATTTTTATTAAGTTTAGTTGAGTTAATGCGTGTATAAATAGTTTACTACTTTGTATTTATTTCTCACCATAAAATATATTTGCTAATTCAGTGTAACCTCTTTACTGAATAAGGAGGGGGAAGTGATGAATAAAAGAGTGAATATTGAGGATAAAGCAAAGCACACATAAAGAGACGAATTGTTTGCTATTCGTCTCCAGTTTATTGCCACGTTTAAGATTTGTTTCTCACTCAATTCTTAACATTAAATATTTTAATATTGTAGGTTGAGTTCCAAAATATACTTTAAAGTGAAGTAATTAGATTTTGTAGTAAATACTCCACATTTTTTAAAGTTGGCTGAAAATAACCACCATTGAATGTGGATTTTACTCAATCCACACTCCATTCTCATGCCCCACTCATTTGGCTTATACAAATATGAAGCCTGCATTTTTGTACAAAAAATAGTTGTTTGTAGATCTAAAAGTAAATCAGAATAATTGATTACACCTTGTATTCAGTCAATAATAGGAATTTATGAAAGCTTTGTTAACTGATGAACCTAAAAACGAGCAGGATAGCTCAGAGGCAATTTGTAATCAGTGCCTTCATAGCGTAATATGTATTTGAGGTCCTGAGTAATAAAGTTAAATTATTATGGTCGTCAAATTACTTTCACTTAAACCCGATTGGAATTTATAAAGCTTTTGGAATATTAAATTAACCTAATAAAATAATATTATGTAACAACAAATAACAACCTCGTTAAAGGTATATAATTCTTAAATGTAATGTTTTTGTATGTTTATATAAAATCTGAAAGAGTAGTTCCTTAATGTTTTCTTTTTAATATTTTTAGCCTGTTGTTTTGCCAGAACATAGGAAGTATTCAGAGTAATGACCATGAATACATTTTACATGTTATAGGTTCTATAATAGTTAGGAACAATCTGTGTATATTACGTATTACCATTGACTATTGGATACAGAAGAAGACATCCCATCTATATGGATCAGCTGTCGCCAATTTTTTACTAAAAGAGAATGTAGTTGTGTGAGCCAGTCACAGATTTTGCTAGTGTCTAAAACTCTATTTTGTACCTTATTTTTCGTTACTGACATAGTTGCTATAGCTCATAATAAATCATTCCATCAGTTTGACTTGGTAAAAACCATCGTGTAATCAGCAGAAATCAGTAATTTTGATCAGCACAATCTGTAGGTGGCTCACATCAACTAAGACAAATTTTATTAAAAACCTGGCTACTGTTGTATTAATAGTCAAAGGTATTACGAGCACAAGCAGTCATTGTCGCTCTCGAAATATGCGGCCGCACGAAGGTTTTGCACCATCTACAGCTCTCGAGCGGCAATTACATACTTAGCACTCTTAATTAGCTATATACTATGCATTGTTTAAGTAGGTCTTTGACAAAAGAAGATAGTAAAGACAATAACTTAAATCCCCAAAAACAGTTTAAATATAAATATGAAAGGTAGATCGGCAACTGAGCTTTGTCAAAGGTTTGTCCCTTATGTCAGAATTAATAATGTAGTAAAAGTTATTGAAAACTAATGGCCTTTCATAATTTGTTTGTGGGTGGTGTAGAAAAAGCCAATTATAATCCGAATATGTATTAAGATCTCGAGGAGGGCTGCATTGATTGTAATAGTCAAAGATCCCATACCATTCAAGTTACCTTTTCTATTCAGTAGGTGAAAACATATGCTTACTAATTAAGAAACGAGCTACGCTAAACCGTAGGAGCACTAATGTTTGTAATGTTTAAACAAAAGGAACCAAAAGGAAAGATAATATCTCTTTTTTATACTGTCTACTTCTTTATACTGTCTAGCCGTACAAAGCATTTTCCGGCCCACACTTACCTTTGAACACATGTATTATGCAAATCTAACGCCTATTGGCAACACAAAGGTCCAATTCTACACTGAAAAACTTTGCTGAGCTTGATTCAAAGAACACTTATTCGGTTCATTCCCCAAATTCAAAAGTTAGTCTTGAAGCGCTCTCTAGAGACTCTACTTCAGAAACGTGAGAAGTAAATTATCCTAGAAATTACAAAGAAGATCGCACTTATAGCACATACTTACAATCATTTCTTATTATATTAGAGATATTAAACTATTTTCTTGATCTTTTCATTTAATAATATCTGTTTATTAGGTAAAGGGGTATTGATAAAGGCCATTCTATTTTTTCCTTCGCATCGCTAATGATTTATCGTATTTCAAGGTGGAGAGTTTCCATTCTTCATCATTTTATTTAAAAAACCTAACATTTAAATGAATAAAGGTTTTTAAATATATTCAATGTCGAAGTTTTTAATCCATCAAGTTTATCATTAGGAAAAATACACTATGAACAAAATTTAAGATTATAGACATTGAATAATGATCTCTACTCTTTTGGTCTGCAATTCGTATAAAATCCTTCCAAAAAATAGGCACATTGCATGATCTATTTCAAAATAATTTAATACACAAATAAATCATTCATGTAACAGTGTGGTTAGGAAAGCGGTAGTTTTTAATGTGTTTACATTTTTCAAATTTTTTAAGATTTGTGGTTGGTGAATGTTTTTTTATCGTTATTGAAAAATACTTCGACTTAGACTGAACCGTAACATATATAGGTTTAATATTTTTCTTAATATAGGTGCTTTATTTGTTTAACTTATCATTTTATTAGTTTGGTAACAAAATGTACGAGTTGTATTCAAACGATTGCTGATGAGATTTTAAAAATCTTAAGATGTCGAAGGGATGCAAGTTATTTTTGTGTTATATTGTCATAATAATTTTCATGTGGTTGTATTGTATAATAGGTTTTTGTTCACAATTCAAAATATATAAAAAAAAACAGGTTTTTGTGTAAATATAAACTAATGTTACATTTTTTTTACTAAAGATAAAATTTTTTACTATTTTGTACAACATACCATTTTGTACAACACTGTTGATCTTAGATGCCAATTTGCAAACTGATTCACAACTTTTCGTAACATTAACGTTACTGTTACCAATTTTACCATTGTTATTCATAAGCGATTTCACGCTGATTGTTATTAACTTTAAAGTAGAACATTTGAAACTATCTTGAGTGCATCGACACGTACAGTGTGTAGAGTTAGTTAACATAATATCGTCAGACTCTGCTGGAACACAATCTAATTATAAAGGTCGTCTCTATCACCTCTCACTGCCTAACTGTCTTAACAAGGGTGTCTGACTGTTGACGTTATCTGATAAATATATCTTTTCCATGGATCATATGACTTTTTAGTAATAGCATTTTTGTTTCATACATTTACCAACTGCTGTAATTTAAAACAATGTTTTTATGTGTATAAAATATTTATCTTTTGTTTAGGTATCAATATTGATGGCAACTTCTTAAGTTTTCACTAAATTTATTACCTTCACTAGGCTATACTAATTTCATGCATCTATTCCATTTGTTTGAATTTTGTAAAACAAAACACGAATGGTTAAAAATATTCAACTGAAACATTAATGTCCGTGAGATGATGGGCAGCTATTTTCCTAAAGCATCTTTGGGTACATAATCATAGGGTATTGTTAAAATTACTATACAACCTTCAAGATTAAATGTCTAAACATCGATGGGACCGGGACGGTTTCAAACCCTAACGTATTTGCGATAATTTGTTGGTTTTGTTTATAAAACCTTGTCTATAAAAGCTTTTTCATACAGTTACCTAACAATGTATATGTTCTCTCACTGATTTGAGAAATCAAAGTGGCCAATTCGCTCATCAGTGAGACAATGTTAACATTGTCTCACTCTAAATTACTTTATCTCACTCACTTCAGATTTGCAACGTGAAGGCACGAAATAGTGAGTGCGTAACATGCAGACAAGGTCTTATGCGCGCGAAATACGTTGGCAGCACTGGTTGTAAATCAGCTGTTCAGCTGGTTGTACTGTTGTATCATTAAATGTAATATTAAAAGTTCACTTCTGTGTAAAGAATATGTCACGTTTCTTTACCAATTCATTTTGTTTTATGGTAACTGTAGGGAAAATATAATGTGCAACTCGAGTGAAAAGTGCTCCCTTTGCTCACTATTTGCACAAATAACTATTTACTTCTTTAAGAACTCCAAAAAACATCACCACAATTTGTACATCATTATATTTTGTAAACAAGTTCATAAGAGTCGTTCAAGAAATACTATATTGTTCTTTTTAGTTATACACTAACAAGAGATTACAAATAACACCATGACATAATGCAGAAATACATTAAGCCTACACGAATGTCTAGTACAGATCCATTAATAATTTATCGATTGGTCGATCCATTAAGTGTTATTGATATTAACAGCTTCATGTATTTCTGTTATTGTTCATACAAAAGTTAACCTAGTTGATGCGGCCAAGAATGCTAAGTACTGAGTAGTAGTGTTGTTGGACTAAGCAGCCTTGCATACAAATGCTCCAGTTATGTACAGGAAAGCCCTTCAGATCCAAATGTTAGGATTAGCTTATGCAGATAAACAGATTTGAGTCTGTACTACTTTTGTATTATTGCTTCTCTTTAAGAGCAAGTTTATGTAGTTTTTGTCTAATGTAATCTCGTAAGAGTTTGGTTGACTAAACAAAAATAAAATGAATAATTAATGTGTCGTTATGTAGAGCATGGACTTCGTTTGTCGAGGGGTCCTTAAGGGTCCAAATATTTTAAAATTTGAAAAAGGTTGACTAGTGCTGTATTAGAACCTTATTTGTGAGTTTGTCTCTTAACTTCTGTAAAGTAATAATCACAGACATGATGTAATTGACTAAAGTACATTGCTATCGATATTTATTATATCTAGCTGTTACCATTGACTATTGGATACTGAAGCTGTTACCCATGGGCTTCACCGCGTTTGACTTTATAAGTATTAATAAAACTATTGATTGGTTAAGTTAAGATGAAATAAACAAAACAGAATACAGTAATACAAACAAATAAGTACAGCTGAGGTATTTTAACTTTAGATAAATGGAAAGTCCCCTTTAGAAAGGAATTACGACCTCAAAGGGCAATTTATGAAATAATGGATAGTTTTGAGCAAGATTTCTCGTCATGAAAAACATTTTAAGTATATGGTTTATGGGGGTGGGACTTTTAGCTTTCTCAAAAGTTTATGGGTACTTTGGGCTTTATATATGGATTAAATCTCATTACCCTTAAAACGTTCGTATTTCGTCTCCTCCACCCTTAGGTAGCGCTTGTTTTTTTTTTTCAAAACACGACAGTTAAGTACTTTGTTTACTACGTACAGGCGGTATGAGCACTTATTAAAAGTAACACCAATCACAGTAATTTATTCATACTCAACAAAAGGTATCTTAGTAGGCCTACACTCGCTCACATTGACGTTTTTACTTTCTCCCCCTATACCATAGTATATGGAGAAAGTATTGTTTTCGTCAAAATTGTCGAGTTTGAGTTTTGAGTGGATATATTCGTTTTGGGTCCCCCTGGACCCAAAAAAGTGGTTTTCGAAGTGATGTCTGTGTGTGTGGGTGTGTGTGTGTGTGTGTCTGTGTGTCTGGATGTGTACAGAGCTAGGGACTACACCTGTGGTCCGATTTCAATGAAATTTGGTATGTAGGTTCTAATCCGTGGTATCTCCAGGCTTTTTTTCATTTTTTTGAAATTTTGGTTTTTTATGGAGATTTTCCCATAAAAACCCATAAAAAACTGGAAAAATCGTATTTTCTCAAAAATATCCCGAACGATTTTGATAAAAATCTAGTATGTTGTAGCCCTTTAAATGCTGAACAAAATAGTACAAATCCCATTTCTGTAAATATTACTGTTTAAAAGTTATGGTAAATTATAATATTTTCCCATAAAACCCCCATAAAATAACAAAAAATAGGATTTTAGACAAAAATCCGGTTTTGATTTAACAGAGTATGATATGATCCTTACAATTTTGATAGTTTTTGTCATTTTTTAGAAAATTTTATTTTTATGGGGATTTTCCCATTAAAACCCATAAAAAACTGGAAAAATAGGATTTTCTCAAAAATGGCCCGAACGATTTTGATAAAGATTTAGTATGTTATAGTCCTTTATATTCTAAACAAAATGGTACAAATTCCATTTCTGTAAAAATTACGGTTCAAAAGTTATGGTAAATTATGTTATTTTCCCATAAAAATCCCCATAAAATAACGGAAAATCGGATTTTCCCAAAATTGGCTAGAACGATTTTGATAAAAATTTAGTATGTTATAGTCCTTTAAATTCTGAAGAAAATTGTACAAATCCCATTTCCGTATATTTACTCTCACCGCTTACTCATGAGAAAGGTTGTTGACAATCTTATGGGAGAAAGTATGTGTCAGAATGCTGATACCGTTTATTACAATAATCATTGAAACAAATACTTGTTTATTTATTTATTTATTTATTCCAACGGCATATATCACCAATTTACAACGAGGGTACAAGAAGCCTATGTTGTACAACATGCATATTAACAGAAAACTTAACAACAAACTTAAATCTATGGCAGGATCAGAGCAACATTGGTAACAAGAAATATAATCATGACTAGGAAAGCAATAATTAACAATGAAGTACAAAATGATTGTGAAAAAGCAATAACAAAGGTAAGAATTTGGACTGGCAATGGCAATACAGTTAACAATTGATCAGCAAAAGCAAGGTAAATCTTTGGCTAGGAAAGCTATAATATAACAATGAAGTCGAAATAGAATATGAAAAAGCAATAACAATAGTAAATATTTGATCCAACAAAACAGTATTAACAAACGATAACATAACTCAAACAAGATTAAATTAACAGAAAACGAAAAAGATAGCAAATTACGAATAACATAACAACGGGAGACACTAAGTTTCATTGGCAAGGGACCAGGATGCGGCCGCAGAACGCCTGATGGCTGCTAGGCTGTCATGAAAGAGGTCCACTGAAGCCGAGACGCAGTTGCCGGAACGCATGAGCCTTGTTCATATATCTAAGAATAAATATGTAATGAACGTAAATTTGGAGTTTCTAAAGTCGAGCATTTCGCAGACCAGTAACAAAATCTGCCCAGAATAAGCCTAACTAACCGTTAACTCTCTTTCTCTCTCTCTCTCTCTCTCTCTCTCTCTCTCTCTCTCTCTCTCTCTCCCCTCTCTCTCTCTCTCTCCCTCTCTCTTCACTTATTCATATCCAATTTGTATAAGTGTTTAGCCCTTGTCATGACGAGTTCATTGTAACTAGGTTATTTGATAGGATTTAAATTGATTCGGTAGCTAGTAGTAATTTATTAGGATTAAAGTAATAGTAATAAAAAAGAAATAGTAATAGTAAAGTAATAGTAGGAATAGTTAGAGCATTTCATTGTACGTGTGATCATATTATTGTTTTTTTAAGATTTTAAAATTTTGTGAGATTAATATTCTTCGCAACAATGTAAGTTATTCATTGGAAATATATATCTATATATATAAAATCCAATGTATGTTTGTTTGTTTGTTTGTTTGTCCTCTATGGACTCAGAAACTGCTCGACAGATTGTAATGAAACGTCATTATTAAGCATTATTCAAGGATGGGTTGTGTGAAGTTTGGTGCAAATCCGTCAAAAGGGCTCTGCCCCAGTGGCTCTAGAATTTCCCATGCTAACCTTATGAGTGCTCTTATCTATAATCTAATTCTACGCCCTTCTAAATCTTCTAAATCTAAGCCCAAAATTTTACAATGATATTGTGAGCTAACGGTAGGCCGTAGAAAGCTGGGATGTGTCTCATTTTAAAGGTCTGGGCATGAAATTTTGGGGAAAATTATTAATTTTTCTTAATTATGCACCAAAAGGCAGTTACGGAATAAAATAATTCACATTTAAATAACATGGAAATCTAGGTCATGTCTGCTTATTTTACTTTCAAAACATGTCGTTTAACTTTATTTCAAAGCATGTGGTTTTAATCAAGTGTTAATCAAAGCATGTGGTGTAATATGTACTGGAATATGTATACTAGCCCTACAGAGAGGTTGATCATACCAATTGACAATATAAATTAAATTACTAAATCTTGAATGCCACCACAGAAATTAGTTTTAAAAGCTGGTTCAGTAGTGATCCTCATTAGAAATATGAACCTATGGTCAGAATTAGTTTATGGAGTACGGTTGGTTGTGTTAGGTATGTCTGAAAAAAGTGTAAAGTTAGTAGTAATAACTAATTTCTACAAATCCTAATATGCCGTTTAAGTTTACAAGGATCACAATCTTCACAAAAATTGGCATTTATTTGAAAAAATTATCTCTATGTGTTTTATCAAAGTGAATTTGTCTATATTCAAAGAAATTTATTTACATTTAATTAATGGTCATGAAGATTATTATTGAAAATGTTCCTTAGCTATATTATGATAGTTTATATTGTAAACACACCACATGAACAGTCCTTTGGAAGTTTTATTTTAACAGAGCAGACATAAAAACCCATTATGCAGGTATGTAATAACTATTATAGGCCCCTACATATAGGCTAATATACAAAAATGTTAAACGATAATCAAGGTAGGGTAACCCATGAGACTAATAATTTGTACAAAGTAATTACTAGAATATATACAGGGTGTATATAAAGTTCCGCACGGGCTTAATATTTTCTAAACGACAACAGATACATCAATAAGATTTGGTACATCAACGCCACACCTAAAAATCTACTTTTTTAAGGACCTATCAATTTTCTGTCATATCATAGGGACGTCCTGCAAGGAGTCAGAAGGAAATCTTAAATAGAAGCATAGGTTGACATGTGCATCAAATTAAAGGTCTGTACTAGCAGAATATAATGCCGCAAATTTTAACTCAAACGGACAACCGAGCCAAGAATGGCAGTTGTTCAAAGATTCGTTTAATTTGCATTGCTATTATACGCTTACTCCTCAGGGGCACAGACCTAGGAATCGGAAGAAAATGGTTAACGTAAGCATAGGTCGATATGCACATCAAATTAAAGGTCTTTACTAGTAGATTACAATGACATAAATTCAAGCTCAAAAGAACGCCTGAGTGAAAAATGGCAGTCGTTCAAAGATTCAAAATGACAGGTTCAAAAAATCTTTGAACAGCCTCCATTTTGCAACGGATGATCCTTTTGAGGCGCGGTTTCCGGCATTGAACTCTGCTAGCTAAGCCCTTTAAAATGATGTGCATATTGACCTATGCTCCTATTTAAGATTTACTTCTGACGCCTTGCGAGACGTCCCTATAATATGACTGAAAATTGACAGTTCCTTAAAAAAGTAGATTTTTAGGTGTGGTGTTGATGTACCAAATCTTATTGATTTATCTGTTGTTGTTGTTTAGAAAATATTATGCCCGTACGGGACTTTATATACACCCTTATATATGGGCTATTGCCCCTATAAGCCACTAGTTTGAATGGAATTAAAGAATCGTAACAGCTGGTTCAACTAAACAATTTGATTCTGTGATGTTCAATAGCATTAAAAAGTTAATAGGTTTACCAATAGGGTGCAGCACTATTATTTTTTTTAATTTATTACAACAGCTAATTTTCAACGGAGGTGAGTTAGCGTTACGAACGAGCTAACTTGAAGGCAAGTGAGCGCAGCGAACGAGCTCCAACCCAAAGGTGAGTGAGCGTAGCGAACGAACTTCAACCAGGACGTGATTGAGCCATGCGAACGAGCTCATCTTGAAAATGAACGAGCATTTGACATAAAACCACATTAGGACAGGACGACGTCTGTCGGGCCAGCTAGTATTTAAATAAATATCATAATACAATTTCAAAAATAGTTTATTTAATTTTTTGCATCACACATCTTCGCCGTTACAACTGTACCTGTTCGGTAATTGTTTTGTAAATTACTCATAAAAGATAGATATCTTTTATGAGTAATTTACAAAACAATTACCGAAAGTTAGCTATGAAGCAGAGATTCAAGCGACACTCACCAAAGCTATAAGCTGGTAATAAATCGAACACAAGCACTTCTAGTAATCACACTCAATGGGGCCTTTCACGAAGATATCGAGTCTCGTTCTTCCGATAACAAATATTCGGAAACTTTATACTCATGATGATTAGCTTGTGTGCCCATGTATATTTATATGTTCATTTATTTAATCACTTTTATATCCTAGTCATGCTTCTTTTAAAATTTGTTTATATTTCTTTATATTTGGGTGCCTTTTTAATAAACAACCTAGGAAGATTATCTATCTTTATCAGAGCACCATTTTCATTTCAATAAATGGTATCGTTAAATTTAATTGTGTTAAGTTTCAACCATGAAAATTTGTCTAGTTTCAACTTACACATTTACAAAATCTATTGCTCGAAATTATCATAATATGTTTCATTTTTTAATATTTGTAAAATACGTAGTTTTGTGAAAACAATGTTTTTGTTCGTTGTAGTAAAAGAAGTATCACCTCATAATATCAGCAAATTAATATAACCAACCAAATGACAAATTGACAAAAATATACTGCAAGAAAAAGGACCATTGAACACCTCAGCATCTTATATTATTGTATTGATTAGGAACAATTGATTTGAAACTCTATATTTGTTTTAGACACCAGTTAAAAAAATTATTTGCTAAATCAGACCTATTATATCCAGATCCGGTAATAGAAGACAAATCGCCAAAGGACGATCATGTTCAACCATTTCAATGTTCATCAAACTAAATTTATTAATACTGCCTGGACTTTTTTTAATGTGCTATATCTAAAATAACATCACTTTACATATCTAAATAACCAGTTGTGAAGTCTACAAGACAATATTAATAAAAATGACATAATATTATTTTTAGAATTATGAATTTACTAGCAGAGTACCCGTCCTTCGTACGGGGTTGGAATATAAGTATAAAATGCTTATTTCAGTTATACTCAAGCTTTGCGTTTGCAATAAGGGAGGACACAGTTTGATAAAATTTGCTTTTTTAAATTTACAGCATTCTATAGTATTAAAAATCTACCATAGCCATAATGTTCTACCACTTCACCTAAACAATAGAGAAAAATAAATTATCAACAATTCATCGCAAAATATCACAAATTATTCATGAAATGAAACATAAACATAACTGTAAACAATCCTACTTTGACAGTTCTCATTGTGAATCACAGTTTTTGTTGCTGCTTAGTTCAAATTAGCTGTTTTCATAAATGCAAAAAAAAATATAGTGCTGCACCCTGTTGGTAAATCTTATAACTTTTTAATGCTTTTCCATATCATAGAACCAACTTTTTTAGTTTAAACAGCTGACTAAATTCTCCTTTAAATATGAATACTCATAAGGTTAACATGGGGAATTACAGAGCCACTGGGGTGGAGCCCGAAAGGATTTTTGAGATAAGAATATGCCTATATGTTAATCGGAAATGTGAGCTATCATGATGCCAAATTTCAGCCCAATCCATCCAGTGGTTTATGCGTGATTGAACTTCAAACAAACAAACAAACAAACAAACAAACAAACAAACACACAAACTTTCACATTTATAATATTAGTAAGATAAATTAATTATCTTATTATAGAATTATGTAATGCACATTTAGCTGTAAAACGTTATCTAACGCACAATAACACAATTCAAAAGTGCTTTATGTATACTTTTTGATCTAAAAAGAGTAGTTTTTCTGATTTTCTGGGAGCACAGAAAATCCAAACATTTAGAACATATCTTTTTGATTAACTTAATTTTTGTGTAAACTATATTAAGCCAATAAAACCCCTGATAAGTTTTCTGTAGATTGTTATGCCTGAAACAAGCATTTTATGAACTTAAATCTTTAACTTGTATTGGAGATATTGGAAATTTAATCGAATGTATTTATTAATAAGTAATCATTTACTTGTATTAATTTTCAACACAGCCTGTGAAATTAAAAAGATGGAAATAGTTTATATTATATTGGATTTTTGTGCCTAAAAGATTAGTATTAAATTACATTAAATCTGTTTGTCCTATTATTACTTTTTAATGTTGCAACCGTCACGTATTTTCTCTAAGTTTAAAATGTAGGTTATTTAGTGAAACCACTTGAAACTATTGGCCGGACAAGAAGGCAACAAAAACAGAAGTCCACCGAACCGTGACCTACCAAGAGACTGGAAACTGATTCCCAATATCGAAAAAAAACTCCTTCAAGTACGCTTCAGAGCAAAATAATTTTGTCGAATCATAAAGTCTCCTTTTATACAGTTCTTTGTAACAACTTAGCTATTATTTTTGTACATTTCA
The DNA here is from genome assembly GCF_028750875.1 of Macrosteles quadrilineatus. Taxonomy (NCBI): domain Eukaryota; kingdom Metazoa; phylum Arthropoda; class Insecta; order Hemiptera; family Cicadellidae; genus Macrosteles; species Macrosteles quadrilineatus. The sequence goes on along the minus strand of NW_026542596.1, from coordinate 12,868,196 downwards.
GTGAAGATAAATTAGGTTGCGTGGAAAGATAAGTAGGTTTTACCTTTACAGATTGGTTAACATTCTCAACTACAATAATATCCGGTTGATAAAAATATCATATTAAGGGGTGGATATTATTAGCACTTTAACACTAATGAGAAAAGTACCTTAATATAAATAAATAATATTTTATTTGGGTCAGACGAATAAAATATATATCCTATGTATGTTATATCTAGTTAAGACCGAGCTGATACTCTGTTCACCCAAAATACATCAAAGCAAACATCGCAGTACGTAAAAAATTAAATATACCATCTTCATTTTTCTTGTGAATCATTTAGATAAATATAAGAATATAAACCATATTTTCATGACGTAATTGTATAGTCAAACTGTTATGTTAAAACATCAGGGTTTCAACAGTTCCCTTTAAAAAATAGATAATATAGTCCACCAGTGTAAGAACATTAAGAACGAAATTAAAATAAACATTATATCAATATTTAGCACCAACCACACTGTTAGAAGTATTTATACCTTTGTGTACGATGGTTTTATTCCTATATTTATATCTTAAATAAATAAATACTTTATTGTCTTGATAATATAAATTGTATCGACAGTACAATTAGGTATTAAATAAAACTCTTTAAATTTTGATTCAATTCTAATTGAAGTCTTCCATAGAGTCGATTAGATTTTCAGTAAGGATTTGTTTTAATTTTCTTTTGTATTTATTTATTTATTTTTTATTTCTTATAAAACTTATACTTAGCATATAAAAGTGTTTCTGTGGCCTATCTATTTTAATAAAACCAATATGGATGACACTGATTTTCCATAAGTTATAATGACGAAGGTAATACAATACAAGTGCCTTGTTTGAATACTTTTATTAGTACTGTAGATTATTTAATGGTGTTGATATAGTTCTTAGCCTTTAAATCTGTTTTTTTTTAAAGGTCAGTGGTCCTTTCCAACCTGTTCCTAACTTGTCAATACAGGCCACGAGGTTTTTGTGTAAATTTACGAGCTAAGGAAGAGGTTGCAATGGAACGCGAGCCCACACATCGCTGTTTTGGTTCTTATATGCAAGACCGTCGTGCTACTGAATGGGTGACCGACTTACCATATTTCATTATCTTAGCACATGGGATCATTTAAAAAAATGTGTTTTATATTATAATCCGGTGGTTGCAGTGTGATTGAATCCACAAAACGTGCAGCTCACACTCTTACAATGTACGTGTATAAGAGTAACAGGCACACGAGGCTTGAGATCTAGAATGGTATTGAGAGTATAATGGGGGGGAGGAAGCGTTGTTATTGAGTGTAATACCGATAACTAGAGACTCTGGACTCCCACTGTCATCGTTAGACAGCCAATTGCAAGAAGCTCTACCTTATCCGTTGCACTTGACATAAAAAATTTATAATAATGCGTTTAATTCCTGCACACAAGTGCTTTCGTAGAATACTTTTATAAGAAGCATCAGGGTTATTTTTGTATTACAATTATTTAGTATTTAACATGATATACGGATCCTATTATTTCTGATTGAATGCATTTTCTTTTAAATCTGAAGATATAAGAGAAATTATTCTCAAATTTAAGTCAACTCAAGTTGAAGAGATCATTAATGTCTAGTACACGTTATAATGGTTGTAACATAGTGGTTCGTCATTCACTAAATATTAATTATTGCAAATGTTTAAATAATTTGATTAAGTTGTGGTATACAGGGTGATTGATATAAGTATGCCAGCCGTTTTATTCGAAAACCATAAGAGATATCAAAAAAAGTTAAATGTTAAGTACCTTGGACTTTTTATTTAAAAAATTGTAGTAAAGTCGAAAAAAATTATTTTAGCCGCCATTTTTCCAATATGGCCGCCAGCTTTGATTTTTCTTATGGAACACCCTGTATTTTATGATGTATTCTGGTAGAAAATGTAGTTTTAAGACGATTTTATTCCTGTGATTTTTTTCATAAACCTAACCGTTTCAAAGATAATAATGGTTTAAGTTGTGAAATTTTGAATGGTTTTTGAATAAAACAGCTGGCAAGCTTGCTTAGGCCTTTATCGAAACTCTTTCTCATGCAGAAATTTCAAAACTTTAACCATTATTATCTTTGAAACGGTTAGGTTTATGAAAAAAATTACATGAATAAAATCGTCTTAAAATTACATTTTCTACCAGAATACATCATAAAATGCAGGGTGTTCTATAAGAAAAATCAAAGTTGGCGGCCATATTGGAAAAATGGCGGCTAAAATATTTTTTTTTACTTGACTACAATTTTCTAAATAAAAAATGCAAGGCACTTACCATTTAACTTTTTTTGATATCTCTTATAGTTTTCGAATAAAACGGCTGGCACACTTATATCAATCACCCTGTATAGATTAGAACCACATATTCAACAGATTTGGGGATTCTAAACAAAAAAACAGATAATACTTCTAGCATAAGTTGTCTTTTTTCTAAAAATATCCTGACAAATATTTTATATTTTAACAAACAAAATTTAAAAAATTCCCAAAATTTCCAAAACACGATGACAGTCATTTTTGAATTTGTTAACGTAGTTATGGATATCGAAAACAGTTGATTTCTGTACTACAGTAATTTCTGTGTTTAGTTTAATACTTCATCATAATAGTTGAGGGGTTATTATTGTCAAAAAACCCCAAATTTAAAAATAATTTTTGCAGTAGGTTATGCTAGTAAGTATGTTAACTATTTGTTGTTGACTATCCCTCCCAATGCAAAACTATTAATAAATTAAAAATTTAAAAAAATGTATTTATGTGTGTTATAGTTTTAAATCAAGTATTTACCCTTAGTGAATCAAAGTTTTGTGAAAAGTAATCTTCTCATCAATAACTCAACAGAGTTAGGTAAAATCTCTAACACAGTAAGTTGATCGTGATAGAAATATGAGAAATTGTAAAGCAATATTTGAATGGATACATTTTATGGAGAGCCAGCATTGAAGTTTTGGCGTTGTATTGTCGAGTCTGGTAGGCGAAATGCGATCGCTTCAAGTAATACGTTCCACTAAGGCTTTTGTGGTAAAATATCCATTTCATAAAATATATTTACCTACGACCGTTTTTTAAAGTAGACATTTCAGTTCAGTTCTTAGAATTGAAAAGTTTCACTTAACAGCTGTTTGCTTTCATAACAGCATAGTTTCATTTCATAACAGCATAGTTCTTCTCATAACAACACGGGTAACGGACCAATGAGGTTCAAGAATTGAGGGTAAAGAATTAAAATTGTAATCCTTCGAACGTCAACTAATCAGCTGATCAGCTGATCAGTTGACAATTTTAATTGTTGATCTTACTTGTTCCTGTTAATACTCGCGTATTCTTAACCTAAGTTGGTGGAAGTCCTGATACAGTATTTATGGTAAGAATGCTGCTAGCAGAACCTATTCCCTGAAAAAGGCAACTTATTATTTAACGAAGTTTTACAAACACGTTATTACATGAAATCAGCTGATTATACAATAAGTCGTTGCATCGTTGCGTAAACTACTATTTTGCATAACTTAACTATTCTACTACTCTTGACATTTACAATACAATTATTCCATAACGCTATTTAGGAAAATTCAAGTTGTGTTTCTTAAAATGTATATATTTTACATGCATACGCTTATTTATTATGTTTATTAATTTAGTATTGTTATTGCTATTTTTATCTATAGGATATTGAACTACTCTAATGGCCCTAGGGAAGTACAAAAGACCAATAAATTGACATTTTCATTTAAACATAAAACTGATAAGGGTTATTTTGTAAAGTGTCCCTGTAATTAGTTCTATCACACGCTTTTTTGTCACCCGTATTACTGATTTATTGTTAATAAACAATTACTGTGCTGAATCAATACATCATTAAAATACTTTATTGCGTATTCTAATGATTTTACCTATAATTTATCTATGACATTTTGACTAAATTACTATGTAAGATGTTTCTGTCATTAAATTAAATCAAACTTTACAGTTACAGTGTGTTTTTTTTTTTACTCCAGCTCGATAGAGTGTTTAATGCATGTTGGATTATGCCGACCATTTCCTAATGATGGTCGTTGTTTTCAAGTTTTAAACAAAATAAATACTAAAATTTTTATAAAGTTTTAAGGAATTAATTAAGCAGAAATTGAAAAAGGAAATTAAAACTTCATATTCAAGAGTATAAGTTTCTAATATGAAATAGTAAACTCTAGACAGAAAGCATTGCTATCTGTTGGAAGGTGTACGACACTGGTATGTAATAACAGTAGGTCTCAACTGTTGGTAAAATTACTAGCATTCCTACGTATAAAGTAAAATGGGGTTTCTTGTGTTGTGGTTATAATCGTAAACCAAACTAGACCATTCCTTTGCCCTTTTGGAGTCTTATTCTACTCATACTGTGTTTACTACTAGTTAGTTGTGTATTGTAATTGTAATTGTTTTTATTTCAATGTATTTACTTGATAGGATGTCTAGCTGAGATTAACAGTGCGTTATTTTTGTTTGATTATGCCGACCATGATGTTCGTTGTTTCAAGTTTTAAATAAAATAAATACTAAAATTTCTATAAACGTGGATTATTTTTCACAAGTCTATTATTTAGAACTGTTTCCATGTGTTCTAGCAAGGCTGCACAATGAAAGGTTGGTTTTTAAATCATATAATACAATACATAAATCCAAACTACATCGATTCCGTATTACAATCTTACGGTGCTGAGTTTGTCATTTTATTAGGTTTCTATAAATAGACGCAATAACTTAAAAACTGTATATAAATCCTTCACTAACAATGAATACTACTGTCTAGGGCTAGGCTACAATTCAACAAGTTCACACAATGTTGTAACCACCACACACACATAAAGTTACGCAATAATGGTTGAGTATCTAGTGAACATATGACAAAGATAAGAATTAAGTTTTTTTTTACAAGTAATGTCATATACACCATACATTCAGATACGCCTTATTATTACCATACGCATTATTTAGGAAGGAGTAAAAATAAATTTAACTTAAATTACCAAATTAAAAAATTACATAAACGCAGTTACGCCTGAATTTAAAACTACACTTTCATCATATAGAGTTGAGGTTAACATAAGCTTAGTAGCTCAATGAATTCTAAAGCACTGTTTGATGCATGCAGCTCTCAGAGAGTTTCTAGGCAGCTTGTTACTCCTTGACCTTCCAATTACTCTTGGTACTTTGATGTTTTGGCCAATCCGACTCAAAGGTGTATTTAAATATTGCTAAATATGTGAATCTTATATGGCTATGTGCAATCTTATAATTAGTTACACTCGATGCTCCACTTATTTCTACAAAACTAGAAAGCTTGGTTATAGTGTTCACCTAAGAATCAAAAGGTTATCAGATCAATCCTTAGAGGAGTCAGTAGCTTGACGAAGCTGAACCCAGCTTTCATTAATCATTGGACTTCAAACAAAAAAACCTGGCTCATCTCACATAGATAAACATCTCACTCCCATTCCCCGCCAAACCTTCACTAATATTTGGGTCAAAATACGCACCTAGGTGGTGTCACTCCATACATCTTGGGTGTCCCCATCCACTTTGATAGTACAAACGTTTTGTAATAGTTTGAGAGCTATGAAGTACTTCAATAAGCATTACTAACGTATTACAATGATTTTAATACTTTGTAGAATGATAAAGGATATCGTATTAGGAATATCGTACTTTCATACATTTTTTTAAGCATGTTAAGGTACATATGAATACGGAACTTAATTAGACCGTGATCATTGTAGATACAAAATTGGGTTTCAACTGACAAATCATGGATACAAGAGACAGTGGATAACCTGCTAAAAGGTTGAAACAAATATTTTTTATGATTTATCTTATTAAATTCTTTTCAATTGTAAAGTTGAAGTAGACTAATGAATCTGTTTGTCACAATCGCTGATTACATTTGCTTAACGAACCTAAAAACAATTTTTTCCTGGGTGAGTTTGTAAGTATATTTTTGTGTGCAGGTTTGAGAGCTGTAATTTACCTAAGTGAAAAAAATTTGGCCTATTTTCGTCAATTGTTGGTCTTTCAATTCCAGCTTAAGATTGAGCAGTTTGAGTAATAAGAATAGTGGTTTTACTTTTTAAAAACACTATCGTTGTTTAGTATTGTAGTTGTTTAACCTAAGAGACGTGCACTTTTTACAAACGACACCAACAATCTCAAACAACTAAGATGGGACGTAAAAGGCAATTGTTATAAACACACATATAAGGTCCCATATAAGGGTGTAGCGTTACAAATAAGGCCTCAACCCTAAAACAAATCAACAAATTCGTTTTGGCTATGGACAGCCATGTCTATTACTTAAAACACTAGGAGAACCTCTAAATTCTGGAAATTTTTATTTATTCACTTGGAGTTTAGTTTCAATGTTAAGCACAAAATGACTACCAATGATTATGTTTACACACATCCAAAGTTTATTGCATACAATGCTTCCATGCTTTCTTCAATGGAATTATCTAATATTCCTAATTAACTAATTGGGAAAATATTAAACTAGTTTTAACATTAAAACTAATGTATATACTATGGAAATTAATGACTGAACATTTAAATTGTATCAAAATAAGACCTCCATTACAAGTACTGAAACTAATAATGTTTAGCCAGGAGAGATTTGATTTAAAATAAGATTTCTCAAGAACGCAATAACAAAACTAGTTCAATTACAGAAAAGCAGTTTTGCTGAAGGAGGTAAAGTAGTCTTGAAGCAACAATTAAGGAAAACAATTGTTTATTAAGCTGCTAGTTAATCTTCTTATTGACTTTTGTTTATTCTATTTTATGTATTTTAGTGCTAAAATCGTATTTTTTTTTATTTCCCAACATATTTCACTTAGATACGAATGCTCTGCACAAGAATGTCTTTGATTTCCCTTTGATCTAAGAAACTTACATTTGTTCAATTGCTTTCTATTTTCACATTGTCACTGTTATTTTTTAGTCATTTCCCTAAGTGGCACAATTCTCACAAAAGGATTCAAAGGATATAACCTTAAGTTAAACGATTTCTTTTCCAAGCAGAAAGATTTTGCAAGCTTTAAGTATGTTTTGTAGTGAAATGAATCAATTTGTTGATGGGTTGCTATAACCTGCTAATTGAATCAATCATGTTTTCAATGTTTGAAGAATTCTAAAATTATTTTCTTTTCTTTTACTTCAAGGTTTACTTTTTATAACCTTTGTTACTTAGTAAGAGTGTTGTGATTGTTATAATTTGTCGAAGCAATTATGAAAGCTTGGTTAAGTGTTTAAACTGATTATGGAGAAAGATTTTTGTTTTTAGAATTGTACCTGTTGGAAACATATTCTGTACAATTAGCATAGTTGTATATCCTAGTGTAAAGCAGTTATGTCTTAAAATGACCAAAATCTCTATTCCTAGTATTTTTACCACGCTACTTGGGTTTAATGGACTTTCCACGGAAGGATTTTGTCCTAAGAACAGCTGTTTGCCACTTGCTTGGTAAAATTAATTACGTATCTACTATTGAACTGTATTGAATTTTACGCCTCTCTACACTGTTTAAACGAACATCCCAAGCAAGGATGCAGTCCTGAAAACAGCTGTTTGCCGCCAGCTTAATCAAAAGGGGTTTCATAACGTACTATTCTGTAATGAGTTTTTGCCAGACACCAACCAGCTGATTATATTGGGTAACGAATGGTTATAAACAAAAGCATAACCTCCCAGATTATAGGTAGTGATTGTTAGTCCTTTAGTTGGCGGGAATATATAAGGATTCGTACAGATTTTGTATTGTTAAGTTAGCTTAGAGCAGTATGGCGGAAAATATCGTAGCCTATGCTACTCGTCCAAAATGTGTTTACCGAACTCGTATTGTAATCCCACACTCGACTTCATCTTGCACGGGAACGACCACACTCGTCCAGTAAACACCAATTTTCGGGTCTAGTAACGTAATATACTATTACGCCCCAATACAATGTTTTAACGAACTTCCCACGCAAGGATTTAGTCCAGAAAACAGCTGTTTGTCGCCAGAGTAATCAAATGGGAAGATGGGGACGCCACCTAAGTGCGTATTTTAACCCAAATATGATTGAAGGATGGGTGTAGAATGGTGTGAGATGATCTGTGTAGTTTTGTTACTGACTAAGATCAGCTGTTTCATTAGCCAGGATCATTTATTTAAAGCCCAATGATCACGAACAGCTGGGTTCAGTTTCGAACCATCAAAAAGCTACTGATTTTTCTCAGGATCGAACCGGCGACCTTTTGATTACTAGGCGATCACTATAACCACTAAGCTACCCAGCCAGTGAATATGCGTACTACTATACTGTACTGAGTTTTTACTTGACACCAACCAGCTGATTATATCTGTCAATGAGTGGTTATAAATAAAAACATAACAGTAGTGATTTTTAGTCTTTTAGTCGGTGTGAATAAGAATTTGTACAGATTTTTGATTGTTAAGTTCTTAGAGTAGTATTGCGTAAAATATCGTACGATACTCGTACAAAATGTGTTTACCGGACTCGTATGATAATCCTGCACTCGACTTCGTCTCGCACAGGGACCACACTCGACCGGTAAACACATATTTTTCAGGACTAGGAACATAATATACTATTTCATATTTCTATTGTTAGGGTGACAATGAGAAAATTATATTGTACGTCACTCATCAAACTACTTAGGACTAGTGAGGTAATATACAGTAACTCGTATTTAATATATTTGGGGCTTTTTGTAGAAAACTATTGGCCATATTCTATAATGTTATGTATCAGGTCAAATGTGAGTTGATAATGTAAATATTACACGTTTTTTCTTAATTCTTGATAATTAATGGTGTAAAGCTGTATATGATTGTAATACTGAACGCTTCAATTTTACGTTTTACTAACGTAGTCTAGTTATTTTTAAGAAAAAGCTTCTTGAACATTTATTTTCTATAATCCAACAGCCAGGGGAAATTTCTAATCATTAAATAATAAGATTTTAGTTGTGTCATCATTTACATTATTACATGATATGCTTACATGCATTTCACTTGTCAGGCTTCGATGAAAAAAAACAAATACAGCCGTTGTATTCTGTGACTAATAATTAGGACCAGAGTAAGTATTTTGGGAAAGGAGTTCAAAATTAGTAATTCAAAGGGTTTGAAATACAGACAAAAAGTAAAGGCCTATCAAAAAATTGTTTCAATCACATTCTACAGAATGTGGTGCGAGTTTCCAGACGATATAATCCACGGAATTGCCACGTAATGCTGTAAGTGAAAGCAAAAATTGCTTTGGCAACTTTCCAAAAGATTGGTTGTGAGATATACCACGGAGAAGTGAGGTTATTGTTATATTTTAAAATAAAATGTACATTCAGTCTTTATAAACACACAAATTGCCAATAGCTGGTAATACAAAAAATACATGTTGTTCTAAATATTTTGCTTGCAGATAATTTAATTACTAATGATTACCAGGTAATTATAAATTAATGTCCCACTTCTGGATTTATATTAATAGAATCGTAGAAGAGGTTGAACCTGGTGATGGTGGCTCTTGCCATGAAACATGTAAGTTACACTTGACGAATAAGGATATTTATTGTAAGGCAACAAAATAATTTATTATCAATTATTATTATCAATTATATATATGGGGACGCCACTATGTGCGTATTTTAACCCAAATATGACTGAAGGATGAGTGTAGGATGAGTGGCGCGATCTTGTAGTCTTGTTAGTGACTAAGGCCGACGTGTTCCTTAGACACAGCTGTTAATTAATAGCCCAAACAGCTAATAGAGTGGAATCCGAACCACATTCTTTCCTTGGTAGTTAACGAATTGGTCTAATCATCAGGATAGTACTGCGGATAGTCGAGTACTCACTCGTACGAACGTTAATCCACACCAAGGGAGCATCGCATCCACAGTGCATGCCTATAAATATGCCAATAAATTATACCAATTGTAACTGTTTAAAGATGTTGGCCGCCTCTTTTAACCTCGAATTTGTCCTCAGATTAACACAGGCCTCAGATATGTACGAGGAACGTATTACGCAAAGCCAAACGGTGAAACGGTCGGACGAGCCGTTACAGTACAAGGGTATTGTATACTGTATTGACAAAATGCAGTGGTACCAGGATCCAATCTCACGATATCTCTGCCACTGATCAGAGTCCGTCGTGGTACCAAATAAGCCACCGACTCACGTTGCCATCAGTTAATTGGGTTAGGAAAAAATATATATACTGTAGCTCCTTGTTAAACGACTCGTTTGACACATACACCTTCTTAAACCTTTGCGGGTAAAATAACAGAAACTCGTTGCTTTAAATAACAAATATTCATCATGAGCAAAATTGAGTGTTTTTCATTTACTAGCAGTAATTTTCCATAAGTAAACAGTTGACAAAGAGTGTTATTTATATTTAAAAATAAAGTTGTTAGGATTACTTTTATTTTTCTGTTCCAATTTACTATTTTTAACATTAACATATTCCTGAAGAACTTATAAACTCAGATATATCATTAAACAGACATTGAAAAAATTTGTTAAAGTAAAAAAATTGTTTGGTTAAGTAATAAGTTTTCAAAGTGTCAATAAAAGCATAGAACAGGAATGTTATTTATTTATCTAAAGGTCAATGTTATCCAATTTGTCTTCATGCATTTCGGCATGCTTTTGGGGGAAATGCTTAACACATTATTTTTATTTTATAACCCATAGTGTTTTCTAAATAACCCATTTATTTCGTTTGTAAAGTAATTAATACACTGTTGTGTCATATATTCCTTACAAATCGTCAAAAGGAATCTATCTCTAAAGAAGATAGCTCAAGTAGAAATTGTCAGTAAGTAATATTGGAAATTTCAATTATTCAGCATGAAGTGGGTTTCTCATATCACGATGTTTAAATCTCTTAGTTTTAAATTTAATGTGAACGACATTAAGGAAAGTGACAAACAGTAAAAAAACCTAAAAATATCTGTCAAATGGTTCTTTTGTTTAATTAAATAAAAAAAATATTTATACTCCTTATACTGTTTTTTTAGCTGTTCATTAGTTTTTTGTTGTTACTGTTTTTGAGTTAGGTTTGTTGAGTTTAACAGCTGTCACTTTCAAAGACGCTAACTTACAATAAAGGTAAATTTGTACCTCACGTTTGTCATAGGCATACAGGTTTGACTATTTAGTGTATTTTCGTTGAAAAATAGGTAATGTCTTAAGTACTTTAAAACGCTTATTCACCAATTTAATACATTGTTTCAAATAGTGAACTAACAATGAATTCAAAGTAATCGATCATGCTTCCGCTCTTATACTCCGTTCAAACAGCCGTGGCACCTGACGGATTAGGACACCCCATGGAAACCCTTGGGGCCTCCTAATCCCTCAGGTGCCACGGCTGTTTGAACGCACTATAATTTGTAGTTATGAAATATTAATACACGGTATCTGACAGTCACTAGAATCATTCTACTTCTACAATCTTTACAGCATCGGTTTTAGCCAATCTTACAAAATCATTTAGAACATAGTATGTGTTCTAAATTTCAACGTGTTCTATGTTTACCTGTAAAATTCTTTTAGACAGAAGATTTGAGTGTATTTTAGATAATAATTTATTTGAATTTACCTTACTCAACGACCATTGTTTTTAGAATCATTATGTATGGATGGTTGAAAACTCATATGACAATTTAGTTGCCATGTTTGGTGCGAATCGAGAGCCATAACAATCAAGCGATTGGATGTTCACAGCGACCAAACCATGTTAGAGATCTTAACGGCTTAACTACATGATCCATTCTGATACAAAGCGCTATGCGTTTATCATTGGATATTTTCACGAAAAAGATTAGAATGCTAGTCTTAACGCTTTGTTCAAAAACTATAATCTTTCTAACAAAAAAAAATTAATTAAAAAATTAATCACAGTTACACGCAAGTATAAAATGTAGTACGAATAACGTTTTACGGAATAATGTACTTTGAAAAGCAACCGTTGTGTAAATGATTAAAAACCAAGCAATCTAAAGCGTATCACTGTGACAGAGGAGACTTATTGCATCCTGGAACTGATCTGTGACATAACAGGCGTTTAACGCAAAAGAGGATTTTAATCTTGAAAAAGTCAACAGAAGTCATATACTGTAAAATAAATTGTTTATGTAGTACTATTATGGCGTATGTATCTTATGTCTTAGTTTTAAGTGTTACATTTACTTATCGTTTATTAATTCCTATCTTTATATTACTTTATGTCTACGACATGGGTTTTCTTCTGTAGCTTCTAAAATTACCATGACATAAAAACTCGTTTTTTTAGAAATTTGGACAGAAATGTAACCTTGGCGATGATGTATATAGCCCTTGAATTAAAAATAATTCCTTATTTTTTGAAATCGTAAAAACTGTATACCTGTTTAAGTGTTTTACTAGTCAAATATATTTTTCTCAATATGTCTAGAGGCTTATAACATAAACCTTTTCCTCATTAAATGTGTTTGACATTAATATGTTGTTTGATACATGTTTTCTATCAGCGGTATAGAAGAGATTGGGTGTAGAACCCACATCAATAATAACTGCATCAGCTGTGGCTTCCCTAGGGTACCATTGACAGATCCTGACATCCTAACATTTTCTCAGGTTCACGTTGGAGTTCTTAATTTGAATTAACTAAAAATTTGTGACACTGACATACCTGTACATTTATTTTAAATAGCTAGGCTGACCACTTTTATACATTTTAGTGGTAATTGTAACCTGGTTGAAGTTGGTAAAACACTTGTTCTACACTTGCAATCGACTGACGATTAGTAGTTTTAATCACCTAACTGTCTTAAACAAACAATCTTTGAAAGGTAAAATGGTATTGCGTTATTCGCTTTGCCTCAGAAACCAGCTTCCAAGTATAATAAAATTGCACAATTTACTCATGGGTCCCCTCGTAGCTATAGAGCTTACAAGAAAGTTATTACTACAATTTACAGTAGATACAGAATAAGGTATCAAATATAATTAGTATAGCTGCATGTAAATTATAGTTGTGATATTTTACTCAATAATAACATGTAACATGTGACTATAAGAAGCTAGTTACACAACTAGCTTCTTTGACATTTCTCTGAAAGAATTCCAGAAAAACAATATTTGTTATATGCAGTATTCCAATTTGAAGTTTTGATTATTTAAGGAGTTTTCTTTGAGAATTTTAAATGTTCACTTAAGGCTATGTCCTACGATAAAACCAACTTCCTGTAGTGTACAAGAAAACCAATTACACGTTTTTTGTACAAGATTCTTTGTATATAGTTTTAGCAAAAAAGTATTTAATATCAGCCCCACTAGATTTGTGTTGCAGTTCAGGTAAAAAACTTTTGTTCTCACAAAATTATGTAATCAATTAGTTCCCAAGTTGTATTTCAGAATTTAGATAGTAATTACGGATGTGTTAAAACGATAACGCAACAACAACGCATAACAAGAATTTAACGTGTTCATAGGGCAGGGCACTATGTTGACTCAAAATCAAACAAAAATAAACTTTTGACTACGGTTGTAGTTCGATGGTTTACAAAACCTCTGGCTAGTAGTTAAAAGGAACTTACATTAGGAGAGAGCTTTCGTCACTAAGTGATGTGTCAACTTGGTGTGAGTGGGTTGTAGAACGCCAAAGTTTATTGTCCAAGACAAATCACAAAAAGTATTCGAAAGTCACAAGTACGTTATTAAACTATATGTTGGAGAAGAACCTTTTTAAATATTTTACTCATTAGTACTAGAAAAGCTTTTGAACGGACACTTTTTGAACATATTATGTTTAACTTAACAACGTGTTCTGAACTTTTTATTTGTGTAACCATTAGTACTGTCAAAAAACTTCCTTTTAGAGTGAACAACTATTTTTTTATAATACTCAACACAACGTTTTCCTGAATTGCTATTCATTTTGATTGCGTGCAAATATACAGTGGATATCCGCGCAAGTAAATATATTAATTAATTTTAGTTTATCCTGTTTGCATTCTTCAGAGATTAGTTTTAGGTCGATAATACTTTTATGGTTTGTTAGGTAGTTAATGAAATCATAACAATTATTTATAATATTTCTTTATCATTTTTTATTCTGTATTATTTTTTAATTTTGTAGCTATTTAAGCTTTTTATAAACTTATACCATATTGAATTTTCCAAATAAGATCTATTCCTTTGTCGGAAAAGAACTATTATGTTAGGCAAACACAAGAATGATTCAGAAAAAAGTCTAATAAAGCCAAATAAGATATAAAACCACTCAAAACAAAGAACTAAGTTTAATAAACCTGTCAAATCTTATTTACAATTACGAACGACAAACATGATATTTGTTTCGCCTCTGAGTCACAGTTTTTTCTCAGTCATTCTCGCTGAGTCATCCCTTACACCTCGTCCTGCAAACATCTTATTGGAAAATCATTACAACCCCAGATATTGCTACACTTTGCTACATGTGTGCCTCAGCAGTTTTATTATTTTTATGGTAACCTGTCACTAAACTGTTAAAATTGAAATACTTTAGTGTTATAACCATTCACACTTTTAGAGTATACCACATGATTTTGTCTATCTGGGAGCCAATGTGGCCTGTTTTTATCAAATAAACTCTCTTCTTACTCTGGTAATGTTGTATGAAGGTTCATTCGCCAACAAAGCAGAAGTCTCGCTTTACAGTGATAAACATTTACAACAAGCTTCTTTAATGCAAAACAGTGTTACAACGTGTCTTTAGCATTTTGATGGTAGAAAAAGTAGGCCAGTTTAATGGTAGAAGTCAAGCTTTGTTTAACTAACCGTTGCTTTACTGCACTACCACACTGATAAATTCTGTATTGTTTGAAGATAGTGTTGTATATAGAGTATATATAGATTACAAATACACAACATAAATTGTGATACTACACTAGCACCAAAATAGCATTATGTTGGACCTGGCTAAGGAAACAACCAGTATTTGTCAATAAAAAAAGCACAAAGCATCCAATCCGTCCCAAAATCATTCAGATGTTAACTACGTTTTTTTTAACTAAGAGCAATCTTTCATAATGGTAAAATAATATTTACAGATTATACAGATTGTATTTACGTATGTCACAATAAATCTTGAGATAAGTTTATTAAAGTCTTTGGGTAAAACTGTTTATAATTTTATTTGAAACAATAAAACCCCAAAGATTTGATACAATTCAGGTAAAAAATAGTAATATAAAAGATATCTTTATCACGAGAAACATTATTAATTTTTACCTATTTTCGTCTAACACCTTTCTATAGTCCCTTTTAACTTCCATCGTCAATAAATCACTTAAACAATACAAACAGGCTTTTATTATACAAATCAAACCTTTAAAAATCACTAGTAAAAACTTTAAGTTAATATTTACACTTATCAGGTATTCTGGTACCAGGTATATCGTCAAATGTTACGTTAGTTAAAATGATACCACCACCGCAGCAAACCTGCAGCTTAAGCAAATTTCCATTTACCAGTATTCGATTTTTAATCAAATATATTTTTAACATTAGGTTTAACAAGTAGCTAAGTTTTCTGCGAAAGAGAGGGTAATGAAGTGTGTTTTTGTAAAATATGAATAGCTTAGTACAAAATAAATAAATTTGCCAAGTTTGATCAAAATATATCCATATACGATCAACGTCATGGTGCGTGCACGCGTTTGGTCGTGCTGGTGGTGACTGTACATTATATTTTTTGTAACTTTTTTTGTCAACGTGTGTCTTGGATTCAATAATAAATATAATTACGAATCTTAGAAGAGGTTAAACCTGAAGATGTGGCAGTTGTAACGTATCACATGTATTTTGACCAGACAAACGATAAGGATATTGTAAGGTAATGATTTTTTCCATTGATACATTGGCTGGTGCATGTAGTTGGGACGTCTATATATGTAGGCCTAACGTAAATTCAATCGGACCTATAACAGTTTGCGGTGGTTATTTAAGACCTATTCACGTTCGGTTTGTCTTTTACCATCACCCGCTTCCACGCGCACATCATCCTCTCCTCTTCTACCTGATCGTCGTCCTCTGAGGTCCATCTCTATGTGCTCCAGAGTCTGGCCCTCGGTCTCTGGTAGGTCCAGGTACAGGTAGACCATCCCAAGCAGTCCCACGGTCCCGTAGAGGATGCATGTCCCAGAGACGTTTAGCCAGGACACTACGTTGAAGTAGGTCTTGGTTCCCGCGAAAAATACGACGTAGGCGTAAGCCGCGCCTAAACCACTGCCTAAACTTCTGGCTCTGCAAAGAAATGTACACAATTTAAATTAAAGTCACATTGAAAACTATCTTGTATGGTATTCCAACCACGGTCAAGTAATTCAAAAGTTTAATAGGAAAAATTTCATTAAAACAAAAGAAATTCGTCAAACAAGTATATTGCAGAGAACAATAACGTTTATACTAAATCTTACTTTAAAGTAAACTATTCAATCAACTATATTCTTCTAAAACTACTATTTTGAAAAGAAGCACCAACACCATCTCAAACATATATATAATTATATAATAGTTGCCTGCTCCATCTTACCGTAAGGGAAATAATTCTATCAGGTACATCCATGGAATGGTAGCCACAATGGTCCCGAAGAAGTAAGTCAAAGAAAACAGAACTACAGGAATCCAAGGTAGATTGATTCCTGCTAAGAGATAACCACCTATACCATAGATGCAGACAATGTTGGCCCCCAGGGAAAGAAATGTGAGGTATCTTTTGCCCAAGTGTTTTACCGAGACACCTAGAGTTACCGCACCCAGCAAGGAGACAGCCCCGCAGATCGCCTGCAAAAGGGTTGAAGCTTTGGTTATGCACATTTTGGTTTGGAACTCTCAGGTATTTCTTGATAATAAATTTACAATAATTAAATTGTATTTGTTTATTCAGTTGAATCAATAATAACAAATCATACGAGTAATATATCATAGAAATGTAATACAAATATTACACAAATAGTAATATACAAAGTATTGTAGAAAATAAGTAATGGTAAAGTTCATTATAAACAGCCTGTATGAAAAATAACTCTCTTCGTTCGTAATTTAAATTAAATGTGTTATTATAGCATAACTTTTCGTATTTAGCATAACTATTACTACTAACATAACTCGACTATTTTTTACCCTTAGAGTAGTACTATTTTGTATATTCTCTGTTATAATAGGCACATGTTTCAAAGCATTGGTAAAGCTATAAGTATATCATATTTACTGTACCACAATAATGTGAGACTGGACTGGTAGATTAAGACCTTCAAGAATTTGTATGAAGAATGGCCTCATGGCAAACAAGCTGGCAAATGGTACAACAGAGAAAAATACGAGAATGATGCGAAAAGCTGTGCGAACTTCTGGCTCCATGATAACTTTCCAACGATTGTTGCACCTCTTCTGTCGGGTTATATCTGGACCTACTGAATAGAAATATGTTGAAATATGATTAAAATTAAATTTCGGGTCAACTTGCCATCATTTGAACAATTAATATACGACATAAACCTGATTAAGATTAGAAATTAGCACTGCTTGTTGCAATATGTGGTTTTTAAATTGATCATATCATGTCGTCTTAATTTTAAAAGTGTCAGCCTTTTTTGTAAGATGGTTATAAGGTAACCTGGTATGACCTCCAGAACCTGAGCCATTCGTATTTCTCCACACTAGTACCTTAACTATGTTAAACCATAGTTTGCATTACTTACTTGACCAACAAATGATTTTTAGCAATAATCTCCTTTTGTATAACTGTAGTCGCTACAATTTAGTTCTAAGTGTTGAGCTTGGAGCAAACATCATTATAATGTTTTTCATGTTCCACTTTAGTTCAGTTTCACTCACACGTAAGTGACCAAGGTTTAAACCAGATCTACACCGGAATGTATAGTAAATTCTTTAATTTAGATTACACATTAGGTGAATATAATAATCCATCTGAACAAATGAATGCACAGAACCATTAAAATATATTGTTAGGTCATTCAAAACCAACAAATCTAATCCACACATCATACCTTCATCAGGTGCTACAAGCCTGTACTCTGGGCTGTTTACAGAGTGTCCCCGGAAGTCCCCTACGTAACGTACAAGGGTGTCTAGCTCTTCCTTCACTGCTTCCGTAGACACCCATCCTCTCAGCCATTGGTAAGCTTTCTCTGCTTCTGCAATCTTGCCTCTAGTCACCAGCCATGCAGGGGATTCTGGCAGCTAAATGTGAAGGATGGTGTAACATAGTTTACCTACGACAGTTTTTTAAAGTAGCCGTTTCAGTTCAGTTCTTAGAATTGAAAAGTTATACTGTACATAAAAACATTGTTTACTTTCATAACAGTATAGTTTTACGTGTATAGTCAATGGGTTTACTCATAACAACACGGGTAACGGACCAATGAGGTTCAAGGATTGATAGAGAAGAAGTAAAATTGTAATGATTCAAACCTCAACTAATCAGCTGTTCAGGCCAATTTAATTGTTGAGTGGTGAAATTGGTGTTTTGTACAATGTTTCGTTGCATCACTGTCAGTTGCAATGATAGGTTACAAACGATAACATTACCTCTCTAAGAGTTTATGAGTAACTAGTGATTTTTAGTACTGTAATTAAAACACTGTCGTAGGTAAAGTAGTGTACGCAACTCGCGTAGTTAGTGTTAACGACACGAGTATAAAATTTAATGTACGAGCCTTTTGCGTAAACTACTATTAAATAGCTTCAACTATTAATAAACGTCTTCAGTACCATGTTCTTCAAACGGTTTTAACGTTATAAATATACTTTTCATCACTCCGTAACGAAAGTAACTATTTTCGATAACAGCTGACATCAATGAAACTAGTCGTTTCCCAAGCTCTAATTTAGGGCGAGGGAAAATAGATCAGCTTATTTTCCCTCGCTCTCAGTTAGTGCTCCATTTATTCACTACGCGCGCTAGTGTTTTGTTACGGTTTAATTTAATGATTTGAATCAGCTGTATGTATTGTTAAAAGTTGTCTTATTCTTTTATTTTGATGTTTAAACAAAATGTACTGAGAAATATACGTAGGTTTCCTTTAGAATATTTTCTCCTATTTTTTGCTTTAATGAATACAAAATATACGTAGGTTTCCTTTTAGATTTTATTTTATTTTGATCTTCAATCAAATTAATTGAGAAATAAAATAGCTGTAATATTACTGAGGTATGCTAATCCGTGTATGTGTACTTTTGCGTCATGATGAAAAGTATCGTTCATAACTCGTACCGAAAGTTATTATCCGGCGCTTGCTCCATTATTCCCGTCCTCGGCTTCGCCTCGTACGTGAAAATAGCTCTCACATACTCGGCTACGCCTCTCACGTGAAATTGGGGTTCCCTGGAAAAACTTGAGCACGCGCCGGAAAATGCCACTTTCGGTCCTAGTAATGAAATATACTATACCATCGCCATAGCAAAGAATGCCACCAGAGGACCGATCATGTTCCACAAGACCATGGTGCGCCATGGTAACGATGCCCCGAGGAACGTCTCCACCATGAGGCCGGCGTTGTAGAAAATCCCCATGAAAGAGCTGAAGACCCCTCGAAGTCTAGGCTGGGTTACTTCCCCGATGTAGGAGAGGATGGGGGCCTCCAGGAAGCCGATGGAGAGGCCCATGAGAGCGATAGAGACGTACAGATGCGTGGGGGACGATGAGAAGTATAGGATAGCCCAAGCAGTCAGTTGGGGTAGATTGATCATCATGACAGACCTCTTCCTTCCCAGTGAGTCCTGCAGAATACCTGATACTAGACTACCAAAGGGCTGCATGATGTAGTACAGACTGCCTGTTGAATAAAAATTATAAATTATAAAATATGTTAATGATAGAACAGGCTCATCTAATAGGTAATGTGAGACTTGGTCAAGATATGTGTCTGTTGGAATAAACCTACTGGAGATAAATTTTATTTCTAGACGTATATAAACTGAACGTGGAGCTTAGCTCTTGATCTCATGCCTTTTTCGGATCTGATACTTCTCACATTGCTAAATACACTGATTTATGGACAGTTAATAATAAAAACGTAAATTCTTTTTACATAATCCAGTTTGAAAAAATCCCCATCACAATCACGAATTTATATTCCATAACTCTACAACGGGTATTATGGGAATGAATTGGTTTCTGCTAGCTCCTTTTACATTACAATTTGTAACCATACATTACATTGCTACCACGAACATACTTCCCTCGATTGTATAATTACATTTATATATTATTTCAAAATTCATGGTTCTGGCCTTAGGACTATATTGGTAAGACAACAATAGTTCAACGGTTAAGATTGCTCAGTGACTTATTATGTTCGCAACTAAACATGTAAGCTACTGAACAATCTTAACCATTTGACTATATGACAGAGGTACGTAAATCCTATTATTTTCCTACAAATTATTTCTAAGCGTTCACATTATATACCCAATTAATGATTTATTAACAAAATTCAGTTTTATATTTTTGTTACAAAACCTATATCTACTCACCAAACCACGAAGCCTGAGTCTCCGAGAGACCCAAGGACGAGTCCTGGTTTGTGAGATCGCCTATGATGATGGTCGGCATTGTGTGGATGAGGCCAATGTTGACACAGTAAATGCTGAACCCCACAGCGGCCAAAGTCTGCAACATTAATTTAATCCAAAATATTATTAGAACAAGGACACGATAAATTCACTAATATTATTCTATAATGATGATCTACCTGAGCAAGAGTTGATCGAAGGCTGTTTGTGTCATATCCCTGCTCACCACTCATCTTACTATTTTCAATATGTTATTTAATAATAACGCTCTAATATTTATATAAACCTGTAACTTCACACGCCTTATCCCAAATAAAGATGATTGCTAAAGCTGTTAAAAGAGATTTTTCACAAGAGTATTACACAGCTAAAACATATAAGTAGTTCGGTTAAAACGCCGCTTTATACACAAGTACATATCACAAAGTGCAGAGATACAATAGGTCTAAGTAAGACAATTCATGTCACTGCATTCGATTCGCTAATTTATTTGTATAAAGGAAGCTACATCAACATGCTCGCGCATTATAATCTATCTCATAATGTTCTGGCATAATAAAACATATGTAAATGTGATGAAAATAACAACTATTACTGTACTTGATATGAAGTACTTAAAAGTGAATAATAATTTTAAATTTAAAATAATAGAATGCCACTAACACCCAAACAAACGACAACTTCTTATGTATGTTTTATCCCTCTATACATTTCCAAAGTTTCCTTAAAAAACTAAATCAATTTAAATTAAGTAATTAAGTGTGAAATTAATAAATCGCAGTAAACTTTTTCAATTCTAGCCTAATTTTGTATTTGGATATATTTACAATGGGTGTTTAAATAACTCTTTAATTAATTATTTTCAAAATAAACTTATCACACACTTTTATAGAAATTTCTATATTTCGGCA
The DNA here is from genome assembly GCF_028750875.1 of Macrosteles quadrilineatus. Taxonomy (NCBI): domain Eukaryota; kingdom Metazoa; phylum Arthropoda; class Insecta; order Hemiptera; family Cicadellidae; genus Macrosteles; species Macrosteles quadrilineatus. The sequence continues at coordinate 12,846,640 of NW_026542596.1, read as the reverse complement.
TTAGCCTTCTTCAGGAACAAACACAATAACAAATAGAAGTGTTTACCACTCTGAATCATATGGTTTTAGCATAAATCCAAAATACATATAATTTATGAAGAAGTAAAAAAGAAAATGTTTTGATAGAAAGAAAGAAAAAATTTTTATATATATATATATGTATATATATACTATCTCAAATTTAGACCGGAAGGTGTTTTAGATTTAAGTATTAATTGATGAGCTTGCTCAAGCTGTCTTAATTTCAAGTCTGGTGCGTCTTTTGCCAATTTTCTTATTCCTTTTAATGAATAACATTGTTCAAAATTTTGAGAATGCTCTCTCGCATGAATAGCCACAGGTTTTAGTTTATCAGGATGGTTTACATCATATCTGTGGCCATTCATACGAACTCTTAGAGCATTGGTGGTTTTGCCAATGTAGTCTTTAGGACAATTTTTGCATGAAATTTGGTAAATTACATTAGTAGACTCACAGGTGATGTTACTATTTATGTTATAACATCTTTTTGTTTGCCTGCTTGTGAAAGTTTTTGATGGGATGATTAATTTGCAAGTGGCACATCGTGGTTTGTTGCATTGATTACAGCCCGAAGGTTTTGCTGAGGGTTGGGAAGTGGGAGGTAGTTTGGGTTTTGAAAGAATGTCTTTTAAGTTAGGAGCTTTTTTGTATATTAGTCTTGGGGGTTTGGAAAACAAATTATGGGTCAGAGGTGAATTTGAAAGAATATTATGTGCCACTCTTAAAACATTATTAACTTTGTAAAGGCCAGGAAAGTATTGGGTGATGAATTTTGGATCTTTTTTGAAATTATCTGTGTTAGGATTTTTTGAGCTTTTTATTTGACTGTCTATTAAATTTTTAGGATAACCTCTTCTGTTAAGTGAATTGCTGAGTTTTTCAATATAATTTTGGTAATCACGATTTTCAGAACAAAGGTTTTTTGCTCGTATTGATAGGCTTTTTGGTATGGATTTTTTAATGTGTGCAGGATGACAGCTTGAGTAAGCTAAGTAATCCATTGTATTCGTATCCTTTACATGGATTTTGGATTTTAACATACCATCTCTAACAAAAACGTCAACATCCAAAAAAGTAACAATATCTTCTGAGAAATTCCAGGTAAATTTAAGGATTGAGAATTGATTTAGATTTTCAAGGAAAGTTTGCAGGTTTTCTAGTCCATGTTCCCAAACCATGAAAATGTCATCAATAAACCTATACCAAATTGAAGGTTTCAAAATTTGTGAATTTAGAAAAAGTTCTTCAACATGCCCAACAAATAAGTTTGCAAAAGAAGGTGCCATACGTGTGCCCATAGCTGTCCCTTTCACTTGAAGGTAATTTTGATCAAGGAATTTAAAACTGTTCATGGTTAAAACAAAATGAATTAAGTTTATAATAAAATTTGCACTAGGTTTGGAGTTAACTGGACGTTTTTCTAGGTATTTCTTTACAGATTTTTCTCCTTCTTCATGTGGGATGTTAGTATATAGTGAAACTACATCAATTGTCACCAATATAGTATTGTCCGTTAGTGGGGTGTTTAAGTTCTTAATTTTATTAAGGAAGTCTTTGGAGTCTCTTATATATGACGGTAAAGTTTTCACTAATGGTTGGAGGGTGTCATCAACGAATGCTGAGATCCTTTCAGTGGGTGATCCATATCCAGATACGATAGGTCTTCCAGGTGGTGGTCGAATGGGTTTGTGGACTTTAGGTAAAAGATAAAAAATTGGTGTTCTTGGATTTAGAGGGCTCAAAAGTTTTATAGTTTCTTGACTTAGGTCTTCATTTGGTCCATATTTTTGCAAAAATTTAGAAATGTCATCATTGAAAGTTAAGGTAGGGTCATTTGGGATTTTTTTGTAGAATTCAGCGTCATTCAGTTGTCTTTCTGCTTCTTTTATATAATCTTCACGATTCAAGATTACTGTACTGTTGCCTTTATCTGCTTTTACAATTATTATGGAAGAATTTTCTTTCAATGAACGTATAGCTTTTCTTTCATTTTTTGTAAGATTATCCTTTGAATGTAGTGAGGATTCAAATTTAGGATCAGAAATGTTGGAGATTACAGTATTAATGAATTGCTCTACTGGATGGTCAGGAGGAAGAGGATCAGGTTCCCAGTTTGATTTAGGTTTGAATTTATCTAAGCAATTGGGCGTTGAACAATTTGGACTGTGAATTTGGACTGTGTTTGGTTGTTGTTTAATATAATATTGTATTCTGACATTTCTAGCAAAAGAGAGACCATCTGCGACAAAATCAAAGTGATTAAACTTGGGACGTGGAGAGAAAGTGAGACCTTTATTGAGGACAGAGATTTCATCTACATTCAGAACATATTTAGATAGATTCATTACATTTCCCTCAGTTTTAATTTGTTCTTCATTTAGGTTAGGAGTACTGTTTATCTGTAGGTTGTTAACAAGTTCATTTTGGACAATGGGATGCTGAAAATTTGTTGTATTAGGTTGCTGAAAATTTTGTGTATTGGGTTGCTGAAAATTTTTGTTTGGATCTGAATTTAATAATCCTTTAAAACTGGTATTTGGGCATAGCCCAATATTGGAAGAGGAATCAAACAAGGTTTTCAATTTTTTGTTTAGATTTTCACATCTTTTAGTTTTCATTAATTGGTTTTGATCGTCAATTTTACGTTTTTCATTGATCACATCATGTTGAGGTGGTATGAGTTTATAAAGATCAATCAGTTGTTGTTCATACTCATTCTTTAGTGATTTATATTCTTCTGTTACTAGTGTTGTAAGTTCTAGACTTGTTCGTATAGAGAAATCTGTGATTTTACCTCTAACTTGAGGAGGAACACCAGTGAGAGGTATTTTAGGTCTAAGACCTTTTGGAGCAAAACCGTAGTTCAAACAAGATGTCATAAATAGTATATGACATTCAAGAGTAATAATTTTGTTAGAAAAATAAGAATATTGATTGAGAAAAAAAGATTTTGAATCAAGATTAGCCATATTTGAAAACAGAGTGATAATACAAAATAAAAAGTGTGTAAAAAGATAATTACCAAAAGGTTTCAACATTGTTTCTTCATAAAATTTCAACCAGGACGTGAATGAGCCATGCGAATACTTATGAAGTTAAACGGGGCGAAGCCCGCGGGTACAGCTAGTAATAGTATAGATTTAACAAAACATTTTATCATTTCAAACCAATAGGCCTATGTAGCATATTTTGAGGGTCATAAAATTTACTAATATTATAAATCTGAAAGTTTGTGAGTTTGTGTGTATGTTTGTGTGTGTGTTTGTGTGTGTGTTTGTGTGTGTGTTGCTCAATCACGCATAAACTACTGGACGGATTGGGCTACAAATTGGCATGATGATAGCTCACATTCCCGATTAACATTAAAGCATATTCTTATCTCAAAAATCCTTTCGGGCTCCGCCCCAGTGGTTCTGTAGTTCCCAATGTTAATCTCATGGGTATTCATATTTAAAGGGAATTAAAGAATTCAGTCAGCTGTTCCAACTAAAAAAGGCATCATGCAACATAATCAGACATTCCAAATAGTTCATAAGGTTAACTTCAGAATGCAGCACTTAAAGGTAACGTTTATGTGATTTAAATATCCTAAAGAAATACAGCTGCCATTTTAGTTATTTGTTTATATTTTGTTTTTTTGTTTTTATTTTGGTTTGCGCATCTAAATATCGACACGTCATTATGGATTCGATGTTAACTGCTGTTTTGAATTCAAGAAATACATCTTAAAATGCCGAAGAAACGTAAGTCAAATTTATCCCAAAGTTCGCGAAAAGCCAAGCGACAAGCAGCTCACAGATTAGCAGAAGCGCCAGAAGAACGTCAGCGTCGACTTGAGGAGAATGCTCAGCGGCTGGCAGGTCACAGAGCAGCAGAAACACAAGAGGAACGTCAGCTTCGTTTATATGAGAATGCTCAGCGGCTGGCAGCTCACAGAGCAGTAGAAACACAAGAGGAACGTCAGCTTCGACTATCAGATCAAGCCCACCGGCAGGCCAGCTTGAGAGTAGCTGAAACACCAGAAGAACTTCAGCTTCGACTAGAGGAGAATGCTGAGCGACTGGCAGCTCACAGATCAGCAGAAACACCAGAGGAACGTCAGCTTCGATTAAATGAGAATGCTCAGCGACTGGCAGCTCACAGAGCAGTAGAAACACAAGAGGAACGTCAGCTTCGACTATCAGATCAAGCCCACCGGCAGGCCAGCTTGAGAGTAGCTGAAACACCAGAAGAACTTCAGCTTCGACTAGAGGAGAATGCTGAGCGACTGGCAGCTCACAGATCAGCAGAAACACCAGAGGAACGTCAGCTTCGATTAAATGAGAATGCTCAGCGACTGGCAGCTCACAGAGCAGTAGAAACACAAGAGGAACGTCAGCTTAGATTATCAGATCAAGCCCACCGGCAGGCCAGCTTGAGAGTAGCTGAAACACTAGAAGAACTTCAGCTTCGACTAGAGGAGAATGCTCAGCGGCTGGCAGCTCACAGATCAGCAGAAACACCAGAGGAACGTCAGCTTCGATTAAATGAGAATGCTCAGCGACTGGCAGCTCACAGAGCAGTAGAAACACAAGAGGAACGTCAGCTTAGATTATCAGATCAAGCCCACCGGCAGGCCAGCTTGAGAGTAGCTGAAACGACGGAGCAGAATGAACGACGTAGACAACAACACGCTGTTCATATGGCATCCCAGCGAGCTACAGAAACTGCTGAGGAAGCTGAATTTCGCAGAAACGTTATTGCGGCAAGGGCTGCCCAACGGCGGCAAACGTTCCACAGGAATACGTGGGGCGTCTTTGAAAATGCTGCCTTAGAGTACGACCCAACTCTAGATTACAGTAGTCATGTTTTGATAAAAGTTGGGCGAATGGATACTGAATGTCGATACTGCAGAGCTTTAAAGTGGAAGGAGGAGCCTGTAGGGATGTGTTGTGCTGGTGGTAAGGTTGCTATTCATCGGCCACAAGAGCCAGTACAACCTATGAAAGAGCTATTCCTCGGTGAGACTAATGAGTCAAAGCGATTTTTGAAAAATATTAGGCGGTACAACACCTGCTTTCACATGACATCGTTTGGGGCAGATACAATAGTGAACATGCCTGGGTTTTCACCAACCTTTACAATTAAAGGGCAAGTCTACCACAAAATTGGGTCCCTACTTCCTGCACCAAATATGCAGCCAAACTTTTTGCAGATATATTTTTATGGAGATGAGGAAGCAGAAACTGATAGAAGATTTGAAATCGTACCAGGGGTTGAAAAACCAACGCTAAGAAAAGTACAGACAGTCCTTCATGAGCATAATAATTTAATCAAAGAGTTTAAAACTGCGATAGAGGTTATGCCGGATGAAAGCTGCAAATTAATAATCCACCCTGATCGCGTCCCTCATGGGCAGCATGAGAGACGATACAACTTACCCACCATAAACGAAGTGGCAGCCATTGTAGTGGGCAATGATCATTCTACAAGTAGAGACATTGTGTTGCACGCCCGCGATGACAAGCTATCCCGTGTCGCGGACACGCATAGGTTCTATGATGCCCTTCAGTATCCGATAATTTTCTGGAATGGCCAAGAAGGATACCACTTTGATATACCCCAAATTAACCCACTCACTAGACAGCCTTTGCCAAATAAAAAAGTGTCATGCATGGATTTTTATGCATTTCAAATCATGGTGTGTGCAAATGAATTCAATTTACTTCTGCGCTGCAATAAACTTTTACATCAATTTCTGGTAGATATGTATGTAAAAATAGAAAGCGAACGTTTGAGGTTTATCTCATTGAACCAGAAAAAGTTACGGGCTGAAAATTACATACACCTGCAGGATGCTGTAAGAAACGACAACAATGTGAATCCTAATGATTTAGGACAGATGGTGATTCTTCCGTCAACTTTTGTTAACAGCCCTCGATATCTTCACGAGTACACGCAAGATGCATTTGCTTATGTCCGTAACTATGGACGCCCGGACTTATTCATCACGTTTACGTGTAACCCCTCTTGGAATGAGATAACTGATGAACTCATGCCTGGTCAGAAAGCTACAGATCGCCACGACCTCATTGCCAGAGTTTTTGAATTGAAAGTGAAAAAACTTATATCTCTGCTCACGAAAGGTAAAGTATTTGGAGATTGCCAGTGCTTTATGTACTCAATAGAGTGGCAGAAGCGTGGCTTACCACACGTACATGTTTTACTGTGGCTTAAAGAAAAATTGCGTCTAAATCAAATGGATGACATAATTAGTGCTGAAATCCCAGATCCTGAAACCGACAAAAAACTGTATGACGCAGTTCTAAAACATATGATCCACGGACCATGTGGCAATTATAATACATCAGCTCCCTGTATGAAGGACAGTAAGTGCACAAAGACGTACCCTCGGGCGCTACTAGATGCCACTCAAACAAATGCGAATGGTTACCCTCTGTATAGACGTGCAGCGCCAGAGGATGGAGGACGCACAGCTACTATTCGAATACGTGGTGGAGAAGAAGTTGTAATAGATAACAGCTGGATTGTGCCATATAATCCCCTACTCCTTAAAATGTTTACTGCCCATGTGAATGTGGAGTATTGTGGCTCTGTACAGGCCATAAAATACATTTGCAAATATATTAACAAAGGGAATGATCAGGCAATATTTAATGTTAGGCAATCCGATAATGTGAACATTGATTCTAGGGATGAAGTGCAGAGTTTCAGAGCTGGACGTTACGTGAGCAGTAACGAAGCAGCGTGGCGTATATTGGGATTTCCAATGCACGAGAGATACCCCACTGTAACCCATCTCGCGGTGCACTTGCCCAATGGCGAGCGTGTCTTCTTCAATGATCAAAATCTCCACGACAGAATCGCTACTCCTCCTATGACGACTTTAACTGCATTCTTCCAACTTTGTCAAAATGATGAATTTTCAAAAACTTTGCTCTATGTTGAAGTACCACGTTATTATATCTGGAATGCATCGGCGAAAGAGTGGAAGCGCCGCAAACAAGGAAAGCCTGTTGAGAACTGGCCGGGAGTAAAAGCTGCAGACGCACTAGGTCGTATATATACCGTACATGTCAGCAACTTTGAGTGCTACTGCTTGCGCATGCTGCTTAATCAAGTACGGGGCCCATCAAGCTTCCACGATCTTAAAACAGTGGGTGGACAAGAACATGCTACATTTAGAAAAGCCTGTGAGGCACGTGGGCTTTTAGAAAGTGACGACCATTGGGACGCTACCATGGATGAAGCCGTGCTGTGCCGATCACCAGCTAAAGTCAGAGAGTTGTTTGCAGTTATAGTAAGTACTTGCGGTCTCTCAAATCCACTTCAACTGTGGGACAAGTACAAGGTTGCATTATCAGAAGATATAGCTCATAGACTCCAAGGTACGCACATAGAATTGATAGTTAATGAGGCATTAAAGTTAATAGAGAACAAAATAACTAATTTATCTGGGATGAAAATGACAGACTTCGGTTTGCCCACTCCAGAACAAAGGGGAGAATTGTCAAGCGATGTTGTAAGAGAACTGAATTACGATGCCTTTGCCTTAGATATCTTTGTCCATGATATGGAGCCACGTTTGCTTCCCGAACAAAGGCACGTTTACGATGTAATTATACAGCATGTAAATAGTAGTAATGGGGGACTCTTCTTTCTGGACGCACCAGGGGGTACTGGTAAAACATTTGTGTTAAACCTACTGCTCGCCCGACTTCGCAAGGACCGGAACATAGCCCTGGCTGTGGCTTCCTCGGGAATCGCTGCAACGTTGTTGAACGGTGGACGGACAGCACATTCTACTTTTAAATTGCCATTAAATCTAGCAAGCCAAGAGACCCCTACATGCAACATAAGTAAAAATAGCAACCGCGGTGCTCTCCTGCAACAGTGCAAGTTAATTGTGTGGGACGAGTGCACTATGTCGCACAAGCACGCCTTAGAGGCTTTGAACTTCAGCCTGCAAGATATACGCAGCAACCAATCTCTAATGGGAGGTGTTGTAGTTCTGCTCGCTGGTGACTTCAGACAGACACTGCCCGTTATTGAGAGGGGGACACCGGTGGATGAGATGAATGCATGTCTAAAGGCGTCTCAACTGTGGTCCAAGGTAATAAAGCTCCAGCTTACATGTAACATGCGTGTCCAGCTTTTCAACGATTTGGAGTCAGGTGCCTATGCGTCTAAGCTTCTGAAAATAGGAGAGGGTCTCCTAAAAACAGACACAGATGGAAAAATCGAATTTACCAATGATTTTTGTCATCCAGTGACAACAGAGGATGAACTTATTGCTCACGTTTATCCAAACATACAAAGGAATATAAGCAACGAAGAATGGTTATGCGAGAGGGCAGTTCTATCTCCAACAAATGAGTCTGTCAACAACATCAACAAACATATATTGGCAATGTTAGCAGGGGAGTCAAAAATATACACGTCAATAGACACTGTGATGAGCAGTGACGACAGTCCCACTTACCCTGTAGAATTTCTAAACTCATTGGAACTAACAGGCGTGCCTTCCCATAAACTCGAGCTAAAAGTTGGCGTACCAGTTCTGCTGATGCGCAACCTTGATGCACCAAGATTGTGCAATGGCACTAGGCTTCGAGTCACAGAGCTAGGAAGAAACATAGTACATGCCACTATTCTGACTGGAACAGCTAAAGGAGAAAGCGTTTTGATTCCAAGAATCCCGATTATTCCTAATAATCTGCCATTCCATTTGTTATTGGCTGAGAATAACAAATCTTACAATGTTGTCTATAGAAATGTATTATTGTAATGAATTTACATCAATACAACATAGATTTTTCCAGTTTAAAAAGGTGTTGTTGTATTGTATTGTTGTTGTAACAGATAATTAATTACTGTACATACAATCAAGAAGTACCTAGGTACTATATTTTGTCTTCGATAATTACTTACATACTGTTTAATAATCACATTGAATTGCATGAAATCAATTGTGATAATTGTAGGTAGCCTAGATGTCTATTACATGAGGGAAAACAATTTTGAAACAAGACTCCTGGTTTTGCTAGAAATCTATTTAAAATAATAGTATTAATATAATATTAAAAATACTAATTAAACCGGTTAAGTGTTACGAGCGCAAATGCTAATAAACAATCCATAAACACTAACTATAAAACAATGTATAAACAATCTATGAAAACAATCTTAAAAATAATAAAAATTTACAGCAAACATTACTTAACATAAACAGAATCTGTAATAATAGGAATAGACCAAATAATTAACAATAAAAACATACGTTGACTTTAGATACTACTACAGTACTTTTGATGCTACAACAACAAATAACCAACAACACACTATACACCCCACATCAACAGGTGAGGTTTAAAATGATTGAGTTTAAAAATATTACTTTACTTAGACACCTTATCACGGTTCAAATCAAATAAAACAAAACATCGTAGTTTCAAAAAATTAATCGATGATAATTGACAGTTTTTTACTTCTTTAGATAAATAATATTAATATTAATATATGATGATTCAGTTACAATATAGATTTGTGATAAAATAAACTTGAGTTACTACATTAAAATGTTACATTACTAAAATATCTATCAATAAAACACTATCAATTATTGATTCTTTAATTAATTAACTATTTTTTACAAGAATAGTTTTACGAGCTAATTAAAGGATAAAAGAGCGTTAATGTGATGTAGTTTTAGGTTTGTCGTTTTCTTTTACGTTAATCGATAATTAGTAATTATTTTGTTACAAACAATGTTTTAAACATTGTATCAATACACAATTCAAATTATAATCTTTAATGTTTTAAGTTTTCCTAAGAATTAAAAATTTAGATAATTTTAGATGACTAATGGTATATTTAAATATATGTTAGGTATTTTCTCATATCTTAAGTTGGAATAATTGGGTTTGTTCTAAGTCCATATCAAATTATAAATCCCTAGTTGTTCTTGATTAATTTAGCTAAAAAATTACGATTGAGTTTCTCGGCATTTTGGTCATTGTAAAATAGAAATATCAAAGAAAAATAATATCAAAAACATCACATATTCTATAGTCTGTGGTAACAGTATAGTAAATACACAAAGCCACATAGGAGCTCAATAACATAACAGGTTTAAACTCATAGCAAATATAAAAATAGTAAAATATACATCAGAATTCTATGTAAATTTTTCAAAGGAGTTTTTTTGCTTATTACATAAAGGCAAATGCAGTGTTTTAAAACTGCTTTGTTTACAACTTTTACTTAATTCTTTTAATTATCAATACTAAACCATAAGACCTGAATCTTATAAATTAAATAATTGATTTTCACTTTTAAAATTATCAGTAAATTTTATAAAGTTTGTAAAAATGTTAGTATCATTACGACATTTCTGATCCAAAAAAGAACTGTTTCTACATAGGCATATATTTCGTCACATCCGTATGTTTTAATAGTATATTTCATACCTAGGGCCGAAAATTAGGTTTTGCTGGCTCGAGATCTTTTTTAGATTCTAGATGAAGTTGAGATAATACTAACGATCGAGAGCTGCAAAACCCATTCGGCCCGTGGTATGAACGCTTTTTTTCACGTTATTTAATATACACTAATGTTTTAATTAAATAAGTTAACAGCTGATTTTCAGCCCTAGGGATGTAAAAAGCTGCTCGGTCCTAAAATACCGATGACATGGACACTGGACAGCAATACGCTACTTTCAGCCTCCAATTAACGTTTGTAAAACTGCTAAAAACAGCATAGTTTGGTGAAAAAGATTTATTTCATGATATAAAATAATTTTTATTTTAATGTTGTAAAGTAGGTATTATTGAGTTAAAATAAACCCTATATTTCTCCACTTATTATACCATAACTGATCAATAAAAACATATAAAATCTGTATAGAAATTAATTGTTGAATGGGTTCCTATGAAATGAAATATATTTTTATTGAAGAATTTATATTTTTAGAACACGGTTTGCAATGTCCCGAGACAAAATCTGGCGCAGGTGCGGGGGAATCAAATATGTTTTATTCCATCTCAAACTGCTTTCTATGTTGACAAATTAATAAACTCATATTCTGTAACAGTGCATCAAAACAATGTGTATTGGCGTTATAATTCTCGAGTGTTTATGTCTCACAAATGAATTTGTTTGAGTTTGACAATTTTAAAGTATAATTAATATTGAAAACCTTAATTAAGAAGTAAAAATCCCCTACTGAAATGAGCATCATCTATGAACAATATGATTGAACGGTCAAAAACTTATTTCCTAAAAGAAAATGTTCAGTTTTACACTCTTTTATTGCGCTTTTTACTAAGTGTAAAATAAATATTTCCTTAAAGGAAGGCGTCATCATAAAGTGGCTTTATCTCATCATTATTATAAAATATTGCCGTGCTAAAGACCATCTGGAAACTTGTAAGGCAGAGTTACTGGCCTCGTGCCTAATACATTATCAATAATTTGTTCAAACCTATATCCAAATTTTATGGGACACAAAAAAACGTGATAATAGCTTTGATACCTTTTCCTTTACCTGCACCGTTACGTTTTACCATTACAGAAATGATATATCTTCATGAGTAGATTAATAGGTATTTTTATCTGTTTAATAGATAATTTAATTTGTTTATTCATATAATATACAATCACCTATTATAAATCGTTGCAATTTCTTTACTTTATAGTGGTATTTTTGTCTATAAACGTGTTAGGTTATGCCAGTTACAAGTATACGGGATTATCAATAAGAATGGTGCAAAGCTTAACGATTGGTACTCCTTCTTATATAATTAAAAAAGCTGACTGTAAAAAAGATAATAATACTATGAGCAGCTGATTGACTATTATAACTATGATTTAACCTGTCATTTCGTGTTTATAGTTTCGGTATTTCTGGACTTTCTGGACTTTTCTTTTAAACGTTTTAAAACATTCCTACGATCTTAATAAACAATAAAGTACCTTTAAAGCATTTTTTTAGGCGCGGAAACCACTTCAAATTATAAAAACCCACGGAACTATTTTCTCAAGTCGCGGAGCACATTTCTTGCCGAGGAAAAATAGCGGAGTGATACGGACCGGGTACTACTTTCTCTAGGGCATCTATTTGTGTTGTCAGCTGAACCTAAAAACGTGTTGTATAGTGGTTGAAAGACTGATTATTTATATGCTTTATAGTGACTGTAGGAAAAATATAATGTGTAACACGAGTGCAAAAGGTCTTTGCTGCACTCGAGATCATCCCGCATTCGCCTCACTAGTTATACAAATAACTATTGTCTTTCAGAGTTTGCTCGAACTAATGCTATTGTTAGTCTTCAGCGGAACTTTCGGACCAAATTTAGGAAGGAGGCTCCTCGTCGGAACTGCTTAGCTGGTTGGGTAAGGCAATCCAAGAAAACTGGATGTTTGTGTGCCGGGAGAGTTCGGGCCGTCCTATGAGGGAAATCCTACAGAATATCTCGGCTGGGTTGGTATTTCACATGGATATTTGCAGAGTTTTCAATGGAGCTCACATCGTGCGTTTTTATTGCATGTAATGTGTTTCTTAATGTAAATAAAAACTTTTTAATTTGAAAAACAGTGTAATTCTTATAACATGAGTTTGAAGCTCAGAGTACACAAATGAATCGACCATACTTTTGCACCATTCTAATGAATATCCCTGTACACTGAAATGGGCATTTTAATCTTTTTCAATCCTAGGAGGGACTATTGCTCTCATGGACTGGGTTCGAATTACCAATGCTATTTGACTGCGTAATAGTTCCGTCACCCAGCAGTTAGGCGCTAATCGTAATAACTTATAAATAATACATACATTTTTATATTACCTCTTTTCTACATTCCTTGTGCAGTCTCGTTATAGTGCATAATACTTCAGCATTAATCATTCATGTCTACTTTAAAATGTCAAGCAATATTTTGCAGAAGAGCTTGAAACTGCTGTTTCTTGCAAATATGTCATGTATAATTAATTGAAAGAGCAAAATTAAGAAACTTTTACGTCTTGATAAGGCACAGCGGATCCACCATACTGATAACTCAGCAACTGTTAAATTGCCTAATATTTTATGTCTAACTGAGTCCGTTATAACTTTACAAGTAGAGAATTTCCAACTAAAATTTCATTATATACAACTTGGTTGTATTTAATGCTGCATTGATGATGGTGGTCTATGACAAAATATTTAAATGATAAAGAAATGTCTAAACGTCGAAAGTTACGTGGTCAGTAAAAACATACTCATTTTTTTCTGTTTAATCTAACATAACTATTTAATTAATTTAAATTTTCCATACTAACTACTGTAGAGCTCGCCCCGTGGTCGAAAGCTCGACCAAAAGTATGTATTGTGCAAACTTCTCTATTTCACCCCACGCTGTAAATAAAACATGTAATTGGAATTGCTTCCATTTGTTTTGACTTTCTGTTTATATTTTGTTGTTATTTCGTCACCAATATGGCAACCCATAAGGCCCATGTAAATTTATTTTTAATTTTAAATAAATAATTCATTTTTAAATTTTCAAATAGTAAAATTTCAAATAATTAAATCCATTTTTTGTGCTTATTTTTTGCCTAATTTAATTTGTAAAGGGGTTCCGCACATCTACAGGTAAATATCTTTCTAACAGTATGCGGCGGTTTTCCCTGCGATGCAGAGGAGCTGAGAAAAAAGGATTTCATAAGAAAAGTTCAATTTCCATTGTTGACCCAATTAACGTAAATATTCTTAGAATACAAATAAAACCTGCACATAGGACCGATAACCTTTCTTTTGGTACAACCCGCGTGTAAATCGGTCCAGTAGTATGGTCAAGGTGGCTGTCGTAAGCTTAAACATTTGGCTCCATTTTAAATCTACATAAGAAAAGTTTAATTTCCATTTTTGACCCAATTAACATAAATATTTTCAAAATACAAATAAAGTCTGCAAATATAGAACCGATAACCTTTCTTTTGGTACAACCCACGAGTAATTGAATCCAGTAGTATGGTCAGGCTAGTTGTTATAAGTTTTGCAAAAGTTTTTTTAATATATAAGATATTGGAAAATAAGGGTATGAAGTTCCCTAAACTTGGATCATTATTTTAATTTCATAACTATAAAAAAGCATTTATAATACTGACACTATTTAGGCATGAAGAGGTTCATACACTAATTTTAATTGGATTTAGAAGAAAATATTACTAACTAGGACTAATTTCAACGAAGATTTAACTTCAATCAAAATATAGCCTATCTATAAAAACAAAGTTTTCTTATCATTTATGGATCATCATAAATGTAAAAGAATCAATTAAATAATCCATCTTTCCTCTTAATTCTAAAAACCAACGTATCCCCTACCCTAAAAATATGAACCAGAAAAATTTGTCAGTTGCAAACTGTAGCTGACCGAGAGACGGATCTATGATGTTGTCTCCTGCATTTTATTGGTGAAAGAATATAGATTGTTAAAAATATTAGAATATTAACTCATCAAACTTTAAAAAATAAGGATTTGTATGCTCAATTATTATTTATCCAAACGACAACTACATACACTGTGACTGTATCATAAGAAGTGATTGCAAACACTGTTTATATATATTTTTCGTTGAGGGCTATTTAGGTACAAAGCTAACATAACACTTGTCATCAGTGGGATGTGGACATAAGAAACACTCTAGCACTTTACCTTGAGTCAACAGCTTACTTCTGGGCCTCTGTGTCTCCTTTTACACAGAAAAATCTTGGTTTTATCTAGTTTTGCTCACCTAAAAACCTGAATTATATGAAAATTAAAGAAATGAAAATTAGCATGGTGTATTATTATATTAATGGAATACTTTCTTCTGAAAATTTCGTACCTAAAACTTGAAACCGGTAAATTCTACGTGATCGAGTCTTCAAATTAAGTTTTTATCATCAACTAGTGTACATGTTGCTCGAAATCGAGCAATTGCAAAGAAGTACAGGAGTTATTTATAAACAAATAACTTGTTTAGAAACTAATAACAGTCATAATTTCAAATGATTTTAAAAGAGTGAACTAAATAGGTAGTTTTTAGTAGTCAACTAATGAAAATACTCACAATTTACATAACAATCCTATTCCAGTTTAATGAGTTAATTTATAACAATCAACCTGCCCATGGACGGGAAAAGGTAAGCTTACAATTTAACTCTACGTAAAAAGGCTGTCAAATTTTATAAAGTACCGTACCTAAGCTATTTAGCCAATTTGTAGACAATAAGGTGTAGGCTACTTTAAACTCTACTCAAAAACTGGCAGAACTCTGAAATGGTGTTATTTATCACATGCTTACTCATATGCCAAATCCTTCAAATAAAAATTATATATTTTATATCACTAAACACAAACCAACATCCAAAACTATACACATCTTTAATACAACATAGATAATTTACACATTGACTGTTTACAATTAACATGTGTTCTTCTTCTCACTTTTATATTTGCTTCGCAACGGAAAAAATCTGTTTCATAATCATTGAAAATAGATTTATAATAAATAATCTATCATAAAGTTAAAGATTAAATAAACCTACCACATAGTTATTTTATTTTTCTTGATCAGAAGTCTGAAATTGTAAAATAGGCATTTGACAGTTCTGGTTGTTTAAATTTCAAAGCGAATGTAAACATGGTGAATTTTCTCATGCTTCCATAGAGACCAATTATTAATATTTAATTTCTGACAACAGCTGGAGTTTCAAAACAATGTTTGTTTCCCATGTTAATCTTATGGAGAAATACGAAACTTTAAAGGACTCCAGGGCCTCGCTCTCTAATTATTTACCTAAAAAGAAAGTTTCCTGCACAACTTCACGTTACGCTCTTTCCAATGACACCAAAAACATGTCAATCGGTTCAGTAGTTTAAGAGGAGTAATTGTCACAAAAATCCTGCTTGTGTATTAAATAAGTAAATATATAGATTTCAATGTGCTTTTGCTTCAAAAATACATGTTAACCACAAAATGTTTGTAAACACTATAATTTACTAGTGCGTTATTTCATAAAATTTTTCTGATTCTTTCATTTGTTCATGTGTTTGATAACATGTAGGTATTGCAATAGGTATGTTCTTGATATTTTCCTGCAGGTTAGTAGTAGATCTAATGTAAGGAATTCTAAGAGTTAACTAATCTTGAATGCAAGTAGGAGATAAACTATCATAAAACTCAGTTTAGTAGTTAGGTTAAAGTTCTCCCAGACTGGTACAGTGTTACTAACAGTTGTGACTTACACAACTACTGCAGTTGTTTATGGTTATGGTTTCCTTTGAGGGTGTAAATTTGGCGGGAAAGTTTTAAACCGTAGATTTATCTTTGGCTCAACTTAACAACAGTTAGGAATGATGGTAAATGCATTTTGCAACAAAAGAAATGTTTCTGATTCTATGTGTCCAACGTGTTAAAGACTTGCAAGAAACGTAATTATTACGAGTTTGATTTTGACAATACGTTTTACTGATATAAATTAAAGATTAAGCGTTTAAAACTGCATAATTAATTTAAATTTAAAAGTTTGGTATAAACAACCATAAAAACGTATGATTTCACATTTACTGAATTAGATATTGCGTTCGATGCACGATTTACGTCAAGAACATACTTACATTTTGGAACCTCAAACATTGGCCTTTACTTTAAAAACAAAATATGGCAATCGATATACAGGTTAAAGAAATTCTAAAGACTCTGCATAGGCTAATGATTGCAATCAAATTGTTTCGTGATATTTAGTTTACAAATTAAATTTCATCAAGTAACATTGCTATTTATTTTACTACAGTTTTATAGAATACGTATGGATTAAAATAAAATTTAATAAAAGTATAATTCGCATCAAGAGTTAAAGTAAAATATATAAAAATTACATGTCTTTATTATTACACAGAACATGTTATATATCAAGGTTTAACTAGAATATATACTACAACGGTCTTTATTGTTTGAATCAATATTCTATACTCATTAATTTCATTCTAAAAAATAGCTTATTGTTAACTGAAAGATATTCATAATTTTTAGTTCGGAGCCATATTCTCATTATCAATTCTACAAGTGCTCGTATAGTAATCATAACAAAAGGGACTCAAATTATTACAAGCCATGAAACAAAGGATTAATCTAAATAAAAACAAAGGACTATTGTTAGAAATGACTGTTGTCTCCAAAGGTTTATGATTGTCACTTGGATGATTTGCAAACTTCAAACACTTGCATATTAAAACTGCTATAAGTTTGTTCAACACTACAGTTATACATAATTTTATGTTTCATTGAAGCTTTAAAACTAATATATGCTCTTGTTAAGTTAAAAAGGGGCATTACAACTGTTATAAAGTACACAAATTGAAAGGTATTAATTAGCTATTCCAAACAGTTGGTTGTTTAGTTAATTAAATGTCAATTTGTGATGAAAAATGCTGGGAAATTTTTCGTATGAAAACAATAAATCTTAGATTTTACTTTAACTCTCATTGAACTTAAAATATATTTTCCAATAAGTTTGATGACACTTTAAAGATAATAGTGGGGTATAACACTTACAAAATACTAAGCTGAATAGTATCTTAATTGCATTATGACCTTTGTTTAGTATTGTTTATACCCATTTAAGGGTTTCATTATGTGAATGCATGTTTTATTTTTTAGGAAGTCCCATTCACAATAAGAGACACAATGAGTCTGATTTAACCACGTATTTGCTTCTTTTCTCAACTTTGAGTCTTAAAATTTTCTACAAACCTACCTACTTACCTTCTACTTCTTACTTACCTTCTTTTCTGTCAGGTTAAAATGTAATTCACTGCACTATACCACTTTCTTTTCACCTTGTAATTTAGACATTTTATTTATTTTATGTTACTTAAGAATATGGAACTATGCTATGAGATAAATTAGTTTCAGAATACTTAAAATCCATTTAGGTACTATTATTTTTGTGTTGTTTATTGTTCAAAATCAGTATTTTTGTACTTCAAAGTAATACTCATATCAGCAGTTATAAATGAAAAGAAAATAAAATTAAATAAGTTGATAAAGGGACAATTTACAGACATTGAAGCACAATTCATTGTTCCACATACATTTTTAGGAGAAACCATTGTATCTCCAATGATAATGTGAATCCTACTGAACCTGATTACTTTATAATATGTCTGAAAATCCCAAAAGTCATCGTTGAGTGGTTTTAGTGTTTACCTAATAACAAGAAGGTCGGCAGCTCGGTCCACCTAATTCTTAGTTTTTTTTTAATTAGGTGTTTGGAACTGTCCCCAGCTGTCATTGGTGGATATGTTTTTATTTATAGACATTGCCAAGTATAAATCGTGTATTAACCATTAATAAAGCCAAGCAACGCATCTAAACCGTTTCACACTAATCCCTGATGCTGGGAAAAGAGACAGGTGATTTTAATAAAAAAAAAAATCTAAAGCTACACCAGGTACATCACTCCATTCTGCACTAACCCTACAATCATATATTTGGTCCAAAATACAGTGCGTGCCGATGTTAATATACAACATAGTAATAGTAATAATATGGTATCGTGCTGTTTCTTATTTAGTTACCTAATGAATTGTGCAGTAAATTTATTGTAAAATACAGATAGTATTCATTTCTAAGCTACAATATTATCAGTCACAGGTAACAATAATTTTAGATAATCTTAAGGCAGACATACCCGCATTGCAAAGTATGCAAAGATCAACCAAACTTAGCAGATGTGGGTGCTATTATTATTATTACATTAATTTTCTATTGTTATTCCTCTTTTAATTCAACTTTAATATGTTTATATCTCGTACTCTACTTCTGGGAGGTTTAATGCATTAAAAATCAAATCTGCAAAAACACTGAAACTTAAAAATCTACAATCTAGAATAATATACTAGTAGAATAATGTTCTATTGACAGTTAACCCAAAACTGTTTCAAATAACTTATTTAGATATCACACAGTTGTTAAAGGATTTTGTTCATAACTCAATACTGGACTAGGGTCGTATTTAATTGTATTTTATTGTATTGTCCTTTGTTTTCAAGGCTTCATAAGGGGCTAAACCTAACCAAGAAAATTAATACCCGATAACCTTAAATTGAATGTCATTAGGCATACATACATTGTTTTTCTGGATTTTTGTTGGATGCATAAAATAATTATAGCTGCTAAATTAGTTGTAGCAACCCTGCGGTCTAAGCTAATTTTCATTTGCCTCATTAAATTTTCACTAAAATATATTCTGTAATAATGTCATCCCTTCTTTAATTATATTAGGTTTAGTGAGGTTTATTTAGTTTAATAACCTTCCCTATATCAGAAGACCTATAGGTTACTCACTAAACCTAATATAATACAACTTTGTAAACCCACTATTTATACCCCATAAAATCCCCTAAAAACCATTGTTCCCATAGTCAGATCATGCTGGTTCGCGAACTCGTTCGAATAACTGGAGATTTTAAATGTTAATATTTCATCAAAATCGGATCATTGTTGCTCGAGTTATTGTGAGTTTGAACGGATGGTGTTTTTGCCCTATGGAGACCTTAAAACGAAAAGGGAAATCGGTCCAGGTTCAAGGTCTTACCATGTGGCCTGCGGTAATAACTTATTCCTTACGTAGAAAATTCGCTAAAAGAAATTCTACATTGCAGTAAAAAACAAAACTAATCACATTGAAATGCTAATTCCTTTATGCAATTCAAAATAGAATGGAGAAAAGCAAACGTTTCCATAAGTTTCAGTCAGTTAAATTAAAGGGAATGTTGCTGGAAGTCAACAGTCCCGGAAGATCAAATAATTTATACCTGTGCCGCTAGGTCAAAAACTACAATGTTTGCAGTGTCTGTAGATCAAAAGTCCCAGTAAGTCAAATAGTACAGTCCGGGCTAAAAGCGTGGTCTATGTTAAAGCAATTGACTTATTGGGAATTTGACCTAATGCAACAGCAGTTTTAATATAACCAAATAGGGAATGTTGCTGAAAGTCAACAGTCCCGGAAGATCAAATAATTTATACCTGTGCCGCTAGGTCAAAAACTACAATGTTTGCAGTGTCTGTAGATCAAAAATCCCAGTAAGTCAAATAGTACAGTCCGAGCTAAAAACGTGGTCTATGTTAAAGCAATTGACTTATTGGGAATTTGACCTAATGCAACAGCAGTTTTCATAAAACGAAATACGGTAAAATACAAGTTCAGTTTCGCTGAGTCAACAGTGCCGGAAGATCAAAAGCAATAAAAGTGAACGTCGATTCAGTGTAAAGTAGACCTGCTGCAACGCTTACTACACCAACAAAACTCGCTTTTAGTTACTTCGTGTTTTGTCATAATTAGAATAAAGCTAAAATTATCATATTTGGTACATAGCTTATCTATTAATGTTTCTTGCCAACTGTTTGGTCAACACTGTAAATAGGTATAGTTTATGTAATGAAAAGCCTTTCGTCAAAATTGGTGGCATAAAATACACGCAAGGACGATCTGAAAATTTCTGGTTATTATATACGTTTGTAAAAGGAGATCCATTTAATTGTAGAACTATTTTATGAGTTATAATGTAGTCTACACATAAACTGTGTAAATGTATTACGCCTCGGAAGGGTTGAAACCTGTCCAAACTATCATATATATTATTAAAACGTAAATGAGGTTTTTCACATTCTGAATCAACCAGTCGACGAATTTTAATTATTTTTATGTTGAAAGAAAGATAATTTTGAGAACTAGGGAATGTCAAAGCCATAATTATAATTAAGGGTCCCAGTTTTTTAGAAATTAAGTTTTAATTTTTAAAAAGTCTAGCAGCCGACGCTTACCTTCTAAGCTAGCTTTTAGTACAATATAATTTGCTTAACATAACAGCTGTAAACATTCAGCATTTGGAAACAAATTTAAAGACATATTTAGAGTTGACATATTTATACTATGTGTAATGCTGACCATTGATACATTCAATTCTTAGGTATGAGGATGGCAGATTAATTAAATATGCATAGTTAAATTGTAGGATGTTCAAATTATTTTTAAAGGAATCTTTATAATCATTGATTTGTTTTCCCATATAATTTGTTTTAACTAACAGCTGGTTGAATGTAATATTGTTCTATATAACTATTACGTTTTTGGCGAATATCCCATGTAGGGAATAAGCTATAACCGTAGTACTTATGGTAACACCTGGACCCGCGGGACCGATTTAATTTTTCGTTTTGAGGTCCCTAGAGGCCAAAAACACCATCCGTTCAAATTCATATATACAGGGTGATCAACTCAAGGAGTCCACCATTGGGAAATCGGAAACGGTAAGAATTAGAGAAAACTTTAAATGGGGCACATACCTTTAATTTTTGTGGCAGTTAAAATATGATTTTAGTTTTTTATCATGTTTTCGGATAGAATATGCAATTTAAAAACTTTGTTAGCTTTGACATTTTTTTGATAAACCCACTCGTTTAGGATTACAGCCTATGGAAAAATGACTTCCGGTTTACATTTTACATCATGTAGCTCCTAAACGAGTAAGTTTAGAGCAAAATTGCAAAAAGTAAATCAGTCTTAGAATTGCATCTACATTCCTTTAAGACTATAAAATAAAAAGTTTTCCACTTTTCAAGTTTGCCGCCATTTTTTTAAATAATATAATTCATATTTTTAATGAATTTTATGGTCTTTTTGGAATGTGGATGCAATTGTAAGACTTTTTTACTCTTCCCATTTTTGCTATAAACTTACTTGTTTAGGAGCTACATGATGTAAAATGTACACAGGAAGTCATTTTTCCATAGGCTATAACTCCTAAACGAGTCGGTTTATCGAAAAAATGTCAATTATGAAAAAGTTTTTAAATTGCATATTCTATCCGAAAACATGATAAAATATAGGGTGTTCTATAAGAAATTTCAAATTTGGCCGCCATTTTGGAAAATGGCGGCTGAATTTTAAAAAACTAAAATCATATTTTTAACTGCCACAAGAAATAAAGGAATGTCCCCCATTTAAAGTTTTCTCAAATTCTTACCGTATCCGATATCCCAATTACAATTTAAATTGTAATTGGACACTAGTAAGTACCAGTGCACTTGTTGCTACCTCCCCCCTTCGGTTTCATGTATTCCTCTCAATCACTTCAAACCTAGGAGGATTAAACATTAATGTTAATTAATGTTAAATCCTCCTAGGTTCAAACCTGAAACTTCCAGATCGAAACTCGCCTGTCGTTATTTTAACATCGCTTAATTTTTTTTACTATATTTTTCAAAAAAGGAAGATTAAATTGATTTACTTTGGATTTTAATAAGTGGACGTTTTATTTTATTAAAGATTTATGGTGATACGTAAATATTGTGGTATAGTAAAGTATATTATATTGTAGTTAAGTGTTAAATTTTGAAATTTTAGGGTGAATCGAGATGAATCTTTTTTTATAACATGGGTCTCTCCTACCTTAACGTACATACCAAGTTTCATAAACATCGGTTGGAAAAGTGTAAAGATAAATATTTGTATGTAAAAAATACAAAATGGCGGATATCTGGTTAACGAAACGATTTTGGAAAAAATGTTATCGTTCATTTTCTGTTTATTTTGACCCAAGGAATTACTAGGTAAAGTGTCTCTCCGCTTATTTTTAACACCTTGTTTGTGATGTATTCTTATTAATATAAGTGAAAAATGTAAGCTGGTAATACAGAAAGATGTTGTATAAATAATATGAATGTACTGGTAATCTGTATATTCATCTTTTTCTTGTCCTTAGAACTGTAAATTAAAAGTCCACTCAGCAGTCGCATCGTACGATGTAGTTCTTTCCATGCGTTGCGAAATGCTAAATTTTCCGTCCTCTTCAACCCAAGTTATCTATTGAACCACTTATCGTAAAAAATTCAAAAAAATATATTTTACGCATCACACTTTTGGCTACAACTTTGTCACAGACAAAACTTCTCTAACCCAAAAACAAACAAAAATCTCGCATGCTAACTTTTTCATGTTAGAAATCACGATTTAAAACTATTTCACCATACATATCAATTTTTATTAATTAGATCGGTAAATAGTTTAAAGTTCCAACAAAATAGTCATTGAGTAGGACTAACCAAGAAGCTCTGTGCCAATTTTCAAAATCTTAGCACAAATTTAAGTACACCAAAACACGAAATTATTGAAGTCATGCGTCGAGAGGACTATCGTTGTTTTTAACTGATTATACTTTTGACCTTCCGGCACTGTTGACTCAGCGAAACTGAACTTATATTTTATCTTATTTCGTTTTATTAAAACTGCTGTTGCATTAGGTCAAATTCCCAATAAGTCAATTGCTTTAACATAGACCACGTTTTTAGCTCGGACTGTACTATTTGACTTACTGGGATTTTTGATCTACAGACACTGCAAACATTGTAGTTTTTGACCTAGCGGCACAGGTATAAATTATTTGATCTTCCGGGACTGTTGACTTTCAGCAACATTCCCTAAGTCAATTGCTTTAACATAGACCACGTTTTTAGCTCGGACTGTACTATTTGACTAACTGGGATTTTTGATCTACAGACACTGCAAACATTGTAGTTTTTGACCTAGCGGCACAGGTATAAATTATTTGACCTTCCGGGACTGTTGACTTTCTGCAACGCGTCCAGACTACGTTTTTAGCCTGGACTGTACTATTTGACTTACTGGGATTTTTGATCTACAGACACTGCAAACATTGTAGTTTTTGACCTAGTGGCACAGGTATAAATTATTTGACCTTCCGGGACTGTTGACTTTCTGCAACGCGTCCACAAAATACGGTAAAATACAAGTTCAGTTTCGCTGAGTCAACAGTGCCGGAAGATCAAAAGCAATAAAAGTGAACGTCGATTCAGTGTAAAGTAGACCTCCTGCAACGCTTACTACACCAACAAAACTCGCT